>NC_068935.1:98538178-98844011 GCF_023091745.1 Budorcas taxicolor | reverse complement strand
AAAGCTGAGGGCTCTGACACTATGTTCTCTTCAGATTGGCATGATTGGTTATAGACAGGCCAAGGCTATGTTGGGAACAGAGGGGTATAATACACACACATGTGAATATACACACAGAACTCCTGCCTCCAGAGGAGTAGGACACAGGATAGATCAGAGGAAAAGGCCTGGAGGCAGAAGTCACTTTTAGCACTTGAGTGACCCATTTTCAGTTCATCTTGCACTTCCCTCCCTTCTATCTGTGATCCAGGATTTAGAACACTGAATTTTTGTTCCCCCTGCTTAGTACTATAGAGCAACAGTGATCAAAGCTACTTCTGTCTCCTCCATTGTACACAAACTGGATAAATGTGTACTGATGTAATGGAGAAGGCACTACTTTTTTCACTGGCCAGTTCTTCATTTTTACCCTAAAGGTAAGTGCTAAAGGAACCATTTCTAGGATTAGCACACAATGCATTGCTGGGAGACAAGAATTGTTATCCTAAAAACCTAAGTATTCTTTAAATCAACAAGAAAAAGGAGTAAATAGATTTTTACCTTTCTTGTGGATACCATTCCTGTTCCTAAGATGTCTTCATTAAGATATACTTAAGGGCAACCCTGGGCTTCCCTTGTGGCTCACCTGGTAAAGAATCTGCCTGCAATGCAGGAGACCTGGGTTCCATCCCTGGGTTAGGAAGATCCCCAGGAGAAGGGAAAAGCTACCTACTCCAGTATTCTGGAATATACAATTCCATGGACTGTATAGTCCATGGGGTCTCAAAGAGTCGGACATGGCTGAGCATGCAGGCAGCCAAAGGCAACCCTCAAGAATATGAGAGTTGGCAAGACCATGTACATCTGCATACAGCTAGGTGATTTTCAAGTTAGTGTTTCATGATCATGCTTTTGGTTCTCTGCTTACACTTCATTCTCTTTGATTTCAAGTCATTGTGTGGAAAGAGCACTGGACTGGGAATCGGGAGAACTCATTCTTCCCTATTAAAGTCATTTAATTTCCCTAACCCTGAGTTTCCTATCTCCCAAATGAGAATCTTAGGCTGGATATCTTCTAATGTCCCATCCAACTTTAATGTTTTATGATTTTATGACTTAGAGGAGAATAGGTTAGCCTAAAGTGTTATACTCCGAGCCCGTATCTCCGAACCGACCGAGAGAACAAGTCCACCACAGTAATGCAAAGGCAAGAAAGGAGTTTATTTCTAGCACGCTAGGGCCCAAGTCTCATCCAGCACAGTGGAATCTGACAAGAGCCCCGAACAAAGGGGTATGGCGGCTTATATACAGGCAGCTCTTTGTCTCAGTTACAGGAGTAGCTGGCGTTACATGATTGGCTAGGCAGGATGAGCTCATGTCCTGTCTCTTTCTGGTTGGTGTGTACGGGAAGTCTTCCTAATTTGGTCAAGGAATGTTCTGTTAAGGAAACATAACTCAGGTCCTTTCCTAATTTGGTCAAGGAATGTTCTGTTAAGGAAACATAACTCAGGTCCTGGGCTTAGTGTACCTCGCTGAGCTTGTCATAGCCGGGGTTTGGCCCCTAACATAAAGAAGCAAGAACTAGGAAGGAACTGAGTTCGGTCTCTCGGTCAGAAAGATCCCTTGGAAGAGGGCATGGCAATCCACTCCAGTATTCTTGCCTAGAACATCCTATGTACAGAGGTGCTTGGCAGGTTACTGTCCATAGGGTCACAAAGAGTCAGACAACTGAAGCAACTGAGCATGCACACATGCATGGAATCTAGAAAGATGGCACACATGAACCTGTTTGCAGGACCAGAATAGAAATGTAGATGTAGAGAAAGGACATGTGGACACAGTGGGGCAAGGGGAAGGTAGAATGAACTGGAAGAGTAGGACTGACATAAATATACTGCTGCTGCTGTTGCTGCTAAGTCGCTTCAGTCTGTGTGACCCCAGAGATGGCAGCCCACCAGGCTTCCCCGTCCCTGGGATTCTCCAGGCAAGAATACTGGAGTGGATTGCCATTTCCTTCTCCAATGCATAAAAGTGAAAAGTGAAAGTGAAGTTGCTCAGTCGTGTCCAACTCTTAGCGACCCCATGGACTGCAGCCTACCAGGCTCCTCTGTCCATGGGATTTTCCAGGCAAGAGTACTGGAGTTTGTTGCCATTGCCTTCTCTGATGAATACGCTACTGTGTGTAAAATAGATAGCTACTGGGAAACTCTTGTATAGCACAGGGAACCCACCCTGGTGTTCTCTGATGACCTAGATGGGTAGGATGGGGAGGTAGGAAGGAAGTTCCAGAGGGAGAGGATATATGTATACATACAGTTGATACACTTCATTGCACAGCAGAAGCTAACACAACATTGTAAAGCAATTATAATAATTTAAAGAAAATAATTTAAAGAAAACCTCCTGAGTTAATTCTTATTAACTGATGGAATAACTGTTGTCTAACAATGATTTCATGTAGGTACAAATGTCTGATAAGGTGGATTGAGATACTATCAAAAAATACTCTGAATTTTAGCAGTTTGGGATCTACCTCTCATAGGAAATAAAATAATTCTCTCCTTACTTTTGCTCTCCTCTGACCACTATTGTCAAAGGTGCAATCTCCTGTGTCCTTTTTCAAGGATTAATCAAAGAAACAAACCTAGCTTCACTCTGGATTAGGCCTAGAATATAAAGTTCCATAGTTGAAATTGTGAATTTATTTTACTGAGAGTTGACCCAGTACCTCTCCAGGAACCTGCCTCCAATATTTCCAAGACCATCTCCTACATCCTTATCCACATTTCACAGGACCTTTATAAGGACCTTTGCGATTGCTCCCCTCTTTTGTTTGTCTATGAATGGAGGAAGTCTTGGAGTACCATTGACTTCATTGTCATTCCTCTGTTTTCCAGACAGATCCATAGAACACTAATTTCTCAAGATAAAAAAAAAATCTGATCAAATAAGCTTGGGAAGTACTGTTGAAGAAGGAATTCATAGGTCCTGGACTCCATCTTAGGCCTGTTCATGCTGATCATGCTCAGCCACCTTTCCAATGGACTCTGAACTCTATGTTTCAGTTTCAGTTCAGTCGCTTAGTCGTGTCTGACTCTCTGCGACCCCATGAATCACAGCACGCCAGGCCTCCCTGTCCATCACCGTCTCCCAGACTTCACTCAGACTCACGTCCTTCGAGTCCGTGATGCCATCCAGCCATCTCATCCTCTGTCATCCCCTTCTCCTCCTGCCCCCAATCCCTCCCAGCATCAGAGTCTTTTCCAATGAGTCAACTCTTCGCATGAGGTGGCCAAAGTACTGGAGCTTCAGCTTTAGCATCATTCCTTCCAAAGAAATTGCAGGGCTGGTCTCCTTCAGAATGGACTGGTTGGAGCCCCTTGCAGTCCAAGGGACTCCCAAGAGTCTTCTCCAACACCACAGTTCAAAAGCATCAATTCTTCAGCACTCAGCCTTCTTCACAGTCCAACTCTCACATCCATACATGACCACAGGAAAATTCTGAAAGAGATGGGAATACCAGACCACCTGACCTGCCTCTTGAGAAATCTGTATGCAGGTCAGGAAGCAACAGTTAGAACTGGACATGGAATAACAGACTGGTTCCAAATAGGAAAAGGAGTACGTCAAGGCTGTATATTGTCACCCTGCTTGTTTAATTTATATGCAGAGTACATCATGAGAAACGCTGGACTGGAAGAAACACAAGCTGGAATCAAGATTGCCAGGAGAAATATCAATAACCTCAGATATGCAGATGACACCACCCTTATGGCAGAAAGTGAAGAGGAACTAAAAAGCCTCTTGATGAAAGTGGAAGAGGAGAGTAAAAAAGTTGGCTTAAAGCTCAACATTCAGAAAATGAAGATCATGGCATCCGGTCCCATCACTTCATGGGAAATAGATGGGGAAACAGTAGAAACAGTGTCAGACTTTATTTTTTTGGGCTCCAAAATCACTGCAGATGGTGACTGCAGCCATGAAATTAAAAGACGCTTACTCTTTGGAAGAAAATAACTGTGTTTAGTGCCTATGAAAACAACAACAGAAGGTTAAGACCCCCTCCAGACAGGGGAACCTTGAAGATCGTATATAGGTTACTCACTGCCTAAGAGAAAACATACACTAATCACCCCTTCCTCCAGACAGGCCATAAAATTTTCTGTATCTATCGGAGTTTAACCTTGGGTTTATTGATTATTGGCTAATTGTTTGACTGTTTGAGCACATGAGCATATAGCACGTGAATGATGGGGTTATTGGGATTGTATTTTCCTTGGTTTATGTAAGTCTCAAGGAGTCTGGAGTGGTAGGTTCAGACATGTACACATGGGGTATGAAAGAGTTTCACAAATGCTGGTCGGGGTCCTTGGCTAAGAGGAGACTCTGCCTTGGGCCCACTGGTGTAATAAACTGCACTCCACTATCTGCACTGTCCTTCTGAGTGAGTTTGTTTCCCAGGACGTGTGTCTACAACACTGTGTCTTTTACCTATTCCAGGAGAGTCATCAAGCACAGATACATAATAAGAACACTAGGAAATTTTTAGCATAAATTGGCTTACCTTTTAATTTAGAGCTTCCTAAGTTTGTTTAATATGGAAACTTTTAGAGGGAACTATAAAAAAAATTGGAACTCTAAAGGTTAGATTTTACTTAATCTCTCTTGTAAGAAATATTTTAAAAGAAAAATCAAGCAATAGTTTAGGAAATTTTTTATTTGGCATAATTGTAATGGAACTAGAAGGGCAGAGGAGGCAATCGTGAGAAAATAACTGTCAATTGAATTTGCAGATGGTCCTGAAAAAGAAGTGCTTTCAAATGCCAATGCATAGTCATACTTCTAAAGCAGAATATGATGGTTTTGTCAAGTTTTAAAAATCAGCAATTTATCAACAGATAAAAAGAACTTGCAAAGTGAGCATATTGCTGAGTCCAAGCTCTCTCTGCTCACCACACGACAGGCCAATGAATTTGAGATGAGGTGTTGAGGCAAGGAATATGATTTTATTCAAGAGATCTAGCTGACTGAGAAGATGGCAGACTAATGTCTCAAAATAACCATCTTATCAGGGTCTGGATGCCAGATTCTTTTATAGATCAGAGATGGGGGAGGTGAAGAAACAAAGCAAAAAGGCCATACATAAATCTTGCAAATATCTCCTAGAATGGCAAGCCTCTGGCAGGGAATCTGTTAATTTCTTCCTTCCTGTCATCTACTGGTGGACAAAGTTCTGAACAAAGGCACTTTAGTGTAACAGTCAGACAGAGGGGCTGGATTCTCTGAAGCAGACCATTATGAATGATTACAATAACAAAAGCAACAAAGAGAGAGTCAAATAAACAATTTCAACATGGAATCAGAATTGGCTTTTCCCTGCAACAAGCAGACATCCAGCATGGTTCTAGATGTCCTGTGTACTGCATATCTATATTTGCTCCTCCAGACATGCCTTTCACTCTTCCCTTGTCTCTGTCTCAGGAGACTCACTTGTTTAGACCACATAGTCTTCCTTGTACTCTGATTTCTGTTAGATTTGTTCAATGGGAAGCATCAGCAGGAGATTGGAATGGTAACTTCAGTTATTTACTCTCACTATAAGCTTGTTGGGGACTTCCCTGTAGCTCAGATAGTAAAGAAACTGCCTGCAATGCAGGAGACCTGGGTTCGATCCCTGGGTAGGGAAGATCCTCTGGAGAAGGGAATATCAAGCCACTTCAGTATTCTTGCTTGGAGAATCCCATGGAGAGAGGAGCCTGGTGGCTACAGCCTGTGAGGTAACAAAGAGTCGGACACAACTGAGTAACACTACTACTACTACTACTACTACTACTACTACTACTATAAGCTGTTGAGGCTGGCTGTATCCCCTACCAAAATTCATAGCCCTCTCCACATAGCTCTTTCTGAGTCCAGGTTCTGCTAAACACATGTTCCCCTTATCCTCTCAGGCCTGGGATCGATAACAAAACTTCATTGTAACCTGCCCCTCATAATGTACTATCCATGTGAGATCCATAAACTCTGACTTCATCTTGGTAAAAGGTCCCTTTCATTAAAGTCTCAAGTTACCCAATTTGAATATGTCACCAATTTCTGCCAGAACTCTGATCAATATACTCTGAAAAATAGCTTTAAAATAAAATAATACCAGTGTATGAAACATTGGCCCTACCTTCAGGGAGCTTACAATCTTGTGCTATAAAGTTATCATAAGAGGAATATATTTTAGCACCCACAACATCCACTATACCAGCAGAGAGATGTTATAGAGCAATGAGTTTTGTTTATCCTTTTTTTTTTTTTTACTTTAATAGCTTTACTGAGGGTATGCATTAAGTGCACTTATTTAAAATGAGGGCTTCCCTGGTAACTCAGTTGGTAAAGAATCTGCCTGCAATGCAGGAGACCCCAGTTTGATTCCTGGGTCAGGAAGATCCCCTGGAAAGGGGATAGGCTACCTACTCCAGTATTCTTGGGCTTCCCTGGTGGCTCAGATGGTAAAGAATCCACCTGCAATGAGGGAGACCTGAGTTTGACCCATGGGTTGGGAAGATCCCCTGGAGGAGGGCATAGCAACCTGCTCCAGTATCCTTGCCTGGAGAATCCACATGGACAGAGGAGCCTGGCAGGCTACAGTCCATGAAGTCACAAAGAGCTGGACATGACTGAGCAACTAAGTACAGCACAGCACGTTTAAAATGCATCATTTAAGTTCTGACATATGTACACACCTATGACATGGTGTGTGTGTGTGTGTATAGCATGCATGTGATATATATGGTATCATATATATCGTATATATGGTGTGCATGCATCTGTATGCATTTTGTCTTTTCATTCTCTTTAATAGTGTCTTTATTGGAGTGGGATTTTTAACTTTGATAATGTTCCATGCATCAGATCTTTTTTCTTTTATGGACTGTTCATTTGGTGTCACATGTAAGACAGCTTTCCCTAATCCAAGGTCATAATGGAGCCCTTATAAGTTTTTTTCTAGAAATCTTATAGTTTTAGGTTTTACATTTAGGTCTATGATCCACTTGAATTAATTTTTATATGATATGAAATACAGGTTGAAGTTCTTTTTTGTTTTTGCATATGATATTCAATTATTTCAGCTTCATTTGTTGAAAAGATAATTCTTTCTCCACTGAATTGTTTTTGTATCCATGTATGTGTGGGTTTGATTTTGGCAAGTGAAAGGACCTTGCTCTTTGTCTTATTTGAAGAAAGAATTCAGCAAGGAGACCAAGATTGAAAAGCAGACAGAAGGTTTATTAGAAACACAGTACATGTGGGAGAGCACACAAAGAAACAGTTTATTTAGGGCAGAAGCAAAAGTTACACACTTAGAGAAGAGTGTGAGTTTCCTTGGGAGCAAGGAGCATACTATGGGGGCAGTTTAGGTTGTTAATATGGGAGTAATCTTCCAGAATTTAGATTAGGATGACTCCTCTTTTCCTTCCCCTAGGATTATGTCATCTGTAATTCTTTATTTGGACTTATGCCAGGTTCCATTTTGAATCTTTGCCATGAGCACCTAAGTGAAACCCATGATGAGGAGTGTGTGTCAAATCTGCAATGTTAATATTATTATAATGATATTACAATGTGATCAGGGCCATTAGAGGACCACTTGACACCCCTTCTGTTTTGGGCTGCAAAATCCTCTTGACCACAAAAATGGGGAGGCTGGGGTGGGCTGCTTCATCTTTTACTCCATCATCAGCAACTTATGAATTTTTATTTACAAGTCTTCCACAGTTTTCAGGGTCAGAGTTTGTTGCTCAGATGCTACAAAGTTTCTGTTTTAGATGCCATTCCTTCTTGTGTCATGGCCTCCTTATGTGCAAAGCAAGGAGGTGGATTTTCCTTCTGCCTAATACCTATGCATGAGGAGGCTATCCTTGGGCCCGACCCTGTCTTTCCTGTCTCAGTTCTATTTCTTTTCTCTTTATTCTGTTCCTATTTGCATTACTTACACATATACTACACTGTATTGATTACTGTAGCTTTATAATAAGTCTTGAAGTAAAATAGTACACATTTCCCAACTTTTTTGTTCTCTTTATAAACTTGTTGAATTTAGGTTCTTTTCATATCCACATGAAATTTAAAGTCAGATTGTCAATTTTTACAAAAAGGCTGCAGAAATTTACAGTGAGATTATATTGAATCTATGCTTTAATTAGAGAAGAATTGACATCTTAACAATATTTGGACTTCCAATCCATAAATTGATCAGCATTTGGCCCCTTTATTTAGGTCTTCTTTAATTTATCTTATCAATATCTTGTATTTTTTTATGAGCAGGCCTTTCACATCATTTGGTATATTTTTCCAAAAATATTTAATATTTTTAAGGCTGTTGTGAATGGTACTGTTTTTTATTTTAATTTTTGATTGCTTGTTCCTAGTATTGTATATCAAAGATACTTTGAGTTCTGTATGTTGATCTTTGATTATACAATCTTGCTAAGTTCATCTACTAGGTTTAATAGACTTTTTGTAAGTCCATAAGGTTTTCTACATATACAATCATGGTGCAAATAAAGATAGCTTTATTTCTTCTTTTCCTTTCCAATCTGTATGCTTTTATTTCTTTACTTTGCCTTATTGTTGTGGCTAGAATCTCTATCATACAGTTGAATAAAAATGATGTAAATGGATATCCCTGTCTTGCTTCTAATCTTAAAGAGAAAGCATTAACTTTTTGACTATTAAGTATGGTATTAGCTGGTTTTTTTTTTTTTTTTTTTGTAGATGCCCTTCATCAGGTTGAGGAATTTTCCTTCTATTCCTAATTTGCTGTTTTCTTTGACTTTTAAACATTAAGAATGGGTGTTATCTTGTGCCAAATAGTTTTTCTAGGACTATTCAGGTGATCATATTCTTTTACTTTGTTAATATAATCAACTGCATTATTGCTTTTTAAAATGTTAAGCCAACTTTGCATTTCTTTGACAAACCCCACTTTGTTATTATATACCATCTATTTTTTGGATTTGATTTGCTAAAATTTTGTTGTAAATTTTCGCATCTAGATTCATGAGAAATATTGTTTTGTAGTTTTCTTGTATTGTCTGTCTGGTTTTGGTAACTGTGTAACCAAACTGCTTAACAGTATAACTGTGGCCTTGTAGAAGCATTACTGGGAAGCATTACATTGTTATCAATTTTAAGAAAGTGTTTGTCTGGAATTAGGATCATGAGTCGGACACTTTTCACTTTCATGCATTGGAGAAGGAAATGGCAACCCACTCCACTGTTCTTGCCTGGAGAATCCCAGGGATGGAGGAGCCTGGTGGGCTGCCATCTCTGGGGTCACACAGAGTCGGACATGACTGAAGCGACTTAGCAGCAGCAGCAGCTTCATTTAATGTTTGGTGGAATTTACCAGTGAAGCTGTCTGGGCCTGGAGTTTCCTATATGGGAAGCTTTTTAATTGTAATTTCTTTAATAGATGTAAGGATGGGAGAAAATAATAGCAAATGAAGCAACTGACAAAGAATTAACCTCAAAAATATACAAGCAGCTCCTGCAGCTCAATTCCAGAAAAATGAGCGACCCAATCAAAAAATGGGCCAAAAAACTAAACAGACATTTCTCCAAAGAAGACATACAGATGGCTAATAAACACATGAAAAGATGCTCAACACCACTCATTATCAGAGAAATACAAATCAAAACCACAATGAGGTACCACCTCACACCGGTCAGAATGGCTGCTATCAAAAAGTTTACAAACAATAAATGCTGGAGAGGCTGTGGAGAAGAGGGAACTCTCTTACACTGTTGGTGGGAATGCAAACTAGTACAGCCACTATCAAGAACAGTATGGAGATTCCTTTAAAAACTGGAAATAGAACTGCCATATGACCCAGCAATCCCACTGCTGGACAATACACACTGAGGAAACCAGAATTGAAATAGACACATGTACCCCAGTGTTCATTGCAGCACTGTTTATTATAGCCAGGACGTGGAAGCAACCTAGATGTCCATCAGCAGATGAATGAATGAGAGTTGTGGTACATATACACAATGGAATATTACTCAGCCATTAAAAAGAATACATTAGAATCACTTCTAATGAGATGGATGAAACTGGAGCCTATTATACAGAGTGAAGTAAGTCAGAAAGAAAAACACCAATACAGTATATTAACGCATATATGTGGAATTTAGAAAGATGGTAACAATGACCCTATATGCGAGACAGCGAAAGAGACACAGATGTAAAGAACAGACTTTTGGACTCTGTGGGAGAAGGCAAGGGTGGGATAATTTGAGAGAATAGCACCAAAACATGTATATTATCATATGTGAAATAGGTCACCAGGCCAGGTTTGATGCATGAGACAGGGTGCTCAGGGCTGGTGCACTGGGATGACCCTGAGGGATGGGATGGGGAGGGAGGTGGGAGAGGGTTCAAGATGGGGAACATATGTACACCCATGGTGAATTCATGTCAATGTATGGCAAAACCACTACAATATTGTAATTAGCCTCCAATTAAAATTTTTAAAAAAAGATATAGGGAAATTTACATTATTTCTTCTTGAGTGAGACTTCATACTTTGTATCTTTTAAGTAGTTTTTCAATTTCATCCAAGTTGTTGAATATAATGAAATAAAATTATTATTATTATGTTTTTATTTTTTTATTTTTTTTATTTTGTTTTTTTTGTTTTTTTATTTTTATTTTTTATTTTTTTTTTTTAATTTTAAAATCTTTAATTCTTACATGTGTTCCCAAACATGAACCCCCCTCCCACTATTATTATGTTTTTAATATCTGTAGAATATCTAGTGATATCTCCTCTTTCAGTGTGAATACTGGTAATTGTGTCTTCTCTCTCTTTTTTCCTAATCAGTTTGGCTGGAGTTTAACCAATTTTATTGATCTATTCAAGGAATTATGTTTTGGTTTCATTGATTTTTTTTCTATTATCTTTCTGTTTGCTTAATTTCCTTTCTGATATATATATATATATATATATATATATACATATATATATATACATACACACACATATATATATATATATTATATATCTCCTCTAATATATACAACTAAAACACACAAGCCATGTGGCACAGTCAAATATATATATGTGGGTTGTGGATTTTAGTTCCTGGACCAGGGATGGAACCAAGCCCCCAGTACTGAGAGTGTGTGGTCCACTGGACTGCCAGGGAATTCTCCCTCTCTGATATTTATTATTTAGTTTTTTCTGCTTAATTTTGATTTAATTTGTTCTTTTTTTCCAGTTGTTTACAGTAGACACTAGCGTGACTGATTTAAGACCTTTCTTTCTTCTCTAATATTGGTGTTTAGTGCTATAAGCTTCCCCTTATTACTGCTGAATTGACATCTCACAGATTTTGATGTGTTGTGCTTTAATTTTTATTCAGTTCAAAATACTTTCTACTTTCTCTTTTAATTTCTCCTTTGACCTATGGGTTATCCAGATGTGTGTTATTCAGTTTCCAAAATTTTAGGGATTTTCCAGAGATTATTTCATTATTGATTTTAAAGGAAATTCCACTGTGGTCAGTGGACATACTTTTTATGACTTGAGTCATTTAAAATTTATTGCTTGTTTTATGGCCCAGACTATGGTCTATCTTAGTAAATATTCCATGTACAATCAAAAAGAATGTGTATTTTGCTAAATTGGGTAAAGTAGTCTATAAATGTAAATTAAGTCAAGATGACTGAAAGTACTGATCAAATATATTTCCTTGCTGACTTTCTATTCATTCTATCAGTTATTTGGGAGTATTTAAATCTCCAACTATGATTGTGGGTTTGCCTCTTCCTTTTTGCAATTCTATTAGTTTTTTATGTTTAACATATTTGGGTCTTTATAGCAATAATAGAGTTGAGTATCACCTTTTTTATTCAGTCTGACAAACTGTTTTTTTATTGAGGTATTCTTGAGGTTTTACATGTTATTTAATCATTAATATGATTAGATTTTAATCTGCCAACTTGTTTTTTATTTGTCCCATCTGAGTTTTGTTCCCTTGCTTCCTTTTTCTTTATCTTCTTTTGGACTGATTTTTTTAAAAATGTTTTCATTTTATTTTCATTTTTGGCTTATTACTTATTAGTAGTTGCTTTAGGATTTAAGTTATTACATTCTGCCTTCAAATGACTTTATTCACTGCATACATATTATAAAGGCTTACAATAATGTGCTTTCATTTCTGCCCTCTTGGTCTTTGTGATATTGTTTTCATGTATTTTACTTATATATATAAGCTTCACACTCCTTTGTCATTATTTTGTTTAAATAGTCTTTTGGAAAAATTTAAATAATATTTTATATTTATCAGTTATTACTATTTCTTGTGTTCTTTATTGTGTAGAACCATATTTCCATCCAGTGGCATTTTCTTTTTGCCTTAAGGACTTCCTTTAACATTTCTTGTAGTGAAAGTTTCCTGATGATGAATTCTGAATCTAAAAATTTCTTTATTTCAAAATTTTTTCAAAGATATTTTTAGCAGTTATAGAATTCCAGGCTGATAATTCTGTTTTCTTTAGTACTTTAAAGTGAAAGTGAAGTCACTCAGTCGGGTCTGACTCTTTGCGACCCCATGGACTGTAGCCTACGAGTTTCCTCCATCCATGGGATTTTCCAGGCAAGAGTACTAGAATGGGTTGCCATTTCCTTCTCCAGGGGATCTTCCTGACCCAGGGATCAAACTTGGGTCTTCTGCATTGTAGGCAGATGTTTTACCATCTGAGCCACCAGGGAAGTTCCAGTACTTTAAAAATATAACTCAATTTTCCTTACTTGCATTGTTTGCAACAGGAAATCTGTCATCATCTTTCTCTTTGTTCCTTCGTATGTAATGTGCCTTTTTTCTCTGGCAGTTTTTAAGACTTTATTGCTAGTTTTGTGCATTAGTATAGTTTTCTTCATACTGATGGTGTTAAGGTTTTTGAGGTTCTTAGACCTGTGAGTTTATAATTTTCATCAAATGTGCAGAATTATTGGTTATTATTGCCTCAGATTTTTTCTCCTTATGTGCCTCTCTCCTTATAGGAATCCAACTACATGTATAATGAACTGCTTTGAATTGTTCCACATATGATTCTGAGTTTATTTCCCCCCTTAATTTGATTTTTTCACTTTGGATAGTTTCTATTGCCATGTAAGTTCAGTTTCACCAAGCTTTTTTTTCTGTTATATATATTTTGTTATTATTCCCCTTGAATGTACTTTTCATCTCATTATATTTGCCATATCCAGAAGCTTGTATCTTCCATATATTTCTCTCTAGCTTTTTGGAAAAAAAAACAATTCCAATATTCTTGCCTGGGAAATCCCATGGACAGAGGAGCCCAGTAGGCTATAGTCCATGGGGTTGCAAAAGAGTTGGGCGTGACTTAGCAACTAAACAACAACAGCAATATTGTTATAACTCTTTTAAATGCCCTTATCTGCTAACTGTAACATCTATGTCAGTTCTAGATTGGTTTTAATTGATTGATTTTTCTCTTCATTATAGGTCTTATTTCATGCTTATTTGCCTGCTTTGTAATATTTTTCTTAGCTTTATTGAGGTACAATTAACTCACCTTTCAATTCACCCATTTAAAGTGTTTACATCAGCACTGTTTTTAGACTGATAATTTTGACTGAATGCCAGATGTGATGCATTTTTACATTTTGGAGGTAGGTAATTTTTATTCCTATACATATTATTGATACTTTTTTTTTTCTATGATTCAGTTAAGTTATGAAAAATAGAGCCTTTCAGGTCTTACTTTTAAGACTTTTTAGGCAGAAACAGAGTTGTATTCAGTTTAAGGCTAATTATTCCCTACTACTGATGCAAGATATTTCTGTGTACCCTACCCAATTCATTGTGAATCATTAAGCTTTCCACTTTGACTGGTTGTAACAGGCAAAATTCCCAGTTCTGTGTGAGCACCAGATACCGTTTCCTGTAATCCTTTTAGACAGTTCTTTTGCCAGTAGTTTCCTTGCATGAATTTGAAGACAATATCCATTTTCTTCAAAATCATTGATTCATGTATTTCATTCTCTATTTGTTTCTTTCAGGTAAGAAATTAATCTGGCCATTTTACTCCATTTTGGCTGGAAGCAGAAATGTGAAGTGGTTTTCAAACAACATTTTTCTGTAATTTGAGAATTTGTCGTATATCACTTAAAAGATAGTATGATTTTAGGACACACGAAGCTTGTATCTACTCCAGAACCTTTAACCTTGACCCAGTGTAGCACTGGGTTGAAAAATAAACTAAAAAAAAAAAATCTAAAAGCATAACTCAATTACTTTTTAAATGAGCCAATCTGCAACGCTCTTTTTGGGTTACAAATGATTCTTATAATCTATTTATCAGAAACTACCCTTCTCTTAACATTCGCCTTCTACTGCAGCTGGTGCCTTTGGACCATCCTCAATGGTTTGCTTTTTTCTTGACAATGGAAATGTAGAAATGTAGAAAACCAGATGAGATGAGGCACAGGTTTGGTATCCAGTGCCTTCAAAGTTACCTCCTGAATTTCTTGCCTGGATAGCAGTATCCATTACTCAGACCCTGTGTCCCATCTAGACCTATTCTAAACTGTGACCATTCTTTCTACCTAGCTTTATATTTATTTCAAATCTACCAGGAATCTGAATGTTCTTCATCTTTAGCTTCCAGCCTTGTTCCAGCTCTCCTGAGTCCACCTCCTGATTGGTGTTTACATCCACTCAACTCAAGCACTAATGGAATAGGGCTAATTGCAATGCTCAATCTCTAGCATGCTTGTGGTTCTTTAAAAGAACCATGAAGTGAATTCATTCAATCAATAACGAGTGTGGGAGGGGACGTTATTGAGGCTAACTAAATGATAGAATCAGGTCTCCATACTTTATATAGATACTGGATGCCATTTATTTGTCTTTTATCTTGTAATATAAGGTTTTTTTCTCCTGAATGTGTCCCTTGATTTAAAATTTTCCCCTTCTTTGTTCATGGATCTCTTGTGGTAGAATGGGGTCTTAAAATGTCTGCAAAATGGTATTTTCTGTCCTTGAGCTTCACTGGTAATGCTTTGATGAATTATCAATCTCTGTTCAGTTCAGTTCAGTTCAGTCGCTCAGTCGTGTCCAACTCTTTGTGATCCCATGAACCGCAGCATGGCAGGCCTCCCTGTCCATCACCAACTCCCAGAGTTCACCCAAACCCATGTCCATTGTGTCGGTGATGCCATCCAACCATCTCAGCCTCTGTCATCCCCTCCTCCTCCTGCCCTCAATCTTTCCCAGCGTCAAGGTCTTTTCAAATTAGTGAGCTCTTTGCATAAGGTGGCCAAAGTATTGGAGTTTCAGCTTCAGCATCAGTCCTTCCAATGAACACCCAGGACTGACCTCCTTTTAGGATGGACTGGTTGGATCTCCTTGCAGTCCAAGGGACTCTCAAGAGTCTTCTCCAACACCACAGTTCAAAAGCATCAATTCTTCAGTGCTCAGCTTTCTTCACAGTCCAACTATCACATCCATACATGACTACTGGAAAAACCATAGCCTTGAGTAGACGGATCTTTGTTGACAAAGTAATGTCTCTGCTTTTTAATATGCCGTCTAGGTTGGTCATAATTTTCCTTCCAAGGAATAAGCATCTTTTAATTTCATGGCTGCAATCACCATCTGCAGTGATTTTGGAGCCCCAAAAAATAAAGTCTGACACTGTTTCCACTGTTTCTCCATCTATTTGCCATGAAGTGATGGGACTGGATGCCATGATCTTAGT
This sequence comes from Budorcas taxicolor, assembly GCF_023091745.1. NCBI lineage: Eukaryota > Metazoa > Chordata > Mammalia > Artiodactyla > Bovidae > Budorcas > Budorcas taxicolor. The sequence continues at coordinate 98,828,245 of NC_068935.1, read as the reverse complement.
TTTCTGAATGTTGAGCTTTAAGCCAACTTTTTCACTCTCCTCTTTCACTTTCATCAAGAGGCTTTTTAGTTCCTCTTCACTTTCTGCCATAAGGGTGGTGTCATCTGCGTATCTGAGGTTATTGATATTTCTCCTGGCAATCTTGATTCCAGCTTGTGCTTCTTCCAGCCCATCGGTTTCTCATGATGTACTCTGCATATAAGTTAAATAAGCAGGGTGACAATATATAGCCTTGACGTACTCCTTTTCCTGTTTGGAACCAGTCTGTTGTTCCATGTCCAGTTCTAATCTCTGTTAGTGAGTGACAAAGAATGGTTTTGCTATTTTCTCCTTTAGTCCAGAGCTTGCCATGGGGGATAAGAAAGCTTTACTTCAATTGTGATATGAAGTGTACATCACAAATACACTAAATTTAGCTTGTGTCATCTGGGATCCTAGAAGGTAACTGTATTCAACAAGGTAGATCAAACAAAATACTTTGATGAAGGGACTACTTACAAAGGTTGGGCTTGGTCAAGAAATTCAACAAAGAATGTTGAGGCATTTAGAGACTAGTGTCAGTGGAAAATCATTATCATTCCTAGGACTGAGGGTCAATGGAAAAAAATCATGGAATGAAGCAGAGGGGGAAGCTTCCCAGCACTAGCCATAGTCTCATAGGGATACAACCATGTAAGAAATGTGGCACTAATGAACAGAGAAAGCAGGGGAATAAATAACTTAACTCCTCTTAGCACTTTTAAATCTTCCATGAGTGCTTCCTTTGTAATCGCCCACCCAGAAGTCTACTGGCAAGGAGGCTTGGATAATACAGTTCACAGGGCCTCCTGGGATACATAACAGGGCATAAAAGGGCATAGAATGTACATGATAGGAATGCAAACAGAGGAAACCTGACCAAAAACCTTTGCCCTTTTCTGGATTCTAGTTGCTGCGTTAGATGATTACTTAATTGTTGTAGGTTACCAACTACAATAACTAAGACTAATAATCGAGCTAAGCTATAATTATGTTAGTTTTCTTTATTAGCTGCAGAAATTAAAAAAGATTTTTAAGCACCAACTAAATTGTTTGGGATGATGTTTTTAAAATCATGTTGGCTATTTTGAAGATTTAATGGCTTGTAGTATAAAAGATTTTTCCAATGCAGACTGAGACATGCATGTCTCTGTTTTAAAAGGGCCACTAAGCTGGGGTGGTATGAGTCTACACTCACTGACCACTCCAATTTTGACTTCTTTTTTAATACTCAAAAATAAACAACAAGATCCCTGAGTGCTCTTGTTGGCAGGGCTTTGTTTTTTAAAATACTTCCTCAGAACACCACAGTTATTTGAAGGATGTGTCATACAGTCTGCTGCTGGCTTAAGAAAAAAAGAGACGGAGGACATTCAGTTGCCTTTTTAAATTTATTTATTCAATTTTAGAAATAAGTGCATGACAAAGGGAGCTTTCAGTCTATAAGCTGAGACCCTGTGTACAAGTCATAAACTTTTAAGCTTTACGTCTTCTCGAAGACTCGAGTGAGTCGTTGTCTGGATTGACATAGATTCACCAGCCACAGCCGGCAGTGTGTATACTACTTCAACATGCCTGATCCCCAGGCCCAGTTGTAGGAATTTCTGAGCAAGTTAATACTTGTACTATTGCAGTTCAGGTTCACTCAACATGGATGGATTGAACCACCACAGTATCAGGTACTGTGCTTGTACTGGGGGATCAAAGATAAACTAGATGTGAAACCATAAGCAGATTCTTTCAATAGCATGTGGTGTGTGTGATATATGTATCTATACACCCCATATAGGTATGCGGTATTTAGGGCTTCCCTGATGGCTCAGAGGGTAAAGAATCTGCCCACAATGAAGGAGCCACAGTTTTGATCCCTGGGTCAGGAAGATCCCCTGGAGGAGGGCATGGCAACCCATTCCAGTATTCTTGCCTGGAAAATTGCATGGACAGAGGATCCTGGTGGGCTACAGTCCATGGGTTGCAAAGAGTCGTATACGGACTGAGCACACAAGGGTATTTAGCTCACCTGAGTCATAAGAAACCTTCCTGGTGACTAATAGATTATATAAGGTTTCTGTATTTCACATCCAGTGGGGGAAATGAAGATGGAAAGAGTGGTCATGGCAGGGAGAATGTCATAACTAAAGGTGCAGAGGCATGAATCAGGATGGTGAATCCTGGGAGCTATACTAACCTGAGTAGCAAAGAAGGGAGCGATAGGAGATTAGGCTGAGGGAAGTCAGTAAGACAGTCAATGTCCTAAATAGGACACAAAAGCACCGACCACGAAGGAGAAAATTGATAAATTGGACCACAACAATTGATAAATTAGGCTATTTTAAGAATTTCTTCTCATCAAAAGACATCAATAAAGGTGAATGGGCAAGCCACAGAGACTCAGATCTAGTTAATTACAAGGAAAATAAAACAATAAAAATGGGAAAAATATTTGAATAAGAATTCACAAAAGTGGATAATCAAATGGTCATTAAGCACACTGTCAAAAATCGGTTGATTTTATATATATGAGTCTATTTATGGGCTCTCTATTCAATTCCATTGATCTGTTTGAATATTTTCTTACCAGTCCATGCTGTCTTGATTAAAGTTGGGTAGTGTCAGGTCTCCTTTTTCTTCAGTAATGAATTGGCTGTTCTGAGTCTTTTGCTTCTCCTCATTACCTTCAGAATAAATTGGTAGATATCCACAAAATGATCTTGCTAGAATTTGATTGAGGTTGCACTGAATTAATAGGTCAAGTTGGGAAGAACTGACATATTAACAATATTGAGTGTTCCTATCCATGAATATGGATTATTTGGCTCAGATGATAAAGAATCCCCATGCAGTGCAGGAGACCTGGGTTCAGTCTCTGGGTAGGAAATATCCCCTAGAGAAGGGAATGGCTTCCTGCTCCAGTATTCTTACCTGGAGAATTCCATGGACAGAGGAGCCTGGCAGGCTACAGTCCATGAGGTTGCGAAGAGTCAGACCCGACTGAACGACTAACACTTTCACTTTTCCCAATTATTAAGTTTTTCTTTGATAATTCATCAGAGTTTTGCAGCCTCACTCACATAGATCTTGTATATATTTTGTTAGATTTGTACCTAAGTATTTATATCCTTTTTTTGGTGCTAATATACATGATATTGTCTTTAATTTTAAATTCTAATTGTTCATTGCCTACACATAGGAAAGTGATTGACTTTTGTATATTTACCTTGCTGCTACCTTGCTATAATCTCTTATTAGTTCCAGGAATTTTTGTGTGTGTATTTAAAATTTTCTATGTAGACAATAATGTCATCTGTGAACAAGGACAGTTTTATTTCTTCCTTCCCAATCTGTATACCTTTTATATCCTTTTCTTATTGCATTAGCTATGACTTCCAGTATGATGTTGAAAAGAATGGCTTATAAAGGACATCTTTGCCTTGTTCTTATTTGTTATTTATATATCTTATGTATTTTATGTTCCTTTATCCCCCCATTACTCCCTTTTGGGTGTTAAATCAATATTTTCTAGTATAACATTTTATTCTCTTGTTTCAGTCTCTATATTTTTTAGTTATTTTCTTAGTAATTGCCCTGATCAAGACAACTAACACTTTAAAAAAATCTAATTTGGAATAATGCCAACTTAATTTCAATAATATACAAAAATTGCTCCAATATACCTCCATTTCTTCTTCCTTATTTGTGTAATTATTGATATGCAAATTATATCTTTATGTTATGATCCCATCAACACAATTTTTAAATTATTACTTTATGTAGTTGTCTTTCAAGTCAAATTAGGAAGAAAGAGGAAAAACAAAAATACATTGATATTGTCTTTCGTATTTACCTCTGCAATCACTCTTTCCAATGCTCTTTATTTCTTCTTGTCAATTTAAACTGATACTTAGTATTCTATTTTTTTTGTTTTAATTTTTTACTGGAGTATAGTTGATTTACAATACAAGTATACAGGAAAGTGTATGCTTTCCCTGTATAGGTTATTATGGAGTCTTAAATAGAGTTCCATGTGCTAAACAGTAGAGCCTTATTAGTTACCTATTTTATATATAGTAGTGTGTATATTCCAATCTTTTCAATTTATCCCTCCACTCCCCATAAGTTTGTTTTCTACATCTGTAATGCTATTCTGTTTTGTTGATAAATTCATTTGTAGTTTCTTTTTTAGATTTTACACATAAGTGATATCATATGATATCATTATTTATCTTTCCCTGTCTGACTTACTTCACTCTGTATGACAATCTCTAGGTATATCCATGTTGCTGCATGATTTTGTTCTTTTTATGACTCAGTAATATTCCATTGTATGTAGGTACCACATCTTATTTATCTATTCCTCTGTTAATGGACATTTAGGCTGCTTACAAATCCTGACTATTGTAAACAGTGCTGCAGTAAACATTGGGATGCATGTATTTTTTTGAATTATGTATATCTTCAGATATATGCCCAGTTGTAGGATTGCAGGATCATATGGTAGTTTTACTTTTAGTTTTTTAAGGAACCTCCTTACTGTTCTCCATAGTGACTATACCAGTTTACATTCCCACCAACAGTATAAGAGGGTTCCCTTTTCTCCACACCCTTTCCAGCATTTATTGCTTGTAGATTTTGTGACAATGGGCCATTCTGAGAAGTGTGAGGTGATATCTCATTGTAATTTTGATTTGCATTTCTCTAATAATTAGTGATGTTGAGCATCTTTTCATGTGCTTTTTAGCCATCTGTATGTCTTCTTTGGGGAAATGTCCATTTATATCTTCTGCCTATTCTTTGATTGGATTTGTTTTTTTTTAGTTGAGCTGCATGGATTATTTGTATGTTTTGGAGATAAATCCCTTTTTGTTTTGTTTCTCTTTTTTAATTTATTTTAATTGGAGGTTAATTACTTTACAATATTTTGGTGGTTTTTGCCATACATTCACATGAATCAGCCATGGGTGTACATGTGTTCCCCATCCTGAAACCACCCCCCATGACCTCCCTCCCCATCCCATCCCTCTGGGTCATCCCAGTGCACCAGCCCTGAGCACCCTGTCTCATGCATCAAACCTGGACTGGCAATCTATTTCACATATGATAATATACATGTTTCAGTGTTATTCTCTCAAATCATCCCACCCTCGCCTTCTCCCACAGAGTCCAAAAGTCTGTTCTTTACATCTGTGTGTCTTTCACTGTCTAGCATATAGGGTCACCATTACCATCTTTCTAAATTCCACATATATGCATTAATGTACTGTATTGGTGTTTTTCTTTCTGACTTACTTCACTCTGTATAATACTCCAGTTTCATCCACCTCATTAGAACTGATTCAAATGTATTCTTTTTAATGGCTGAGTAATATTCCATTGTGTACATGTACCACAGCTTTTCTATCCATTCATCTGCCAATGGACATCTAGGTTGCTTCCATGTCCTGGCTATTGTGGACATCTAGGTTGCTTCCATGTCCTGGCTATTGTAAACAGTGCTGTGAACATTGGGGTACATGTGTCTCTTTCAATTCTGGTTTCCTCGGTGTTTATGCCCAACAGTGGGATTGGTGGGTTGTATAGCAGTTCTTGGAGAAGGAAATGGCAACCCACTCCAGTACTCTTGCCTGGAAAATCCCATGGACGGAGGAGTCTGGTAGGCTGCAGTCCATGGGATCGCTAAGAGCTGGACACGACTGAGCGACTTCACTTTCACTTTTCACTTTCATGCATTGGAGAAGGAAATGGCAGCCCACTCCAGTGTTCTTGCCTGGAGAATCCCAGGGACGGGGGAGCCTGGTGGGCTGCTGTCTCTGGGGTCGCACAGAGTCGGACACGACTGAAGCAACTTAGCAGCAGCAGAGTGGCAGTTCTATTTCCAGTTTTTTAAGGAATCTCCACGCTGTTCTGGATAGTAGCTGTACTAGTTTGCATTCCCGTCAACAGTGTAAGAGGGTTCCTTTTTCTCCGCACCCTCTCCAGCATTTATTGTTTGTAGACTTTTGGATAGCAGCCATTCTGACCGGTGTGAGATGGTACTTCATTGTGGTTTTGATTTGCATTTCTCTGATAATGAGTGATGTTGAGCATCTTTTCATGTGTTTGTTAGCCATCTGTATGTCTTTGGAGAAATGTCTGTTTAGTTCTTTGGCCCATTTTTCTGATTGGGTCGCTCATTTTTCTGGAATTGAGCTGCAGGAGTTGCTTGTATATTTTTGAGATTAATTCTTTGTCAGTTGCTTCATTTGCTATTATTTTCTCCCATTCTGAAGGCTATCTTTTCACCTTGCTTATAATTTCCTTCATTGTGCAAAAGCTTTTAAGTTTAATTAAGTCCCATTTGGTTATTTTTGCTTTTATTTCCATTACTTTGGGAGGTGGGTCATAGAGGATCCTGCTATGATTTATGTCAGAGAGTGTTTTGCCTATGTTTTCCTCTAGGAGTTTTATAGTTTCTGGTCTCACATTTAGATCTTTAATCTATTTTGAGTTTATTTTTGTGTAGGGTGTTAGAAAGTGTTCTAGTTTCATTCTTTTACAAGTGGTTGACCAGTTTTCCCAGCACCACTTGTTAAAGAGATTGTCTTTTCTCTATTGTATATTCTTGCCTCCTTTGTCAAAGAGAAGTTGTCCATAGGTTTGTGGGATGAATCCCTTTTTGGTTGCTTCATTTGTATATATTTTCTCCCATTCTAAGGGCTACCTTTTTGTTTTGTTTATGATATCTTTTGCTGTGCAAAAGCTTTTAAGTTTAATTAGGTCCCATTTGTTTATTTTTCTTTTTATTTTCACTACTCTAGGAGGTGGATCAAAAACATCTTACTGTGATTTTTGTTTAACCCTGTTTTCTTCTAAGAGATACCATGTTATTGGATTGGAAGAATCAATATTGTGAAAATGACTATACTACCCAAAGCAATCTACAAACTGAATCCAATCCCTATCAATTTACCAATGGCGTTTTCCAAAGAATTAGAACAAAAACTTTACAGTTTGTAAGGAAACACGCGAATACCCAAATGGAGCTGGAGGAATCAGGCTTCCTGACTTCAGATTCTATTACAAAGCTACAGTCATAAAAACAGTATGGCACTGGCACAAAAACAGAAATATGGATCAATGGATCAGGATAGAAAGTCCAGAGATAAACCCATGCAGCTATGGTCACCTAATCTATGACAAAGGAGCCAAGAATATACCATGGAGAAAAGATAGTTTCTTCGATAAGAAGTGCTAGGAAAACTGGACAGCTAAATGTAAAAGAATTAAATTAGAACACTCCTTAACACCATACACAAAAATAAATTCAAAATGGATCAAAGACTTAAATGTAAGACCAGATAGTCTACTATACTTTCATTTCAGCTGGAAGAGCTCCTTTAAGAAGCTTTTGTAGCTATTGTAGGGCAAAGCTGCTGGTATTTCTGGCAATTTTTGTTTGTTGCTAGTGTCTTCACTTCATTTTTGAAAGATGATTTTGCTGGATCTAGAGTTCTTGGTTGGAAGTTTTTTTCTTTGAGTACTTTGGGTATATTATCCTACGGCCTTCTTGCTTCCAGGGTTTCTGATAAAAAATTAGCGATTAATCTTATTGAGGTTCTTCTGTACATGACAAATTGATTCTTTTGTGTTGCTTTCAAGACTCTCTTTGTATTTATCTTTTGACTGTTTGATGATAAAGTATTCTAGGTGTGGATCTCTTTGAATTTATCTTACTTGAAGTTTGCTGAACTTTATGGATGTGTGGGTTGTTTCTCTGTCAAACTGGTAAGTTTGGGGCCGTTCTTTTTTCTTCAAATAGTCTTTCTGCTCTTTCTCTTTTTGAGACTTCCAGTAATGTATGTTTGTACACTCGATGATCCTTCACATGTCCCTGAGACTCTGTCCATTTTTCTTCATTCTTTTTCCTTTCTGTTCCTCAGACTGGATAATATCAATTGATCTTCCCTCAAGTTCACTCATTTTCTTCTTCTGATAGTTCAAATCTGCTAAATTTACTTTAGCAAATTTTTCATTTTGGTAATTATAGTTTTGAACTCTGGTATTTCTCTTTGGTTCTTTTATTGTAATTTTTGTCTCTTTTATTTGTATTCTTTATTTGAAGAGACATTACTCTCATACTTTCCTTTTGCTTTATAGACCTGGCTTCTTTTAGTTTTTTGAACATGTTTATAATAGCTGATTTAAAGCTTTTGTGAAGTTTAAGTCCAACATTTGGGCTTCCTCAGGGGTGGTTTCTATTGGCTGCTTTTTCCTCCTATGTCTGAGCCATGCTTTTCTGTTTCTTTGTGTGTTTCATAATTTTTTTTGTCAAAAACTAGACATTTGAAATACTATAATGTGGAAACTCTGGAAACTTCCCTCCCCAAAATTCATTGCTTTTGCTGTATGTTTGTTTAGATCAATTCTATAAAGTCTATATTTTATCCTGTATACTGTGACTGAAATCTCTGTTATCTTCGTAGTCAGCTAAGATTATGTGTTCAAGTATTTAAGGACAGAGATTTCCTTACATACCTGAACACATAAGTCTTCAACCATTTGCCAAAGTGCTCTGTGTAGATGTCAGAGCACAGCTAACACTTTAAAACTATGCCTCAGTCTTTACTTTTTGTTTTCATAGAGCCTCAAGGTCAATAAAGGTGAGAAATTAGGACCTTCTCAATTCTTTCTTGAGCATGTATTCAACCCTGCATATGCATGTAGCTTTCTAGATTCTCAGAACTACATCAGAGGTTTGCAAAGATACCTATTGATATCTAGTTCCTCACATTTTCCTTTGAAGTTATTGACTACACCCTTGTTTTCCCCAATTTGTATCACTGCCTCAGGAAACTGTGCAGCTAAATAATTGCTCCTGATTGTTTTTGACAAACTTTCTAAAAGGCAGAAGAAATATTTGAAGAAATAGTGGCCAAAAACTTACCAATCTTATTTATAAACATTAATCTACACATCCATAAAGCTCAACACACTTCAACTGAGATAAACTCAAAGAGATCCACACCTGGACACATTGCTATCAGACAGTTGAAAGACAAATACAAAAAAAGCATCTTGAGAGCAGCAAACAAATAAGTAACTTTTATATATGAGGGACTTTCAGTAAGAAACACTGGAAGGTGATCCCTTGGGATGGGAAAGATGCCACCAAACTGGGTTCTCACTGGGTTTGAATAAAACTAGTCTCAGAGGTGGAAGTGTTGATAACTGGATTCCTCATTCAAAACCCAGTGACACCAGTCTCTGCTCAATTGCCTCCACATGATGGGAAACTTATTGCTTACAAAACAGTCCATTTTGGTTATAGATCATTTTGACTACTACCTTTTTTCCCTAATAAAAGCTGTCTTTAAACCAAATAGGAAGAGTAGCATGGAAACATATACATTGCCATCTATAAAATAGATAGCTGGTGGGAATTTGTTGTGTGATACAGAGAGCTCAGTCCAGAGCTCTGTGACAACTTGGAATGAGGGGTGGAATGAGATGGGAGATTGGAATGAGTTTCAAGAGGGAGAGGACATATGTATACCTGTGGCTGATTCATGTTAATATATTGCAGAAACCAGCACAATATTGTAAAGCAGTTATCCCCCCAATAAATTTTTTTGGAAAAAACTAAACCAAATAGAAGAGCCCATGTATCTCTCACTTGAATGTATTTTCCTTTAGTGCAAAAGGTGTTGGAAAATTAGAAAATAAAGGTCCTTACAAGAACCAGAGATTATTCCTTGTGCAATCTTCCATTTTCTCTTAATTTTCTTCATTTACTAGATGGTCTTTGTAGAAGAGACTCCTTTTTGAGGAAAAATATGAATGAGCTACTATACCTGTTTTATGTCAGAGTGTATTAGTCAGTATAGGTCAGCTGCTGTAACAAACAATTTCAACAGACCAAATAAAAAAGGAAAAAAAGGAACCCTGGAAGCCAGAAAGCTGTTGTTGTTGTTTAGTCACTAAGTCATGTCTGACTCTTTTGCGACCCTATGGACTGTAGCCCACCAGGCTCCTCTGTCCAAGGGATTTTCCAGGCAAGAATACTGGAGTAGGTTGCTATTTCCTCTTCCAAGGGATCTTCCAAACCCAAGGATTGAACCTGCATCTCCTGCTTGGCAGGATGAGTCTTTACCACTGAGCCACCAGGAAAGCCCCCAGAAAGCTGTAGGATAGCATATTTAAAGTAGTCAAAAAGAAAAAGAATATGGCTTTTCCAGGGAGCTGCCAGCCAGGTCAAATAGTGATAGTTCTCTGTGAATGTACCTTTTGATAGGACTCCAAACCAGTTCTGTCCCTTCTAGTTGCTGATAGGCTACTGTTTTTCATCTGTGAGTCTATGTGCTTAGTCGTGTCCAACTCTTTGCAATCCCATGGACTGTAACTCACCAGGCTCCTCTGTACATGGAGATTCTCCAAGCAAGAATACTGGAGTGGGTTGCCATGCCCTCCTCCAGGGATCTTCCCACCCCAGGGACCGAACCCAGGTCTCCCACATTGCAGGCAGTATCTTTACTGACTGAGCCACCAGGGAAGCCTCAAAATACTGGAATGGGTAGACTATCCCTTCTCCAGGGGATCTTCCCAACCCAGGAATTGAACTGGGGTCTCCTGCATTGCAGGTGTGTTCTTTATCAGCTGAGCTACCAGGGAAGCCCAGCGTTTTTCATAGCTACTGTGACTTTGAGGCTTTGGTTTTCAAAGATAGCTGCAAAGCTAGCGAGATGGAGATGGGTATAAGTCAAGTTAAAATACCATAAAGCTCACTGTTCTTACTGAGATTCAGACATTTTTGGAAATAGATAGTCCTAAAATTGTTTCAAGCTGTGGATTAATTTCCAAAATTCTGAAATAATTTATTTTGATATATTTTTTGCCAGTATTCCTTTTACTTTTATGGAGGAGCAGATTTTCAAAGGTCTTTACACTTTAGAAGCATTCTAGAGGTGCTTATTTAGGTGCAGATTTTAGGAGAAAGACCATGAGGTCAGTTTTGGGCTAAATGAATCAAATTTGCCATGAGGGGATACCCATGAGGAGATAGATGTTCAATAGACAGTTAAATATATGCATCATTTAACAGATGCAATTGTTGATATTTCTTTTTGAACTTCAGTTGAAGAGGGTAAGTTATCACATTTCTCAGTTCATTGCATATTAACATCATTAGTTCATGTAAAGCCCCTCTCTTGTATGTATATTTGCATGTATACATGCATACATGTATATATGTGGTGGTAGTGGCTACAGATGATGGGGCTGTAAAGAGTCGGACATGACTGAGTGACTAAGCACAGCAGAGCACAGTGGTTTTGTCACTAACTCATGTCCAACCCTTTTGACCCCATGGACCGTAGCCCACCAGGTTCCTCTGTCCATGGGATTTCCCAGGCAAGAACATTGGAGTAGATTGCCCTTTCCCTCCCCAGAGGATCCTCCCAACTCAGCGATCAAACCTGGGTCTCCTGCATTACAGTCAGATTCTTTATCGACTGAGCAACTGGGGAAGCCCTGGTGAGAGGGGATAGGCTACCCACTCCACTATTCTTGGCTCAGATGGTAAAGAACCAGCCAACTTTTAAACTATACCAAGTGATCCCAATGTGCAGCCAGTCTTGAGAACCAGTGACATGTGTCATTCTGTTCCTTTCTTTTTAAATCCAGCAGTATATTTTAAAGATATGTTCAAGTCTCTACATGTGCATCTAGTTCAGAAATCAGCAAACATTTTCAACAAAGTGTCAGATATTCAATACTTTCAGCTTTGCAGGTCATACGGTCACTGCTGTAACCCAGCTCTGCTGTTGTAATGTGAAAACAGCCATAGACGATACTAAATAAGTGGACATGGCCATATTCCAATAAAATTTTAGCTACCAAAAAAAAAAAAAAAAACCACCAGGAGATGGACCACATTTGACACATGGGCCATATTTTGCTAACCCCTGATATAGTCTTTTGCTTTTAACCACTGGGCATCTACATAGAATATTTATTATGTGTTTCCTTCTTTTCTTCTAGCTAGAGACTAATTTGCATATAACTGTCCATTACTGCAAGTAATATTGCAAAAAATATGTATACATCTACCTATCCATATCCTTATGCCCCATATAACAACATATATGGGACTTGCTAGACCATCTGGCATAAGTACAGTTACTTTGTTCATATACTTCTAGGTTTTTCCAAAATTACTGTACCAATCTACACTCCCATTTGGGCATAGGATTCCTACATCTGTACTTCCACACCTACACTTGGCATTATCTGTCTAAATTTTACCAGTTTAATAGTTAATTTTGCATTTCTCATTTTTATTTGCATGATTATCTTATTAATATCTATCTCTCATAAAACACTATGCATGCTCCATGAGGGCAGAGACCTTATCTATTTTTGTTCACTATTCTATTTTCAGCACCTAGCATAAACCTCACATATTGTAGGTGTTCCATCAATATTTGTGAAACAAATAGATGGGTATTTGAGCACTTCTGTGATAGTTTTACAGAAATTCTCATTTCCTTATTGAAAAGTTTGAGTTGGTGACCTGAGGTAAGTAAAGGGAACCTGTTTAGAGTAGCTGGATTCTTGACCTCAAGAGGACTTACGCTCTGGGAGAGATGACAAGAGAGTCATTTATCCCACTTAGTCACAAAATATTTTGAACACTTATCAAGCTATGTGGCAGACATTATGCACAATGGTGATCAATGCAGATAAAGTCCTGCCCGCAGGGAGCCCACAGTGTGATGGGAGATGTCAGCAGGCTGACAATTATTTAATTGTCATATGTTACTGAGGAAGTATCAGGTACTTTGGATGCTCTTAGTAAGTGTCTTCTAACCTAATCTAATGCTACTGAGGGGGGATAAGTATGGTAATTATATAAGATGACTCCTTATAAATGCCCATAGAGTTTCCCTGGCAATGGGATGTTGAAGGAATTCAGGGATTCATAGGACAGAACAGTAATATTCTAGTAGCAGTATACAAACAAGCTTGGATATGTCTTCAAGCTGTTCTGCAAATAGTGGAATGATTTAAAGGAATTTAAGATAATTATACTTAAATCTCTCTTTCCCCAATTACTCTAGTTTAGACTGCTAGAGAGGAATTGCTGGACCCGTTCCCTTTTGTTTTATTAGTTGTAAAATAAACAGATATCCGGGATCTCAGAAATGCAATGGGTGCCTTACTTCTTCAGCCAATGGCTGATATAAATAATCTTCAGTAAACCATAACTGATTTCATGCAATTTTGAAGGTTTTAACTGCTTTAAGAGAAATTCTGGATTCCTAGGGAAAGTAGAGTTGAAATTTAATGGCTTGCATTTGCTTAATGAGCACTGCTTCCTCCCCACACCCTGAAGAGATTTAAAAGCTCCGTAAAAATCCACAATTTCCAAGCAATTACTTCAGCTATCCTTGTTTAGTCTTCCTTCCCTTTCAACATCATTTATTTTCATGTCTCCCTCTCCATTATCTCCTTTTCCTTCCTTTAATAAGCTTAGCAAGTAAGGACTAGTAGATCTTTCTTTTTTGCTTTATTTTACATTTGGAAGAAACCTGGGAGAATCTGGTTCATGCTTCACATTTAGAGACAAAACTGTGGTCCAGAGGGTTGGCCAACCTGTCCATATTACGAGTTCACTCTCAGTGGGGGAGGTAGGCAGGAGTCAGGACAAATGTTAAAGAACAGTTCTAGATGAGGAAGATTCAGGAAAGCAAAGACTGGCAAAGGAGATTAAAAGCAACAACCAAAAACACACAGATATCAGTATTCCATGTTCTCTTGCTTATGTTTGATGACTGCCCTAGAATAGATCTTACACTCTACTACATTCAGAATACTGTGGTGGGTGTGGCTGAGCCCAGAAAACACTGAAGTCTTTAGTGGTGTGAGAGTTATTCTTTGTTAACAGCCCCCTTTTCCCTGCCACCATTCTATTCTCTACACTTCTCTGCCCTGCTTTGTGATCTGAGAAGAGACTCCCCATGGACTAAATCACTGGACTCTTTTATCCCTAAGCTCCAGTTGGGTTGAGTCAATGGAAGGCACAGGCATGAGATAGGAGGACACAGAAGGAGAACACACAGAGGTATTCTTCCCGCACCCTTCCTTCTCCGACTGTGGCTGAGTCCTTTCATGACCACAGCTCCCACTCAATGGCCCCTCCCTCCTCCATGTGCCAACTCCCTCAAGGTTCTACTTCTTTCCCGTATTCTCCTCAGCCATATAGATGGTAAGGGATTCCTGCTGTGCTAATCTCTGGGTACCTCAACACCTGTTATTTGTTCTCATAGCCCAGTACGGTGGTCACTTCATTAAAGTATCTTCATTTGAGTCTTGTGAGTAGGATTCAGTTTCCTGTTGGGATTCTGATTGATATGATGATTCCGCTAGGTCTATCTTGTAGTCCTTTTGTGAATAGTATTAGGTGTAGAATAGTATTGTGGAAATTTAGAGGAAGGATAACAAAGCCTCTGATCTCATAGCCTTATTGCAAAAATGAGAAACACACAAACACACACACAGGGACGTAAGTCCCAAAATCCAATAAGCAAGAGCAATATCAACTCAGTATGTATAGAGACAGGTGCAAGATACACATAAGTAGGGAAGTGGGGGAGATAAACCTGTGTCTCTGAACCTCTGTTCCTACTAGAGTGTGCCTCACCAATGTCAATTTGTGCTGTGAACGCTCTCATCTGGCAAGATGATCATAATGTGATGTTACCCCAGGGGAACCTACATTTGAGCTTGCCAGTCAGTGGGGAAAGGTCTTGTTGCTTGGTGTTTCATTTGATGAAGGTAATACTTCCTTTTGGGAAAATCATTCAGTTCTAAGGTATTTTATGTTTCCTGTTTCTTTAAAGTCTGTAATTTCCTAAATAGTGTATATCTGTTTCCCTTTTTAATAGCCCAGAGGAAGTAAAAGCACATTCCATTTGGGGGAAGGAATAGCAGTTTTAACCCCATAAATATTTTGATGTTGTTTTCCTAAGCAAGACAGTGAATCTCATGCATGATGGGCAAATGCCTGTCTCTCTACAGAGTGCCTACACATGGGCCCATAGCTGGGCCCATGAGCTGGGGGGTGAACATCTTTGTAGACTGAGACTACTTTCTCATCTAAGCTGTATACTGTGGGATGCATACCTTCAGCAGCTTGAAGTCTGATGCATTTTCAGTCTTGTTTTACCCAATGTGCTAAACCGAAGCACAAAGGGCCTTTCATAAATCTACGCCCACTGGAGATTTTTAGGGTTAAAGAAAACTCTTTTCTGTAACTATGTTCTGGGTAGACTCAGAAAAGCCGATTTTAACGGTACCCAGGAATATTCTGTTAGTAATATTTCAAGAAAGCTGGCAGGACAAAGGTAGAGGCATCAGAATTTTACCTCTTTTTAATTCTCTAAGTAATATAAATAAGAAGAAACTTTAGGAGACCTGAAAGGTAGGATCTCTTGTTATTCTTGTTAAATTTAATTTAAATAAATTTTATCTAACTGTACTTGAGAATTCATTCATTCAACAGAAATATATTAAGTACTTACTATGTGCCTGACACTAAGCAAAGTATAAACTACATTTAAAATAAAAAAGGAATGATTTTGGTTCTCAAGAAGTTTATAGCCTTATGGCTTATCTGTTTACTACCATTTAAAGGCAACCCTGGAAGACAAATAAACTTTTCAGACTTATTTCTTAAGTTGTTCTACTTGTTTTATCACAAGTCATAAGCAGAATTGTATGCTTCAGTTTTATCTTCTTTAATCATTGCAACTACTCTGTGAGATCAATGAGGTTCGTATAATATTCTTCATTTTATAGGTAAGGAATCTGAAACACTATATAAGTTAAGGGTTTACCCTGCAATCATACCTCTGGAGGAAGTAAGGCCCCAGACCTCACTCTGAGAAAGGCCTTTGCTTCCTCCACTTTATTACCCTCTGCCCCTGGCCTCTACTACTATTTTTTACATGTTTGATATTCCAGAAGATTTTAAGCTCCCAAAGGCTAAGTGTCATACACTTCTTTGAACTACTCAAAACATGGAACATAATGCTGAAGATATTGTTAATCCATATGGATTGGGTATATTGACTTAGCAAGATTTAAGTTAAAATTTGAGATGTGCTTGAAAGGTAAGATGTGCTGACAAGGTAATTCAAACTCACCTTTTCAGGACCTACATATTTAAAAAAGGGTTGGCATTGACTTCTTTCTTTCCAAATGACAGTCTTCTGAATGAGTTTAATCTACTGTGGGTTAGGGTAATTCTGAGGGGATGAGACCATTACCTGGGAGACTTAATGGCTAAAGCTCTTACTCATACACTTCACTGGAAGTAAATGCATGAGTAATTCTCGCGTGGCTTAACCAGGGCCTGGATTTCACTTGGGAGATTATGATTTTAATTTAACATATCCTGCTGTACAGTGTGTGAAATATGCAGCCAGCAGTGATTGCTGTGAGATGAAAGCCCAGTTGTGTTTATTTTAAGAGACTTGTGGTTCTTTGCCAAAGCCAACATTCCTAGGCAATGAATAGCCTGAGTGAATCATTCAAAGTAGGTGAGAGGTCAGAAGCCTGAAGAAAAAATATCGAAAGCTGAAAGGTTTTCCTCAGTCAAATGATAAGTATTTGAAAGGGCATTTATAAAGCAGAAGATATTACAGAAACAGGTATTTCTTTTCAAGATGACTCTTATGCAGGTGGATCCCAGAGACCTTTTCTTTGGCTCCAGCTAATTAGTCCTGATGTTGTTCACTTTTCCCGGAAATCAGAGAAGAGAAATACTCTGGTTCCAGTCTCTGGCTCTGGACAATGGCCTCATTGGGGAACAGTAGTCATGTTCTTGAGTCAATGTAGACACATTCTCTGTTAGGAGCAGGGTGTTGTACTGCTCACATGGCATGACTTTGGTGAGTTTCATAATCATTTCTTGATTCCTTATGTATCAAGCATTATAGAATATCAACAAGCATGACATGAAAGGTTGAGGATATGAAACTTATTTATGGAACAACTACTGTGTAGCAGTCCATGCTAAAGGAGATCAGTCCTGGGTGTTCATTGGAAGGACTAATGTTGAAGCTGGAACACCAATACTTTGGCCACCTAATGAGAAGAGCTGACTCATTTGAAAAGACCCTGATGCTGGGAAAGATTGAGGGCAGGAGGAGAAGGGGGCGACAGAGGATGAGATGGTTGGATGGCATCACCGACTCAATGGACATGAGTTTAGGTGGACTCCGGGAGTTGATGATGGACAGGGAGGCCTGGCATGCTGCAGTTCATGGGGTCACAGAGAGTTGGACACGACTGAGCAACTGAACTGAACCAAACTGTGTAGCAGGTAAGCTATTTAATCCTCACTCATCCAATCATACAGATATTTCAAGCTCCCATTTAATGGATGAGGAAAATGTAGTTTATAGAAGTGAAGTCACTCAGGTAGTGTTCAAGACAAGATTCAAAGTTGAGTAGGATGGAAAGAACCATTGGATTCTATTACCATCAGATATAATAGCTGGAATAAAAAGCGTACCCAGTTCATTCTCTGACAGTATGGAATGTAACGGCTATCTTTATTTGAAAGGCAAACAACAAACAAGCCAATTCATGCTATTCACTCTGGTATCAATAAGGAAGATACCCTCTGTAAGCCCGGCCTTAGGAGAAACCAGAGGAGAACAAATCAGAAAAGTTATCAAAGCTGAACCTAATCCCTGTTTTTGGAAAACAAACAAAGGTCTGCACGTGAGTAGAGACAGAAACTTGGACACCAGCAATAGGACAGGGATTGCAGAAATCTGTTCCAGTTATCCTTTGAGCTATCCCTTGAGACAAACGGATGGCATCTCCAAAGGCCTCAGTTTTCCATGCAGGGCATCTGGAAGGGAAACCCAACAGGTCATATCAGATTTTCCCTGAATTGTTTCATTTAGTAATTAGCCATTATCTTATGAAGCAAGAAGGGATTGGTTGAGATAGGATGGGAAAAAGCAGAATGGATCAGAGCACCTCCCTGAGACTGGGTCTAATAGAAAGTTCTGACAGAACCACAACAGTTCAGTGAAAGCAGTTCCAACGTGGAAGGCAGTCCCTGGGCAGCAAGAAGTTTCCCCTTGAACTGTGGGGTATAAAGCTCAAGGAGGGAGTTCTGAGAGGGGAGATGGAAGTTCCATTCACTAGAGCTCATCTGAGGAGAAGACAATGGCAACCTGCTCCAGTACTCTTGCCTGGAAAATCCCATGGATGGAGGAGTCTGGTAGGCTTTGGTCCATGGGGTCGCTAAGAGTCAGACATGACGGAGCGACTTCACTTTCACTTTTCACTTTCATGCACTGGAGAAGGAAATGGCAACCCACTCCAGTGTTCTTGCCTGGAGAATCCCAGGGACGGGGGAGCCTGGTGGCTGTCTATGGGGTCGCACGGAGTCGGACATCACTGAAGCGACTTAGCAGCAGCAGAGCTCATCTGAAGGGGCAGCAGTGATGATGAGCAGCTGGAGAAGCATGTTTTATTTCTGTTCCTTTGACCAAGTGGGATTTTCAGTTCCACGATCCGGGACTGAACTTGGCCCCGGCATCACTGCCAAGTCCTAACCACTGGACTAACAGGGAATTCCCATCATTCCATAAATGTTTAATGAACACTGGGCTAGGTTAGTTGTCAATTTCTACAAAATTAAAAAATGCCTGTTCCTTGGAAAGAAAGATGTGACACACCTAGACAGTGTATTAAAAAGCAGAGACATCACTTTGCCAACCAAAGTCCATATAGTTGAAGCTATGGTTTTTCCAGTAGTCGTGTATGAATGTGAGAGTTGGACCATAAAGAAGGCTGAGCGCCAAAGAATTGATGCTTTCAAACTGGTGCTGGAGAAGACTCTTGAGAGTCCCTTGGACAGCAAGGAGATCAAATCAGTTAATCCTAAAGGAAATCAACCCTGAGTATTCATTGGAAGGATGGTTGCTGAAGCTGAAGCTCCAGTATTTTGCCCATCTGATGCAAAGAACTGACTCATTGGAAAAGACTCTGATGCTGGGAAATATTGAATGCAAGAGAAGGAGACAATAGAGGATTAGATGGTTGCATAGCATTACTGACTCAATGGACATGAGTTTGAGCAAACTCCGAGGGATGGTGAAGACAGGGAAGCCTGGCATGCTGCAGTCCATGGGGTCTCAAAGACTCAGACATGACTTAGCAACTGAACAACAACTCTCCTTTGGGATAAAAAATGGTGGATGCTTTAAATAACAAAACACACATAAGAGTAAAAAGCATTTTTTTTTTCTGGTTGCACAGCTTGGAGCATATTAGTTCCCTGGCCAGGGATTGATCGAACCCAGCCCTGGCATCACTGCCGAGTCCTAACCACTGGACCACCAGGAAACTGCCTGGAGAAGCATCTTTTGAAGGGCTCCCATCTATGCTTTCAGTGGAGTTTTGGTGATGACAGGGTGTGCGTATGAGCGGGGGCTAAAATTTTCTTGTAAAGACTATTTTGTCTGAGTCTTTACTTTCCCTTCCATTACCTCCACAGTGGGTATGTTATTGTTGTTGTTGTTCAGTTGCTAAGTTGTGTCCGACTCTTTGTGACCCCATGGACTGCAGCACACCAGGTTTCCCTGTCATTCACCATTTCCTGGAGTTTGCTCAAACTCATGTCCGTTGAGTCAATGATGCCATCCAATCATCTTGTCCTCTGTCATCCCCTTCTCCTCTTGCTTTCAATCTTTCCCAGCATCAGAGTCTTTTCCAGTGAGTTGGCTCTTCACATCAGGTGGCCAAAATATTGGAGCTTCAGCTTCAGCATCAGTCCTTCCAGTGAATATTCAGGGTGGATTTCCTTCAGGATTGACTGGCTTGATCTCCTTGCTGTCCAAGGGACTCTCAAAAGTCTTCTCTAGCACCACAATTCAAAAGCATTAATTGTTCAACATTCAGCTTTCCTATGGTCCAAGTGGGTATGTTGGGGAACTTATACTGGAAGAGGCTTTTGAGAGCTGCACTTTGTAGGAATATTCTTGGCAAGTTCTGACATAGACATGGCCTCAACTGATGATTCTCCAAGGAATCTGGGTGTTTCATCTGTCCCAGGTGACTTAACAGAGACCATGGTATGAAGGAGCAATGCATATGCATGTGTGGGAGGGGCCTGGGAAACATTTGGGAGTGGTTTTCCTCTGACCCCTCCTTGTCTTCCCTGTTTTATTGTCTCCCTGCTAATTGCTCAGTTGCCCCTGTCTGGTGGTAGCATCCTTTGTGGTTTCATTTTCTTTCACCCTTTCCTGAGCCCTAACTGATTGAACACACTACCACAGTCATTTTCAACACACCCACTCTGCTACTTGTCCTGTCTGCCCTGGGTTTATTCCCAAGGGGACTGATAAATGGGGCTTGTTACAGCTCCCAATTCAGAACAGGGGACAGTCAGCCCCTGAGACAAAAGTTGGGCTGACAGTGGCTGATTTTGTACAGTTTGGAGAACAGGAGAGAGCAGGGCAGCGGTCTCTGGTACATGGCCCTGAAAGGAACAAACGAGAAGAGGCCACTGCCCAGTCTGTGGGGAGAGGAAAGGTGAGCACGGTGAAGCTGATTTTCTAGCCAACCCATGACCTACAGGGCTGCCTGTAATCAGCTTCCATGTCCACTCCTTCTTAGAGAACGTAGAAAGTGACGTATAGATATGAGCTGACCATACATGTCACTCTCAATTATGTTTTGAGCATTTCTTTATTTAACAAACACGCATAGCATTGACTACATTCCAGGCCCTATCTTGAGGGCTTTGCAAATATTAACATTATGACCATAGGAAATAGGTACCAAGATTATCTTATTATTTTACAGATTAGGAAATTGAAACACAGGTTACTTAGTTTGCCCAAGGTCACACCCTTAGTAAGTTCAGTAAGTAAGATACACACTCCCACATACACCCTAGATTTGTGGGCCTTGCTATACTAAGATGTTTGCTAGCATGTTACTAAGGAAATGAACAAAACGCCTAGCGCTATATAATACCATGTAAGAATAACAATTGTTTTTATTGTTGTTATTAGCTAGTGGTTTATACCTATAATACTTGCAAATCTGTAAAGAAACAGTTCCTGCTCTGAAAGTGTCAGTTCAAATCCTGATTCTGCTACTTGTTATCTGTGAGGTATTGGCCACATTCCTTAATCTCTCTATGCTTCCAATTCTTAATATTTAACGTGGGGATTATAATAGTCTTTAGCTCATTGGTTTGTTGTGCTAGTAAATAGGGTGATGTTTGTACAGCACTTAACAAAATGCCGGGCACAATGTAAGTGTTCAGTAAATATTGTTGTTCACATTGCTACCTGTTGCCATTGAATTAAATTGCTTTTAATCCTTTGGAGCTTCTTTTCATTTTGCCAATTGGTCGCTTAATTTCAGGGAGTTCCTGGTACTGCTGCATTGAATTTATTTATGAAAAGTTAGTATGTTTCAAGCTTCCATGTGAGTTATTCCATTTAATTGGAGGTTGATGAGACAGGTATAATCTCCATGTTAAGAGTATGGAAAATGAGGCCAGAGAGAAGGACTAGGTCAAATATACATAGATTCAACCAGTCCTGATGGGTTTTTTTTTTTTTTACAACTTTGTAGTCTTCTTTGAACCATGTCTGCACTTGCACAAAAGCACACACACACAAACACACACTCCCTTTGCCTTGGGCTCCCTGATCCTGTGTCACCTAACCCAAATTCTTAAATCCCTTGCTGTCTACATTAGTGAAGACTCATTTTCTCCACATGATTCTTTTTTTAATGTATTTGTTCTTATTTTTGTCTGTGCTGGGTCTTTGTTGCTGCACAGGGGCTTTCTCTAGTTGCAGCGAGCAGGGACTACTCTTTGGTGGGGTACACGGGCTTCTCACTGCAGAGGCTTCTCTTGCTGCAGAGCACGGGCTCTAGAGTGTGGGCTTCAGTGGTTGCAACAGAAGGGTTCAGTAGTTGTGGCTTAGTTGCTCCATGGCATGTGGGGTCTTCCTGGAACAGGGATCAAACCTGTGTCTCCTGCATTAGCAGGCAGATTCTTACCCACTGGACCACCAGGGAATTCCTCCACATGATTCTTAGGTCTATGAACAAGTAAGCTTCTGCAGACTGCTTCTTCCTCTCCTGTTTACTCCTCTACTTCCTTAAACTTTTCACTTGTATATGGGCTTCCCAGGTGGCATAGTGGTAGAGAATCCGTCTCCCAAAGCAGGAGACTCAGACAGGCGGGTTCAGTCCCTGGGTCTGGAAGTTCGCCTGGAGGAGGAAATGGCAACCCACTTCAGTATTCCTGAAAAATTCCATGGACAGAGGAGCCTGGTGGGCTACAGTCCAGGGGGTCTCAAATAGTCAGACATGACTGAGCCACTGAACACACATGCACACCACAGCTATACAGTTGCTGTCTGGAGAGGAGGCATCATAAGGATTCCACCATATAACAAGTCTAATGTAATTGCCCTCTGCCCTCTGTCTAGCTCTTAACCTCTCATGCTGTCCCTTTTCTCCACTTTCTGACCAGGACCTTACCCCAAATACAAATCTCCTTCTACCCTTAGCCTAAAGTAATTATTGTTTCTTTAGATCTGGCTTTGTGTTTGCTGACTTGGTAAACAAATTCTCGTAGGGCTCTGAGGTGACAACGATTTTGGGTTTGTATGTTGCCTCCTTCATATTAATCAGAACTTCTTAGAAGCAAAACCCTAACCTGAAATATTGAAGCTTATGATGAGATTTCAGGCACTGGTATGCAGACCATTTTGTTTGTTTGTTAGAACAGCAAGGAGAGTTAAGAAAGCCTTCCTCAGTGATCAGTGCAAAGAAATAGAGGAAAACAATAGAATGGGAAAGACTAGAGATTTCTTCAAGAAAATTAGAGTCACCAAGGGAACATTTCATGCAAAGATGGGCTCGATAAAGGACAGAAATGGTATGGACCTAACAGAAGCAGAAGATATTAAGAAGAGGTGGCAAGAATACACAGAAGAACTGTACAAAAAAAATCTTCATGACCCAGATAATCACGATGGTGCGATCACTCACCTAGAGCCAGACATCCTGGAATGTGAAATCAAGTGGGCCTTAGAAAGCATCACTACGAACAAAGCTAGTGGAAGTGATGGTATTCCAGTTGAGCTACTTCAAATCCTGAAAGATGATGCTGTGAAAGTGCTGCACTCAATATGCCAGCACATTTGGAAAACTCAGCAGTGGCCACAGGACTGGAAAAGGTCAGTTTTCATTCCAATCCCTAAGAAAGGGAATGTCAAAGAATGCTCAAAGTACCACACAATTGCACTCATCTCACACACTAGTAAACTAATGCTCAAAATTCTCCAAGCCAGGCTTCAGCAATACGTGAACTGTGGACTTCCAGATGGTCAAGCTGGTTTTAGAAAAGGCAGAGGAACCAGAGATCAAATTGCCAACATCTGCTGGATCATCGAAAAAGCAAGAGAGTTCCAGAAAAACATCTCTTTCTGCTTTATTGACTGTGCCAAGGCCTTTGACTGTGTGGATCACAATAAACTGTGGAAAATTCTGAAAAAGATGGGAATACCAGACCACTTGACTTGCCTCTTGAGAAGCCTATATGCAGGTCAGGAAGCAACAGTTAGAACTGGACATGGAACCACAAACTGGTTTCAAATAGGAAAAGGAGTATGTCAAAGTTGTATATTGTCACCGTGCTTATTTAACTTCTATGCAGAGTACATCATGAGAAACGCTGGGCTGGAGGAAGCACAAGCTGAAATCAAGAGTGCCGGGAGAAATATCAATAACCTCAGATATGCAGATGACACTACCCTTATGGCAGAAAGTGAAGAGGAACTAAAAAGCCTCTTGATGAAAGTAAAAGAGGAGAGAGAAAAAGTTGGCTTAAAGCTCAACATTCAGACAACAAATAGGATCATGGCATCTGGTCCCATCACTTCATGGCAAATAGATGGAGAAACGGTGGAAACAGTGGCAGACTATTTTTATGGGCTCCAGAATCACTGCAGATGGTGACTGCAACCATGAAACAAAAAGATGCTTACTTCTTAGGAGGAAAGTTATGACCAACCTAGACAGCATATTAAAAAGCAGACATTACTTTGCCAACAAAGGTCCATCTAGTCAAGGCTATGGTTTTTCTAGTGGTCAGGTATGGATCTGAGAGTTGGACTATAAAGAAAGCTGAGCACCGAAGAACTGATGCTTTTGAACTGTGGTGTTGGAGAAGACTCTTGAGAGTCCCTTGGACAGCAACAAGATCCAACCAGTCCATCCTAAAGGAGATCAGTCTTTAATGTTCATTGGAAGGACTGATGTTGAAGCTGAAACTCCAATACTTTGGCCATCTGACGCCAAGAGCTGATTCATTTGAAAAGACCCTGATGCTGGGAAAGATTGAAGGCAGGAGGAGAAGGGGACAACAGAGGATGAGATGGTTGGACGGCATCACTGACTCAACGGACATGAGTTTGAGTGGACTCTGGGAGTTAGTGATGAAAGTGGGGGGCCTGGTGTGCTACAGTCCACAGGGTTGCAAAGAGTTGGACATGACTGAAAGACTGTTCTGAACTTGTTTGTTTAGTCACAAAGTCGTGTCGACTCTGTGACCCCATGGACTATAGCTTGCCATGCTCCTCTGTCCACGGGATTTCCCAGGCAAGAATACTGGACTGGGTTGCCATTTCCTTCTCCAGTGCAGATCATGATGGCTCTAAAATTCCACTATCCAGAATGCTCATTCTTTTGCCCCTCCTCCCGTAAGACCAACCCTGAATTCTTATATAAAGACATAAGCTCTTTTGCTGAAAATCCTGAAGAGGCAGTGAAATGTGGTGGTTCAGATTAAGGCTCAGGAAGGCAGAAATGCATCACACTCTCATTTATGTTTTCCAACCCATCCCGTCCTGGTATGTGTGAACACACACACACACACACACACACACACACACACACAGAGACAGAGGAACACACACACACACACAGAGGAACACACACAGTGTTCTCTTACCTTCCTGCTTCATCAGACTTGACCCAGCAGTTAGCAAAGGGGACTTCTTAGCACACGGGGAGGAAAATTTCCTGGTGAAGCTTCCTGGCAATGAAAAACATTTGATTATAGCCACACAAGCCTATGACTTGTTTGCCGCTGAGGGGACATCTGATAAGACATAGTTGTGCTTTAAAGTTTCTTCTAACCCTAAGTTTCTGTGAATTTTACTGCCTCCCACCTTCCTTCAGCAACTGGCCCTCCTGGGTGATGTGGCAATGGAATGTGGGATGTAGATGCTACCAGCTATCACTCCTTCCCTTCAGCACTTCTGTGAGGAAGTCCAGGATGAAGAGCCACCTCAGCAGTGTGTGCATCCATGCCTGCTAAGTCACTTCAGTCGTGTGACTCTTTGTGACCCTGTGGACTGTAGCCCACCAGGCTCTTCTGTCCATGGGATTCTCCAGACAAGAATACTGGAGTGGGTTGCCATGTTCCCCTCTAAGGGATCTTCTCGATCCAGGGACTGAAACTGTGTCTTGAGTCTGTTATGTCTCCTGCACTGGCAGGCAGGTGCTTCACCACTAGTGCCACCTGGGAAGTCCCTTGGAGTAGCAAGGAGTATTCTTTGCATATGCAAACGTTGATTTGAAAAGATATCTCCATGATATGATGACTGTCATTTTTCTGGGTGACAGGTGGAAAGGTACACCCAGGACTCAGTAATGACCTTTCTGTTTGATGGAATCGATGAAAATCATGCATTCTCCTGGAACCGTAACTTAATATTTGTTTCGTTAAGACTGGGAGAGGTGGCACATATGGGGGAGGGAGGAATATCAACCATAAACAGCAGGGAGTGATCTGTCCAGAAGTCAGGGAAGAGAAATATCTACATACGTACAGTGGACAGGAAAACTGCCCCAGAAGACATAAGAAACATTCAATTATGCATCAGACCCTTGTCAGAAGACATTTGGGTCTTTGCTTTCTGCACCATGCAACAAAATCTTTCCTCTACCCATGTATGCCAGGAGCCAGCATGAGGAACTCCGCCCACGGCAAAGGTCATGAGGAAGGAGGCTTGGCATATGCAAAGGCATGATCAAGCCTCAGGAAACCCCCTGTTCCTGAGCATCTACCCCCCAAACCAGAGTCTATCTACTTTACTGTTTCATGCTTTCGCCTACACCTCTGACTTTATGGGGGGCTATTCCCCACCGGTTCTCTTGGAGAAGGAGTAAACGTGCAGCTCCAAGTCAATAAAAATTCCTGGGCGTGACAAGAGTGTTTCAACTTATGAACTTCTCTGAAGATTATCTAGCCCGCCTGTATAGGTTCATCCAGCCACATGTGATTGTTTATAGCCTCCCAACCTGAGAGGCACGAGATGTTTTAAACTTACTAAAGACAAATTATTTGGGGAAGTTAGAAATTATTAGTATAGTGGGTTGGTTAGGAATTATATTGGTGAAGGGTTTTTCATTTGTTGTGCCAATAATTGCTGCTAATTCCCTGCCCTGGGTGGGATAAGGGTTTCACAGGTCAAACCTCTCTGCTGGCAAACTAGCTTGTGTGACAGGATTATCCATACTCCTGCCACTACGCACATGATTGTTTACTACCTCTTAACCATAAACAGCACAGAGAGTTTGGAGTATTTTGAAAGTCTTAATTAGCATAGGGCTTTTCTCATTGTTGAGTCAATGATTGCCGCTAGGCCTCCATATCCTTAGGCACCTGGGAATATATTAATCAATGTATTTGGGATATAGAAAAGGAAATACAGTAGTTTTTGATGTTAGCAATACTAGACCTTTTGAGTTAATTAATTTTCTCTTTTGTTATAGATCACTGTACTTTGTTATAAATCACTGTGTCCTTGCTATGTAAAAATGTAACTTTATCACTATCTTAAGACTAAATAGATCTTAAGGGGAACATTGATGAAAGGATTTTCATTTGTTGGGCTGATGTTTGCTGCTAAATCTCCATATTCCCTGTCCTTATAATGAATATAACTAGCATATAGGAGAAATAAGTATTAATCTTTTAGCATATAGGAGAAATAAGTATTAACCTTTAAGATTAACCATGTTAACCTTGGGTTAAATAAATTCCTTTCTTGATTGTAACTCACTACACCCTCACCCTATAGGAATGCAACTTTATTTGGAGGGTGGTGCCTGGTTTAAGAAAAAACACCCTTGGAGAAAATAAGTTTTTTGGTTATCAGAAAGAAAGGGTCGTAAAATGTCAGCAGGTCTCATGGCCAGAAGACGATGTAAAATCCCTAAGATCTTTTTTTTTATGTAAAGCACCTGATTTTGATAAAGGTCAGGACTGCTGGCCCCCACGTGACTGACACTGTATTCATCCCTATGTGTAACAAAAGGTATATAAGCAAACCCCAAAATAAAGAAATCGGATCAGTTTCCAGAAAGACTGATTCCCCCATGTTGTTCTTTCTTGCTCCCCATTTTTCTGGCTGAATTCCCATCTGGAGCGTGGGTGCTCGCCATGTCTACTTACTTGTCTCGGCTTTCAAGCCCACGCAAGAAGGAGCCCAAGGAGGGGCACCTTCCGATATTCAAGTGGCGCCGGTGGCCCAACATAGATGGTGCAAATTCCTTGTCTTGGAATTTTATTGGTATCCCACGTAAGCCAAGTTATTCAGCCTCTTTTTCTCTCCTACTATTTTCTGGCCGAATTCCCATCTGGTGCATGGGTACCCACCAAGCCTGCTAATTTTGCCTGGGCTTCTAAGATCGGACCGGGGGGGCCTCAGTGCCTCCTCTCCTTCGGGAGAACGGGAAGATGCCTGCGGCCTACGTAGGTGGTGATTGGTATTCCATGTAAACCAAGTTATTCAGCCTCTTTTTCTCTGCTAATTTTCTAATCCCTCTCTATCTGTAATTAAATAAGTTATTTCCAAGGACGCCGACTCTGTCCCCACCTTTGAATCACCCTGGATCCACCGGGGCTGGACCCCGGCACATGTATGTGCATGCTAAATTACTTCAATCATGTCTGACTCTGCGACCCCGTGGGCTGTAGCCCACCAGGTTCCTCTGTCCATGGGATTCTCCAGGCAAGAATACTGGAGTGGGTTGCCATGCCCTCCTCCAGGGGATCTTCCTAACCCAGGAATCAAACCTGTATCTCTTATATCTCCTGCATTAGCAGGCAGGTTCTGTTGCATGGGAAGCCCATGCATGGGACACAGGACAATAGAACCTGTGTCCACAAACAGGATATAAAGCCAGATACAGGGCTCCAAAGAAGAAGCAATGAGAAATAGTAACAGAAAGAACTAACTTGGCAGATTGCAGAGATGAGAATTTTAGGTCTAGCCTACTTTTAACCTGCTGTTTAACCTTGGGCTAGTCTCAATCCTTTCTTTCTTCATCTGAAGAATTATAATATGATTTCTATTTTGTAAAGATCTAGTGAGAGCTAGATGAGTGTCAGATGAGTCTCACAGAAGCAGAGCCTGAGATGAGGATACTGTGCTTGTGATTTATTAAGAACTAAGCCCAGCGAGACCAGTAAGGCAGTGGGGATGCAAGAGAAGGATGGTAGAAAACTAAGCAAGGCAGAGCCCAGTCTTGGCTCAGCTGCAGGGAGCTCTGGAAAGTAAATTATACCAAAGATTTGATGCAACCTTAAGGGAGTTGGGCTTTCCTGTTCCAGCCAGTCTTTTGTCAAGGGCCTTGGGTTAGAGGATGGCAGCAAAGTAAACTCCTAGGCATTTCCTGTTCTCTGTGTCTGAAGGGTGGCTTCAGGTTTGGTAAAGGCAGTTAGAAACCAAAGGGCAGTGAGGCTGGGAGAGGAATTCATAGGAAAAGTAGAAGGAATAAGAGGAGTCCTGGGCAAAAAAAAAAAAAAGACAGTATCTGCTAAAGTGGGAAAATACTTCATTGGTCAGGGATTCATCAGGGATTACCCAAAGAATAAGGATCTGCTCTCAACCAAGAATGGAATACCAGCTCATTCTCCCTGACCTCTAGAGAGAATCTGATGTTCAATTATGTGCAAGTGATCTAATACTGAAAGCCAGGACCAGCAAAGGAACATTTAGAGGATGTTGTGTAAGGGAAACACCATTCCTCTCCTCCATTAGATACTTTGTACTCAGTCCTTACAGAGGACAGAGAACAGACATAGATTATATTCGGTTAGGCCCTATTAGAATCACTTTCACTGTGTAGTTGGTTAATGCTCATAAATCCCACCAACCAAAGACCTCCAGGAACAAACTAGTCATTGCTGAGCTCGTTGCAGCAAAAAAGAACATGTACCAGAGGAACTGCGGGATGTCTTGGAAAGGGGGGTGGCCAGGGACCTCTGAATAAATTTGGGTTTACTCCAAGTGATTTCCAAGAGAAATCAGGGAAGAAAGGGTCATTCTGGATTGAACATTTTCAACAGCAGGGACGATTTACCATTTTGGCATCTCAACGGTTTTCATATAGGACAAAAAGAACTCTAGAAATAATCCTTGAAAATATAGTTTTCATATAGGATAAACGAGGCTGGAATTGTCACTTGGCAAAGAACAGCAGTCACTCGTGTTAGTCAGAGAAGAAGGATGTTTAGTCACTTTTTGTGATTACCCAGTGGTTTTATCTTATCTTGTTCCAAATACAATCATGGGGTGACCTCGTCCCAGCTCTGTTTATAGGAGTTGAGACCTGGCTGCCAGCAGGTCCGTTTCTCACTTTCTCTGCTTGTCAGCAGGATGTATTTCACTTTCTCAATGGCACACCCTTTTTCTTTTCCTCACAAAATTTAAAAGAAACAACCCTACTAAGTCTGCTCCTGCAGCAGCAGTACAAATTGTAAGGAGCATACCAGCCCTTGTACCACCTGGGATATGCCACAAAATCCCCATGGGAATTTCATTCAGAATTGAACGCCAAGAAAAATGATTCTGCTTGAGACGTGATAGTCTTTCTTCATCATGATAGTAAGCTCTAGGCGATCATTCATCATACTTTTTTTTCTTCTAGCTTTTTGGTCGCTCAGAGCCAAATTTGAAACTCCTGTAGACATTGACCTTTAGGTCTAGCACATTTGCATTCACTTTTCTCCCGAATCTGCACTTTCTATTTTCATTTTTACTAGTTTTTCCCCTGATATTGTTAGTTTCTTCAGATAAAGGTGGGGAAGAAATGAAGTCCCACTTTGAGCCATGTTGCACAGCTTGAGGCTAACACAAAATTAGATCTTGTATCAGTTCCCGGTTATCTTATGGGTGTAAGCAGTCTCTTACAATTTAAGAGGAGAGCACCTTTTTCTTTTTCAATTTCCTTCCTCCCCATAACACAGTATGCAGAAATGGTAGATAGATGCTACCTGGAAACTCTTTGTCTTTGACGGGATTCTCGCAGTCAGACAGTAGAGGTCACCATGGAGCTGTGTTTGATGGAGCTCACAGACTTGGAAACAGCCCAGTGGGTCTGAAATGATAGGAGACTTAATCATTCGATTCAGATATGTATTCTTTGTGCTCCGGTCCTTCAACAGACAGAATTTTGCCATGGTTGCCTTCAGTGTCACTTTGGTAATATAATTGTTTAGAGGAGAAAAGGTGGCTTTTATATATTGTTTACCAAAAAGAATTCCATTTTAAGCACTAAGGAACTCTGAAAAAAAAAATGGTTACAAAATGTGTTTACTTAAATATTGTGAAATGAGGATGGAAATTCGCAGTTCAGAGTATTTGTCATCTGCTCATGACTAGCAGATGGCTGCCTCCACCTCCTCCTCCTTTGCAAGCCGAGTGACTCACATCTTACAGGGTGTGCAAATTGAAATTTCGAAACTCTCCACAGAGTAGAGGTGGCAGTGCCATAACTAGATGCAGGAGAAGTGTGCCAGCCAGATGACTTTGCCAGCCAGCATGCTGCCAAAGACTTCACAAAATGTCTCTCTCATTGGAAAGAAAAGCGTTTGCCTGTCTCTCCGCACATGTTCAATGCACCATTTCTGAAAGGATACAAGGTATGCTTCAGGCTGTGGGTGAGCCTGTCTGATGTGCAAGGGAGCGGGTAGTCTACCATCCCAGAGTGGGGTAGTAATTGCTCCTACCAAGGTGAATCATACAAGATGGACTCACTTGTTTTGGCTTGTCAGCTCTAGGATGGTGGCAAGTCTGCCTCCAGCCATCAACAGAACAAAGTCTGAGCGATTATCACATGCTCCAATAAATGGAAGGTTAAATACAGTTTAGAAAGATACAAGTCATCTAAGTTCAAAGTATTTTTTTTTTCCTCTTTTGTTTAATTAAGAGGAACTCTGGGTCTGCTATGCTTAACCAAAAAATGAAGGCTGTATTTTAGGTAATTATATTTGTTTTAAAAAATGGAGTCCTGCCAACTAGATGGACTAACAGCAAAACTGACTTTCAGTTACAGATCCCACTTCCCTTCATGTAGTAGCTACTTACCGAAGAGCCCCCACCCAGCCCCCCTGCAATGAACTGCAGATGTGAATACTCCAGTATTCATATCTTTGTGTAGCCCCTTCCATTCGAAGTCAAAGAGAGCCTTGTAGCTCCCACTTGTGTCTGCTAGAATACCGGCTCTAGGAGAAGACAACTGTCACATAAGAAGTCTGACTACCCTGAGATTGCTTTACTTTGAGGAAGCTCAAGCTGTCACCTGAAGAACCTGTGTAGAGAGAGAAAAATGCCTGGTAAGCCCCTAGCTATTTCAGGCTTCTCAGCTGATAAGCCAGACATGTGACTAAAGAAGCCATGCTGGACATCCAGTTGAGGGGAACCTTCAGATGACTGACTGCAACCACCTGGGAGAACCCAACATCACCTAAATGAGCTCAGTCAACCTACAGGGCCATGAGAGATAATAACACATTTTTTAAAGCTACTCTGTTTTGGTGTTGTTTGTTAAACAGTAATAGATATTACCCAAACACTTTATATTGAGAGAGTTAAATATGAAATTCTTAGCAATTGCACTGACCTAGCTCCCTTCTTTTTTTCTCACACAAGAGAGTGTTTATGAGGAAGCCTCATAATCTCTATTTAAAAAAAATTTTTTTTTTTAAAATTGACGTATAGTTCTTTTACCATGTTTTGTTAGTTTCAGGTGTATGTGATTCAGTTACATAGGTTGTTGCAAGCACTTTTGATAAGGTCTGATCCTCCAATATTTTCTAAGGGAACTTAGACACTAGTGATGTGATGAACATACAAGTGAAGACAGAAACAGAATGCCCTTAGGGGCTATGTCACTTGGGGACATATTCTATTGAGCTAAGAAGGAGGAGAAAACTTGCAAGTCACTCAATACAACAGTAGAGTTGTCATTCCTGGGGCCCCCATTCTTTGTTCATTATTGAGTACCAAGAAAAGTTATGACCAACCTAGATAGCATATTAAAAAGCAGAGACATTACTTTGTCAACAAAGGTCTGTCTAGTCAAGGCTATGGTTTTTCCAGTGGTCACGTATGGATGTGAGATTTGGACTAGAAAGAAAGCTGAGCGCTGAAGAATTGATGTTTTTGAACTGTGGTGTTGGAGAAGACTCTTGAGAGTCCCTTGGACTGCAAGGAGATCCAACCAGTCCATTCTGAAGGAGATCAGTCCTGGGTGTTCTTTGGAAGGAATGATGCTAAAGCTGAAACTCCAGTACTTTGGCCACCTCATGCGAAGAGTTGACTCTCATGCTAGGAGGGATTGGGGGCAGGAGGAGAAGGGGACGACAGAGGATGAGATGGCTGGATGTCATCACTGACTCGATGGACGTGAGTTTGAGTGAACTCTGGGAGTTGGTGATGGACAGGGAGGCCTGGCATGCTGCAATTCATGGGATCGCAGAGTCAGACATGACTGAGTGGCTGAACTGGACTGAGACACCTAAAACGTGTAAATAACTGGAGATGGATGAAGATGTCATGACAAGTTATTTAGAATAATGAAGAGATGATGTTATCAAAGGAGATTAAAGGCTCTAAATTAGAGCCTAGCTGAACAATGGTTGAGGAATGGCAACATACGAGGATGTCAGTGCCAAAGAGAAAAGCCTATCTTAGTCATTTGTAGCTCTGGGTTAGAGCCAGTGAGGGAGGAGAAGAGGGACAGTGAGCAATGGAGTCGAGAGAGAAACAGGCTCAGGATTTAAAGTAGGACTTTTAGGTGAAAGTCTTTTAGGTTAAAGTCTTTCCAGTCAACCACAACCAATGAAATTTAAGCAGAAAAATTTTAGCATAGCAGGAAAAAAGTGCCAGCATGCCTGTCAGGAGGTATTTGTTCAGCTACTCACAGACAGTATAGACTCGGCAAGTCTCTTGTCCTCTCTGGGTCTCAGGAAGGCATGTTGTAACTTATAAAAGACTCTACAGAGGCAAAGTATTATATCAATTATAATAAAGTGAGAAGTAGTACTTTATGATGCAATCTAAGTTCTTTTTCATCTATAAAAAACTTATGGTTCTATACTATAGAAACAGGAAACAGTTTTAGAATTTAAAAACTAGGTAATTAGGCTTATAGACTGGAGATATGGATAAAAAGCTTTGGTTGAGATTTTGTGTAATACTTAAAGGAAAGCCAGTATGTGGCAGATGCTAATAAAAATATTTGTGGATTGACTGAATGAGCTATTCCTTGGACATCAAGGATAAAAATGGCTGAAAAAGCAGACACACCAAATATAAGTCTGTCTTTATCTCTTATTTTATGAATTTTTCTCACTTGGTTCTATTGCTTGGCAACACTGATATCAAAATTTCTAAGGAATATTTAGTGTTGCTTATCTATTCTCAAGATGAATAGGGAAGCAGGTATTTTTCCCAACTAATGCTAACTCAGTAATTTATAATTATTTTTATCTTTACATTTTTGTTTAGGAAAATCACAAACACATAGAGTAAACAGAATAGCCATCACCCAGATTCAGCAATTATCAACATTCTACAATTCTAGTTTTATTTATACCTCCATCATTTCTTACTCTCACTCGATTATATGTGGTTATTTGGGGCTTCCCAGGTGGCACTAGTAGTAAAAGAACCCTCCTGCCAATTCAGGAGACCCAAGAGACCTGGCTTCAATCCCTGGGTCTGGAAGATCCCCTGGAGGAAGAAATGGCAACCCACTCCAGTGTTCTTGCCTGGAAAATTCCATGGATATGAGCCTTGTAGGCTACAGTCCATGGGGTCACAAAGAGTCAGACATGACTGAACACACAGTCCCATCCATTTTTCAAATAGATTTCCCTCCATCTAATAAAACAAAATTTAGCATTCCATTTATCTTGGCCTAGTGTACTCATTTATGCATGTTTTAATTTCCCATATTTTTAGTATATTGCTGAGTTGCAAAGAACTTCCCTAGGGTGCCATTTCTTCTGACTCTGGATTAAGTAAAATTGCACCCATTTTAGAAAAGCTCTCTGTGGATGAGTCCCCTTGCATTGTAAAGAGGATTTCAGAGCTGTCCTATTTAAAAAGGGATCCATATCATTCAGATGTCTTGGTTACACCATTAAAACTCACTATAGTTGGTTAAGCAGAAAACATATCTAACAGCTTTGAGAAGTCTCTTTAGACCCTTTGAGAGATTAGAGATCCAGGCTTGAAGATATATGGGCAACACTCAAATGTCACTTCAGAATGGGAATCCAGAAAGGGATCCATCATTGCTGCCACTGGGCACAGACCCCACAGATTTCCCCACTGATCATGGGCAATGAATGCTGAACTGCTGTCATTATTGTTCCTGAAAGCCATTGCCTCTGCCATCATCTTCAGAGAGTGGTCTTGACCCTGTCCACTTCCTCATGTGTGTCTCTTTTAGACTGAAATCTCATTAAGTGCACTTCATTGGTTTGAGTGTATTCATTGGCTGAGGTGTTTATGCCCTAGTTTCCAGGAAGGCTGGAAGAGTGACTTTTGGAATTCTAGGTAGGGAAAACCAGATGCATGAGGTGGGTTGATCCCCAAATTTAGGTATTCAAAAGATCTGACTGGCCACAAATTATGACATGTGTTTATTAAAGGAACTTTAAATTGAATGGTCTTTGAAGGAATTTCTAGACTGTATGAAAGGAATAATACAGTTGATGGACCTACATGTTAGAAACAATTTGTTCATTTCTTCTTGGGACGGGGGAAATCATTATTCTTTTAACTTAAAAAAGAAAAGCCATATGCACTATTTTCTCTAGCTTTAATGTCTTCTCTCTTCTGGATTCTCTCCAAAATCCTCAAACCTCTTTCATTTTAGAGGTCCCCAGTGTTCTTGCCTGGAGAATCCCGGGGACGGGGGAGCCTGGTGGGCTGCCGTCTCTGGGGTCGCACAGAGTCGGACACGACTGAAGCGACTTAGCAGCAGCAGCAGCAGCAGCAGCAGTATTTCCTCCTGTTCTAAGCTTCCCCCACTCTACCACCTTAGAATTTTTCTAAAATACTTTTTATTCTAAGCCATTCTCTGACACTATATTTTTTTTGCTCTGCAATTTTCTCTCATTTAAAAAAAGTTTTCTACAGCATATATACTTCCCTTTATAAGGAAGAATGTGTCTCAAGAGCTATAAAAAGACAATGTTAACTGATATACACTAACTCACTCCCCAGGAATTTCACAATTACAGGCATGTTGGGATACTTTTTCTAAGTGAATGTAGTAAGCCATCTATTTTCTACTGAAAAAAAGAAAGGAAAAGAGACAGATTAAGGAGGTAAGATATTTGCTCTTATAGACTTAGAAGATACTATAAAACATTTATAATTCATATCAAACATCTTTCGTTTGACCTACATCTTCTATTACCTCCCTTTCTGTTACTTGCTGGAAGATCATACTCACTCTTTCAAATGGAATTTGGATAATAATTTTCCTTTCAAATGACAAAAGGGCTTTACATTAGGTAAAGAAATACTGAAATGTGTTTATTATACATTATCCAAAATAAATATACCAAAGGTCACTTTAGAAAATGATTTTATGTGTAAAATAACTTACGCTAGCCTTCCCTGAGGGATATAAACTATAAAGCTGGCACAAAAACGTTTCTCTCCAGTTAATTTTCTTCTCTGTGTCACTAAAATACCAAACTCAGCTACTTACATAATAACCACTAGTAGAGTCACTTTAAATGTTTGAAACATTCAAGTTGTCCCCTCTTCCTTTAAGAAATGTAATTTAATAGGCAATTCAGTGAAAATATACTACCCAAATGTTTGATGGCTTGAACTGAAATCAGCCATCAGGCAAAGCCTGTTTTATGTTGTTTAGATTTTTTGAGGGGTCGGGTTGGATTCTTTTTTGTTTTGTTTTGCATCATAGAATGCAAATGAAACATTTAAGAGATAGAGGCCAAACTAAATGTCAAAGTGAAATATGAAATAAGGTCAACTTTATTCTGATTAATCAACTCCTGGACTTGACTAAAACACAGAGTTTCATGATAGAAAGGGTTTGATTATTTTGCAGTCTTTGTTACTAGTTTAAGGGAAAAAAGTATTAAAATATTATTTATTTCCTTCCATAAAAAAAGTTAAATGCTTACTCTGGAACAAACAAAAAAATAAGATTTATAACCTCCAAAAAACACTGACAGAGGTATGAAAGAGAAAAAGCAATTTAAAATTTAAAATAAGCAGTTTGTATTAATTTTCTATTGCTGTAGAACAAATGACCAGAGATTTAGAAATTTAAAACAATAGGCATTTATTATCTTAAAGCTTCCACAAGTCAGGATCCTGGTCACCACTCATCTGGGCTCTCTGCTCAGGGTCTCACAAGGCCTACAGTCAAGGTGTCAGCCAGGCAGTATTGTCATCAGAGGCTTGACGGGGGAAGGATATCCTTCCAGGTTCCCTTAGGTTGTTGAAAGCAGTAATTTCCTTGACTGTAGAACTCATGGCAGCTTTCTTTTTCAAGGTCATTAAGAGAGTGGAGAGCTAGTCTGCTCAGAGGCTTTTGTATAAATTGGAAGGTAATCACAGGAGAGCTAGCTCATTATCTTTGCAATATTCTGTGGGTTAGAAGCAAGTCACCAGTTCTGCCTGCTACTCAAGGGGAGGAGATTATACAGAGTGAGAACATGGGGGCCATAAGAACAACATAATATGGAGTAGAATTCCATTTCTACCACATTAGAAGCACAGTTTAAACAAACACCAATGAACCCCAAGGCAGACAGTTTACCAGAGAGTATGCCTTTTGATTAACATACTTGTTGGTATTTATAACTATAAGATTAACAACCACAAGATTCCCAGGTATTTCAAGGATTTAAAGGTAACCTGTTGAAAGACTCTTGACTATGCAAAACCTAGCAGAGTACATTGCCCTGCTGTGGCCTTGGCCAATTTTCAGCTCAGGCCACAGATGAGCTTCATGAGTCCACCCTGTCCACAGTGTGTAGGGTCACATATAAGTATACTGAGCACAGACAATCGCATTTGTGACACTACTGATGAATTACTCCTACTCAAATCAATAGGTATTAAGACCCTTGAGGGACCTACAGGGTCTGTTCAGCCACTGCAAGCAGTCTTCCTTAAATGTCAGCAGTGAGTTTAGTCATCTCATGAGGAGAATCAAGCAGAATTGAGGTTAAGCACTATTCAGGTGAGAGAAAAATAATATGATGAATAGTAAAATAAGGAATGAAGGGCTGCACTTCCCCCTTGTGAAAGCATACTTTGGCTCCAAGTCTTCAGTTCAAAGGCTGTAGCTTGTATGCATTCTCTTTAGCACGTGTTCATTTACAAAACCAGGATTATGCAGCAAAACTAATGTGAGAACTGAGGATAATATACACTTTAGATATTTTCCACATCATGGAAAGAAGAAATAAACTATACTCTTGTGTTAGTTTGGATTCTTTGAGAAGCAGATGCTGAAATAAAGTTAGGAGGGCAAAAGGTTTATTGGGGAGAAACACCCGCAAGGAAACAGGATTTGGAAAGGAATGCCGCATCTGCCACAACTCCATATGGCCTACGGAGGTCACAGATTTGACCTTTAGTCACAAAAAAAAATCAAGAAAGTTTCTGGTTTTGTGGGATTCGGGCCCTGTTTACAACAAGGAGGACTATTTCACAGAACCTCAGGGGTTAAGCAAATTCTCAGAGGTTGTCCATTTCAACTCGTCATCTTGAGACAGGAATGCAGTGAATCATTTTTATGGCAGGGGGTGGGGGGATAGGTGGGGGGGGGGGGTAGGCAGGGGGGTAGGCGGGGGGACTTTCCCATTTCTGAGAAAGTCCAGGTAGGTGGTTTTACAAATCTCTTGTTTGGCTAGTTCATTAAGAGGTTGCAGACATTTGAAAATTTCTAAGTGAATCCTCCAGGTCTACTCCAGGTTTGGAGCAAGGCAGTATTTTCTTGTGGTTCCTTTTCTTTTGCTAGTCCCTCATAGGTTGGAACTTACTCGTATCCTCTATTATTATCCTCTTCTTATCGTAAACACTTTCCCAACGAGAACTCATCCACTGCCATGGTTTCAATTTTTATCTGTAGAGTTGTCGTTCTCAACTAGGGGCTATTTTGCTTCTCAGGGGACTTCTGGCAATGTCTGAAGACATTTTGGTTGCTATGATTGGGGAAGTGCTACTGGTATTTAGAAGACAGAGACAGTGGATGCTATTAAATATCCTACAGTCAGTCCCTCACAACAAAGAATCATACCGCACCTAGGTTTCCAACAGTGCCAAGGCTGAGAACCCCTGCTGTATAGAGATGATTCCAACTCCGGATGTCCTAGCCAGGTTTCACTTGCAAGCTCTACACGGCAAGATGAAGAATTTTTGACCTATTTTCTAAATAAAGTTAAAAGCAAAGCCACCAGATAAAGAGATGCAGGGGAGCAGAGCTGACCCACAGGAACACAGTGCCCACCTAGGGTTCACAGTATTTTAGGTGTCCTTGAAAATGTTTTAACTTCTTTTGAAATCAGGAGGAAACAAATGAGTATGACAACGATGAATATATAGTAATGAATGCTGCTGCTGCTGCTAAGTCGCTTCAGTCATGTCCGACTCTGTGCGACCCCATAGACGGCAGCCCTCCAGGCTCCCCCATCCCTGGGATTCTCCAGGCAAGAACACTGGAGTGGGTTGCCATTTCCAATTAACCTATACCAACTCAGTGGTAAAGCATAATTTTTAGGGTTTTTTTTTGGAGGAAGAGATTCATGAAGGCAAAAGTGTCTAGGGGCCATGAAAATCATAATACAGTCCTTTTAGGGAGGAGAAGGAAGCATAGGAAATGTGGAGAGTGGGTAGAGTGTGAAACATTACTGTGGGCAGTGGGAAAGCAGCTTTAGGGAAAAAAAATGTATGAGTTTTGGTAAGACTACCGGGTGTTATTAAGTGCCTACTTGCAGTTGGTATTCATCAATTTATAGGCATACTGATTTGTCTAGTGCTGGAATTCTCTAGCCAAGCTCAGCTGCATGGACAGCAGAAAGTAGGCAACTGTTTGGGATATTCTAGCGCTGGCCATTTGGAGTAAAGGAGAGAGAAGAAAAGGAGATCAGAGACTTTGCAAGAGAATTTATAGAATAATGAAGTGAGGGAGTGAAACTGGACAAAGAGTGAAGTAATAACAGAATGGAGACTTTGGATTGAGATTAAGAAGTCAATGAATTAGAGACTCCACTCAGAATGAAAAAACTAACACATGTGTTCTGATTTGTGAGATTTGGGGAAGCTAGCATGTGTCCAAATACCTACTCTGGTATATGACAAAAGCTAGAAAATTTGACAACATAGATTTCGTTACTCTAGGAGTTGCTAGAGTCATTTTGTCAATTTGTCAAATTTGCTAATTTCTCAAGTTCTCTGTTAAAATGCAGACATTATTGAGAAAGGAAAAAAAAAACATATTCTTAGTTAGCACCTTAGCTTATAACTAGTTATAATTGAGACCAATAGGGAATAGGACCTTGAATGTGGAACTAGGAAGCACACCAAGTCAAATAAAGATCTATTTGCCAAAAATTAGTTCAACTTGTAGAATGGCCAACATGACAAATTGCCAATTGCAATAGTATTGATTCACCAAAAAATTATTTCTGTTTATTAGTATAAAATTTGTAGCAATCTATGTCGAATGAGATAGTTCACCAACCACTGAAGATTTTCTAAAGCTTAATTTCAGTTAATGTAGTTTAGCTTGGGTTTCACTTTTAATTTGCTGCAGCTATTTTACCACAGGGATTTTACCATAGATTTATCAGTCTCAGTTGAAGCTCATTTTCTTGGGTGATTCACATTTCAGAAATTGAGCACTTTTCATCTGCTTTTTGGGAGACAGTTATCCAAGGCTCTCTCATGTTTCTGTACATCTTGTAAGCAAGATAAGCATCTTGTAAGCAAGACAAGACTCTTTGTTCTGGATTGTCTTTTCAAGGATATTTGTATAGTGAACAGTGTCTCCCTCCTAAGCAAAGGACAAGAATGTTTACTTTCCATTTCAAAAGATTCGGGTTCCCTAAGCTCAGAATTCTCTTGTAATACAGCTCTGTGTGGGTGTGGGGGGGATATCATCTAGCCCTCTACCCATCGCTTTTGGGAACTGGGGCTCAGGGAACCTGCGCCAATGTGCAGATAATCTAGCTTCTGCTGTTTCTTTGAGTAATAAATTTCACTTCACTTGTGACCTAGGAGTCTCCTCTTTTATGTTGGCACCCATGGAACTGTGTCAGACTGAGTTTTTAGATAAGTGGAGTGAAATCTGACACACTTTCCAGTTCTTGACACTGCCCAAAACTCATGCAAAATATTCATTTTCATCAAGTCTGTTTAATAAGTCTGAATTAAAATAATTGCAAAATACTATGAGCTGAATTAAAAATACTTTGGATGAGCAAATCCTTCTACCTTGGTTCTGAAATCCTTGGTATTTGAGATATGAGCAACACTTGTAATTTGAAATACACAAGTAATTCTCAGTTTAAAAGGTCATATATCCAAAGTATTGAAAAATCTAGAATTCATTGAACTTTACCTATCCATGATGAAAGGCAGGCACAAAAAAGCTGCAGAAAAACTAAATTCAGTGAAATCTTTATGCTGGTAACCTAAACCGCACAAAAATCTCCAAAAGCTCCTACAAACATCCCAGCCAATTTGTATTGCTATAAATGTTGTAAATAGTTAAATGAATCAGTTTTTAAAATAATTTGATAAATTTAGCAAATTTCTCATTCATTAGTTGGCCTAGGGGAAAGGGAGGGGTCAGAAGACTTGGGGAGGTGTGGGAGGCACCAAGGCGAGTGTTCCCAGCTGCATGGTTTAAACAAGAACACCAGCCTGTGGCCAAGGGAATCTTCATAGGTAGATAAAAACTAATATCATTTGGCCTTTCTCCACAGAAGTTGGTACAAGATAATTGCTCCATCAGACAAATAATCACATCTAATAAAAGCTCTAGTGATTAAGAGCTGATGTTTTGCTGACCTAGGTTCAAGATGTGGCTTTTACAATTTTACCTAATCTCTTAGAACCTCAATTTCTACATCTTAAAAGTAGATATAATCATTATCATTTGTTTCTCAAGGATATTGTGAGAATTAATTGAAACATGCATTTAAATTGCTTAGCATGAGATCCACCACATAGGAAGTGCTTAATAGTCATACTGTGAGATATTAATAAATATTAATTTTTTATATTGGAATTTCAAAGGATTTTTATCAAATATACTTATTTCCTTGCTTACTTTTCTGTTTCAATAACTTTTTCTTTAAACATTTAAGGGGGAAAGGCACAAAGATATAGCACTTTCTAAAGAGCATATTGGGTGAGATGGGTGTGTTTTAGAGAATCCAGATACTGCATCCCACTTTAGATTTTGGCAGAAGAGCAAACAAATTTTGCAAAGATTCTGTCCTTTAATTATTACACCACTATGTATTAAAAGGAATTTAAGCCATGTGGTATTTTTGATACATTTGCAATTAATTAATAAAACTATGGTGTTGTAAAAAGTATTTGATGTCCAAGCAGTTATTTACCTCCTATTTTCTTTATAAGTTACCCTTTCCTTTTGGAGGTTTACTTTTGGAAGTTGAGTGACATGGCAATTAATGTTCACCTAAGATAAGTCTACTTTACTTTGAATACTTAGTGCTGCAGAGTTAGGTAAATACCATGACTCAGTATCCCTAGAGATAGAATTATTGTCTTTATTGTCAAACAGACAGCTTTTTGAAGAGAGATTACCTTAAGCTGAATCCTACTATCTTCTCCTAGATGGAAATTGGTGAAAACTGGGGTAAGTCTGGGTACTACTATTATTTCAATGACTAGTGTTACTGGCTACAATTTTTTGAGCACCTACTATGTGATAAACACCTAACTTACATTTACTTATGATTTAATTCTTGTAACAGCCCTATAATGTAAACATTACTACATTTTTGCTGATGAGGAGACAGGCTTAGAATTTAAAGAACTTGGTCAGGATTATAAGTGACAGAGCAAGACAGGTTTATAAGTGACAGAGCTTATAAGTGACAGAGCTTATAAGTGACAGAGCTTATAAGTGACAGAGCAAGATGACACTGAACCCTTAGTCCATCATTTGGTGCTTCAATTGGGCCTGAAAAAACTTTGATCTGAGATTAACAGTGTTCTGGATATATCCTAGGAGTGGTCTGAGTTAAACTAGCATGAACCAGAGTGGGGTAGGGACTGGTCCCACTCTGGTGGGAAGGTGAAAGAAAGCAAGATATTGAAAGAAGAAGATGTGTTGTAAGATACTAAGGAAATGAACCAAGTCAGTGTAGGTGGGTTGATGTGCAGGGTCCAGATTGAAGATTTATGTTTGATGATTGATCAAGTATATATGTGAGTGTGATGTTCTGAATGGGTCCAAAATTTATTATAAGGGTGGTTAACTGTAACTCCATTAACAGAGAAAAGATGGTGGAGGAGTAGCAATTCATAGTAGTGTCAGCTTTCTGACCATAACACAATAAATTTAGGAATCATTTTCAGGAAGATAACTACACATAATCTTTCAAAAAATTGTTTGGAAACTAACAAATATAGTTCACAGTAACTATTGGTCAATAAAGAAATCATAATGGAAATTAGAAAATGTTTAAAACTGAATAATAATGGAAATTTTGCACATCAAAACTTAGATGCCAATAGAACTTTATTTAAAAACCAGAAAAAACTTAGATGCACATAAAGCTATATGTAAAGTAACATTTGGGGCTTCCCCAGTGGCTCAGCAGTAAAGAATCTGCTTTCAATGCAGGAGATGCAGGAGACACAGGTTCAATCCCTGGATTGGGAAGACCTCTGGAAGAAGGCACGGCAACCCAGTCCAGCATTTTTGCCTAGAATGTCCATGTTCATGGACAGAGGAACATGGTGGGCTACAGTTTAAAGGGTCACAAAGAGTCAGACATGACTAAAGTGACTGAGCACGTACTCATGCAAAGTAACATTTAGACCTTTAAATGCATATATTAAAAAAGTTTGAAACTGATCTCAGTAAAATAAACAAAAATAAATTGTAAAATGGGAAAATGAAAAACAAGAAAAAAATGAATGAAATAGAAAAAATATAGAAATCAACAAAATAAAAAAAGGCTCCTTTGAAAAGACAAATAAAATATATAGACCTCTGATAAGACTGTGTAAGAAATCAAGGAGATAAGGAACAAATAATCAATCCTATGAATATATAAGAGATATTTACTTCAATGTATAAAGCAAACATTGGTAGAACTGATGGGCTAAATAAACAAAACCACAATTATAGCTAGAAACTTCTAAAGCCCTCTCTTAACAACTGTAAAACAACTAGATGAAAATCAGCAAGGATCTAGAACTCAATATACCATCAACCAACAGGATCTAATTTACATTTATAGAATATTTCATCCCACAACAATAGAACACACATTGTTTTCAAGTGCCTATGAAATATGCCTCAACAAAAAACATATTCCAACTCATAAAACAAGCCTCAACAAAATTTTAAGTTGAAATTATACAGTGTATTTTCTCTGATCATAATGGAATCACACTAAAAATCAATAATAGAAAGATATCAGGAAAATCTCCAAACACTTTGAAATTAAACAAGACACTTTCTAATAACTCATGGGTTAAAAAGGAAATCTCAAATGAAATTTAATTAAATGAAAATATGACTTATCAAAATATATATGATGCAACTAAAGTAGTGCTGAAAGGGAAATTTATAGCATTAATGCTTGCATTAGAAAGGAAGAAAAGTCTCAAATCAATAAGTCTGTACCTCAAGAAACTAGAAAAAGAAGAGCAAAATAAAGCAAAACAAGTGGAAGAAAGAAAATAACACAGATAGCAGAACTCAATGAAATGAAAAACAAGAAAACAAATGAGAAAATCAATGAAACAAAAAGATGTTTCTTTGAAAGATCAATAAAGTTGACAAACTCTAAAAAATACAAAAATAAAAAGAGAGAAGACCCAATCACCAACAATAGAAATAAAATTGGATATCACCTGCAGTCATTAATAAGGATAAGAGACTATTACAAACAACTTTATACACATAAATTCAACAACTTAGATGAAATAGACCAATTTCTCAAAAACCATAAATGATCCAAACTCAGCCAATGTGAAATGGATCATCTGAGTGGCTCTACAACAGTTAAAGAAATTGAATTTGTAATTTGAAAATTTCCTCTCAAAGAAATCTCTTGGTTCAAAGGTTTCCACTAAAGAATTCTACCAAACAATTAAAGGATTAACACCAATTTTTACATAATCTCTTCCAGAAAATAGAAGAGGGAGAAATGCCTTGTAATACATTTAATGCAGTATTACCCTGATATTAAAACCATACAAATCAGTTCAGAAAGAAACTACAGACCCTTATCTCTCATGAACTTAAGCGCAAAAATTCTCAAGAAAATATTTTTAAATTGAATCCAGAAATATCT
Organism: Budorcas taxicolor; assembly: GCF_023091745.1. Classification (NCBI taxonomy): domain Eukaryota; kingdom Metazoa; phylum Chordata; class Mammalia; order Artiodactyla; family Bovidae; genus Budorcas; species Budorcas taxicolor. The sequence continues at coordinate 98,783,268 of NC_068935.1, read as the reverse complement.
AAAAAAAATTACTACATCATAGCTATGTTAATGTTCTACTGCTGCTGTAACAAATTACCTCAAATGTAACTGTTTAAGCAACATATATTACTTTATAGTTCTGTAGGTTAGAAATCCAACATCGATCTCGCTGAGCTAAAACCAAGGCATTGGTTGTGTTACTTTTTGGAAACTTTAAGAGATATGCTGTTTCCTTGTCTTTTTCAGTTTTCAAGTGCTACCAACATTCCCTGGGACATGGCCCCTCCCTTCATCTTCAAGGCTAGCAATATTGCATCTCTCTAACCATTTTTGATAGTCAAATCCTCTGGTCACAGCTGGGAACGGTTCTCTGCTTTTAAGAATTCAAGTGATTAGATTGGGCACACACTATCAATGATAATCTCATCTCACAGCCCTTAACCTTAATCTCATCTGCACAGTCAGTCCCTTCTGCCATATAAGTAGCATATTTACGGTTTCATTAAGATTAGATTGTGGGCATCTTTGGGGCCAGTATTCTGCCTACCTTAGCTCCCAAGTAGGACTTATTTCATGTATAGCAATCATTGTAATCCACTATATCAACAGGCCAAAGAAGAAAAATCACATGATCCTATCAGGAAGTATGTTGGACAAAATTCAGTACCCTTTCATGATTTTTAAAAAAGAAATCTTAGTGTTGCAGTCCATTCTGGCTGCTATAACAAAATACTAGAGACTTGGTGGCTTACAAGCAACATTTCTGGAGGCTAGGAAGTTCAAGATCAAGGCACCAGTATAATCGGGGGAGGAGGGCTCTCATGCTGGTTCATAGCTGGTGTTTTCACATAGTGGAAGGGATGTGGGTTCTCTGAGGAGTCTCATTTAGAAAGCACTATTTCCATTCAAGAGAGCTCTACCTCATGATTGAAGCACCTCCCCAAAGCCCACATCCTAATAGCATCATCTTTGGGGATTAGGATTTTAACTAAGAATTTTGGAAAGACACAAATCATTTAGATCACAGCACTTAGCAGACTAGAACTAAGGAGGAATGCCTTCGGGGTGCTAATGAGCATCTATAGAACACAGGTCATATACTGAATAGTGAAAGGTTGAATAATATATCTTTAAGATCAGGAACCAGATAAGGGTGCCCATTCTCATATCTTATATTTGATACAGTATTGGATGTCTTAGGCAGTACAATACAGCAAGAAAGGGATATAATAAAAAGATTCATATTCAGAACATATAACTCCTGCAAATGAATAAAAATCAAACCACTGAGAAAATGTTTATTGTTTTCTTTACAAGAGAGCAAATACAAATGGCCAAATAACATAAGAAAAGGAGCTTATCACTAGTAATAAGGGGAAACCATAATGGAATACCAGTGCAGGAGCTCTATAGCTGCAAAATGTATGAAGTCTGACAACATCAAGCATTGGTGAGGTTGTGCTAAAATAGAAAGTTTCATACACTGCTTATGGGAGTGTAAATTTGTGTAATTACTTTGCCAAAGTGTTTGGCATTCTCTAATAAGGTTGAAAATATGTACTTTAATCACAGACACTTGTATACCAGGTTATAGGTTCAAGAGTAGTCATGCAGTTTTTGTAATAGCACTATTTGAAAAAAAATTGATTTATCAATGTAAAGGGTTTTTGTAGGATGTTCATACAATGGAATCTTATTAAGTAATTTCCAAATCAACAAAGAAATATGCAAAATTACATATTTCTTCTTATATGCTGAGAGAAAGAAATTTCACAAAAGAATTCACATACTGTAATTCCATTTTACGAGACTCAAACGGGACCTGGATAGTGCTTTACAATTATTTGTCAAACTGTATACATTTTAATGGAATTTTCTATATGTATGTTTTATTTCACAGTACTTAAAAATAATAAAATAAATTAAAATTTACAATTTCACAATAATAAAATATATTAAAAGAATAACTACATACATCTAAATCAAAACCTTTTAAAAATATTGGAGTAACCCAAAGCAGAACAAAAACTAGTAAAGATAAAAGCAAAAATCAGGTGACATCATCAAGATGGTAGCGTAGGAGACCCCTAACTTCATCTGCCCATAAAGATCAGTAATTAGCTATCCATGAACAAAAACCAAACAACATAAAGCAGCTCTGCGAGTGCTCTGAAGTCTACTAAAATCTACTTCAGCAACGGAGTGGAACCAAAAAATGTGAAAATAACCACACAAAAAGGGAAGGAAGACAGCTTCATTTTGCCTGCATCATCCCATCCCATAGCCCACTGGCACTGTTCAGCACCCAGAGGTAATTCCCAGCTAAAAAGAGTTCTCCCAGGGAAAGGAAGAGTGGCATGAATGAGCAGCTTTCCTAGCCCTTCAGTGTGCTGCACAAAGTTTCCACTTCAGTTTCAACCATCCCAAAGACTGACAAAGCAGAGATGCACAAAGACAGCAAGGAACAAGAACTAAAAGCAAGGACTACTAGTCGTAGTCACAGTGGGAACAATTGTGGTTCCCAGTGACCTGCTCTGTAGACAAACCCAGGAGCTTTTGCCACTGAAAAAAACTAAGGGCCAGCACAGCTGCAACAGATCCCCTGCTGATTACACTCACTTTGCCCCATGGTTTTTGCATTCCCTAATGCCCCCTGCCTGAGTCCCGCCCCTCCCCTCTCCTTCCTCCTGCTCCCTGCATCTTCCAGAGTCCAGGAACTCTGCAACTGTACTAGAGAAAGACACCAGTCTTGACCCTTGGAGCTGACCCACACTGTTATGCACCTACTCGAGGCTAGACCCTCCAGCTGTACACTCACCTGCCCCCAAGCCTGATACCCTTCCCTGGCCTCCACTTCTGTGCTACACACCTAGAGGGAGACTCACAGCCATGGAGAGCATGCCAACAGCCTGGGTCCCCGCTGCAGCTTGTGGACTGGGATCAGGCCCTATCTTTTATCACAGACGTGCGACACTGTGTTACCTGTAGCTAGTCCCTCCACCCGTGCACCTGCATGCCTTTGGCACAAACCCCATCAGCAGCCTCCACTGCTGTACACCTTTAGCAAGACCCAGCAGCCATAGTAGTGCACACTAACAACCAGGACCCCTGCAGCTTCCAGTGCTGCCTGCCCTGGTACTCATTACTACTTTAGTGTTTGAAACTGACCCTTCACACTCACAGGCACCTACAGCTGGCACCTTCAGCCAAGCATGTGCATACCACCAGCTCTGGCTATTTCCGCTGCCTGTCCTGGTCCCTAGTTGCTGAACCTGGAGGCCCTGATAAGGACTCCAGCAGCCCTTGAAGGCTCTATGGATCCCTTGCAGGGCTTTCCAAGTGAAAGTGAAAGTCACTCAGTCGTGTCCAACTCTTTCTGAGCTCATGGACTATAGCCTGCCAGGCTCCTCTGTCCATGGAACTCTACAGGCAAGAATACTGGAGTGGGTTGCCATTCCCTTCTCCATGGAATCTTCCCAACCCAGGGATCGAACCCGGGTCTCCCGCATTGCAGGCAGATTCTTTACCATCTGAGCCACTAGAGAAGCCCAAGGATACTGGAGTGGGTAACCTATCCCTTCTCCAGGGGATCTTCCTGACCCAGGAATCAAACCAGGGTCTCCTGCATTGCACACAGATTCTTTACCAGCTGAGCTACCAGGGAAGTTTTTGATGCAGTGGACTGTTTAAGTCTGAGCTGATGAGCCCTCACATTCCCCCAGACCCAATGCTACCTCATGCCCCTGTACTTGGGCCCAGTATTGCTAGACCTGGGATCACAGCATGCTCCAGCATGCCCTATCTACAGGTGGGACAGGTCTTCCTGCTGTGAAATCAGTCTAGAAAGTCTGGAGAAAATGACTGCTTCTTTAAATGTTCAGACACCTCCAGCAAGCTATGGGGACCACAGAGAATCAGGGAAACATGACTACCAAGGGAACATAGTAAACTTCCAGTAACTGATCTCAAACAATGGAGATCCAGGAATTGCCTGATAAAATATTCAAAATAACTTTTCTAAAGATGCTCAGAGACCTGCAAAAGAACACAGATAAACCCAAATTACCTCAATCTGTTGGAAACTAAAGAGACCAATGTGATAGTTAATTATATGTGTCAGCTTGGCTGGACTATGGTGCTCAGATATTTGGTCAAACATTATTCTCGATGTTCCTGTGAAAGTATTTTTTGGATGAACTTAACGTTTAAACCAGTGGACTTTGAGTAAAGCAGATTACTCTCCATAATTGGGCATCATCCAGTCAGTTGAGACCTTAATAGAACAAAGACTGACTTCTCCCTAGCAAGGAGGAATTCTGCAAGCAGACTGCATTTGGCCTCCAACTGTGACTCTTCCCTGAGTCTCTGGCCTGCCAGCCTACCTTGTTAGTCGCTGAATTATTAGTTTCCAACAGACTTGAGTTAGTTTGGGTTTATCTGTGTTCTCTTGTAGCTCTCTGAACATCTTTAGAATGTATTGAATTCACAGCCTCCCAGGGTGTCTACTGTTAAAGTGAGGACATTGGTTGGAAAGAAATTCCTGAAAATTGGAATGAGGGTATATAGGATGACTTGACAAGGCTGGAGACACTGGACCCCTAAATTTAAATGAGCTTTCTTTTCCAAAATAAGTAGCCTTTCCATCTCCAGCTAAGGAGATTAACTTTGTCTGCTACTGCTGCTGCTGCTAAGTCACTTCAGTCGTGTCCGACTCTGTGCGACCCCGTAGACGGCAGCCCACCAGGCTCCCCCGTCCCTGGGATTCTCAAGGCAAGAACACTGGAGTGGGTTGCCATTTCCTTCTCCAATGCATGAAAGTGAAAAGTGAAAGTGAAGTCACTCAGTTGTGTCTGACTCTTAGCGACCCCATGGACTGTAGCCTGCCAGGCTCCTCCATCCATGGGATTTTCCAGGCAAGAGTACTGGAGTGGGATGCCATTGCCTTCTCCTTGCATTGTCTAAGGAACTGTAATGGCCTTTACTGAAGTACTTGCCTCACAAGACACTGCTGAGTCTCTTCAGTAGCCTCTTCCCAAACCCTTCTTTATTTCTTGACCTATAACCAGACTCAAGTCTCAGGCAGCTCCTAACGATAAGGTCTTCAAAAAAATAAAGGCTGTATATGACAAACCCACAACTAGCATCATACTAAATGGTGAAAACTTGAAAGATTTTCTTCTATGGTCAGAAACAAGAAAGCCCACTCTCACCACTTATAGTCAATGTAGTACTGAAAGCCTTGGCCAGAGCAATTATGCAAGAAAAAAAAGGCTTCCAAATCAGAAAGAAAGAAGTTAAATTTGTAGATGACATAATCTTATATAAAGAAAACACTAAAAACCCATTAGAACTAATAAATGAATTCAGTAATTCAGTTTCTGGATACAAAGTCAACATATAAAGATCATTCATGTTTCTATACACTAACAATGACCTATTTGAAAAAGAAATTAAGAAAACAACCTCATTTACAATTTCACTGAAAATAGTAAAATACTTGGGAATAAATTGAATGAGGTGAAAGATCTGTATACTGAAAACTAAAACTTTGATGAAAGAAATTGAGGAAGGCACAAAGAAATAGAAATATATTCCATGTTTATGGATTAGAAAGTTGATATTGTTAAAATAGCTACACTACCCAAAGTGATCTACAGATTCAATGCAATCTCTGTGAAAGTTCCAATGCTATTTTCCACAGAAATAGAAAAAAATAAAAGTCCTAAAATTCATATGGAACCACAAAAGACCTTGAATAGCCAAAGCAATCATGAGAAAGAACAAAATTGGAGGCATGACACTTTTGATTTTAGATTATATTACAAAGCAATAGTAGCCAAAACAGTATGTGTGGTACTTGTACAAAAATAGACACAGAGACCAATGATATAGAGTAGCAAACCCAGAAATAAACCAACACATATATGGTCAACTAATCTTTGACAAGGGTGCCAAAACATACATTCTTTTCCAAAATGTGGAAAAGATAGCCTCTTCAATAAATGGTATTGGAAAAACTGGATATTCACATACGAAAGGATGAAATTGAATCCTTATATCATATGCAAAATCTATTTGAAATGGATTGAAGTCTTAAACATAAGACCTGAAACTATAAGACTCCTACAGAAAACATAGACAAAGAGCCCTTTGACACTGGTCTTGGCAATTATTTTTTGGATATAACACAGAAAGCACAGGCAACAAAAGCAAAAATAAACAAGTAAGACTATATCAAACTAAAAAGCTTTTGCACAGCAAAACAATCAACAGAGTGAAAAGGCAACCTATGGGAGAAAATATTTTCAAACCATATATCTACTAAGGGATTAGTATCCAAAATATATGAGGAACTCATACAATTCAAGAACAAAAAAAACAAACTGATTTAAAAATAGGCAAAGGAACCAGTAGACATTTTTCCAAAGTAGATATACAAATGACCAACGAATATATGAAAGGGTGCTCAGCATCACCAATCATCAGGAAAATGCAAATCAAAATCACAATGAAATATTACCTTACACCTATCACAATGACCATTATCAAACAGGCAAGAGATAAGTGTTGACATGGATGTGGAGAAAAGGAAACATTTATATACTGTAAAAATGTAAACTGGCACAGCCATTGCATAAAACAGTACAGAAGTTTCTCAAAAAATTAATAATAGAACTATTGTATCATCCAGCAATTCCACTTCTTGGTATATATCCAAAAGAATGGAAATTAGGATCTCACAAGACATCTGCACTCCTGTGTTCACTGTAACATAATTCACAATAGCCAAGGTATGAAACAGCCTGTATCCATCAATGGATGAATGGATGAAAACTATATAGCATGTATATACATACACACAAACACACCCCAAATGGAATATCATCTAACTATAAAAAAGAAAGAAACCTCAAAACTTTTGTGACAACATAAATGAACCTTGTGGGCATTATGTTACATGAAATGTCAGAGACAGACAAGTACTGTAAGATCTCACATGTGAAATCTAAAAATCCTAACTCATAGAACCAGAGTGTAGTATGGTGTTTGCCAACAACTGAGGGGAGGCAGGCTGGGGAAATGAAGAGATATTGGTCAAAGGGTAAAAACTCCCAATTATAAAAGTCATAAATTCTGGGGATCTAATGTACAGTATGGTAACTATAGTTAACAATACTGTATTGTATACTTAAAATTTGTGGAGAATAAATCTTAAACATTCTTTCCATAACAACAGCAGCAACAAAATAGTAATCATGTGAGGTGAAGAATGTGTTAACTATCCTTATTGTGGTAAACATTTTGCAATATATGTGTATGAAATCTTCATATGGTGCACCTGAAACTTACACAGTGTTATATGTCAATTGTATCTCCATAAAGCTGGAAAATTTATATCTGTGTTCAAATTTTCACTTTTTATAAAGATAACAGTCACGTTGGGTTAGGGACTCATCCTACTTTAATGTGACCTCATTTTACCTACGGAGAAGGCAATGGCACCCCACACCAGTACTCCTGCCCGGAAAATCCCGTGGACGGAGGAGACTGGTAGGCTGCAGTCCATGGGGTCGCTGAGGGTCGGACACGACTGAGCGACTTCACTTTAACTTTTCACTTTCATGCATTGGAGAAGGAAATGGCAACCCACTCCAGTATTCTTGCCTGGAGAATCCCAGGGACGGGGGAGCCTGATGGGCTGCCGCCTATGGGGTCACACAGAGTCAGACACGACTGAAGTGACTTAGCAGCAGCAGCAGCAGCAGCATTTTGCCTAATTATATCTTCAGCAACACTATTTCCAAAAAAGATCATACTCTGAGGTATTAGTGGTTAGGATTTCAACACGTGGGTTTTGGGGAACACAATCCAATTCATAATCATATGTATCAAATGTACATATAAGCATTGTTTATGGATATGTAGGTAGTGAATGTCTGGAACATCACAAGAATGTTATATGCCAATTCAAGGATAGTAACTCTCTCTAGAGAGTGAGGGAGATAGTGAAAGGTTGTTGTTGAATCACACAAAGACACCGGGATTCTTGGCCCCCGGAGGAGATGAATTCAATCCGGGGACAGAGACGAGGCTTGATTGCTCAGAGCTTTTGTGTAATAAAGTTTTATTAAAGTATAAAGGAGATAGAGAAAGCTTCTGACATAGGCATCAGAAGGGGGCAGAAAGAGTACCCCGCTGCTAGTCTTCAACTGGATGTTATATAGTCACTAGCAGTTTGGAGAAGGCAATGGCAACCCACTGCAGTACTCTTGCCTGGAAAATCCCATGGCAGGAGGAGCCTGGTAGGCTGCAGTCCAAGGGGTCGCTAAGAGTCAGACACGACTGAGCAACTTAACTTTCGCTTTTCACTTTCATGCATTGGAGAAGGAAATGGCAACCCACTCCAGTGTTCTTGCCTGGAGAATTCCAGGGACAGGGGAGCCTGGCGGGCTTCCGTCTATGGGGTCGCACAGAGTCGGACATGACTGAAGCGACTTAGCAGCAGCAGCAGCAGTCTGTTAATGAAGGAAAGGAATGTCTTAAAACTCAGAATGGCACCAGATCCCTCACCCATAAGATGCATTTTGGGATAATCTTGGCACCAAATGGTTCATCCTGGGCCATAAAATGATTAACTTGAATCTTGAAGAAGGGCAGATCACCATAAAAATAGTTTCATTTACATGAATTAGAGGAACAATATCTGAGTATAACATACTGGTTTGTCAAGTAGGTTCTGAGCCATTAGGTGGAACCGACTTGAAGACAGAGTTTGGGGTAAATGCATAGTACATTAGCATAGCTTAAGACAAACATTTCCATAAGAAAAAGGCATTGGTTATCTCTAGGTTTGAAAATAGTTAACTTCAGGTGAAACTAGGTTTCATTATGGCAACACAGTATTTTAAATCTGTTTTAACACCTCTTTTAAATCTGTATAGAGAAGGAAAAAATATCGCTAGTTTGTTTCCTCCTGCCGCTTAAGAGAGATAAAAATGTCTGACACTTGCAGGCTATTTCCTCCGTTTGGAGACCCCTGGCCTTCCTGCCTGTTACCCTCTCAATAGGAGGAAAGATTTAGTGATGAAACTTGAACAGTATTCTTAACTTCATCTTAACAAATAGTTTCATAAAAAATAATAATTTTTTTAATTATATAGTCAATATGGCAAAATAACTTTAAAATCTAAGTTCTGATTGTTGGGTATATAGATGTATATTGTATGGTTTTCTGAACTCTTCGAGTATTCGATAGCTTATGTCTATGAAAGTTATTATTCCCTACAAAGATGCTACAATGGAACTGACTCATTATGTCTAACAACACAGACAGCCTTTCCTCCAACAATTAGAGTATGTCATTGTTCTTTTTTTTTTTTTTTTTAATGATCAAAAGAGGTAGTTGCTCTGCTTTTTGGGATCCTGTTATACACATTTTTAAAGGTATGATCATATTCAGTGGGCTAATGTTTCCATCATGAGAGGTAAGCAGTATCTGAGACAGGCAGAGAGAAGAAAATTTCTAACCCTGCCTATCATGCCTACTTGATGGCTTATTATTTTTGACTGGAATGGGGGTAGAAACATGCAAAATTTTCCAAATATTTCTTTTTCCCTCCTGTCCTTTATCTGTCCCTCTCTGTTTTACTCCTGGCTTGTGGGTTTCAGTTCATTTAAATCCCATTTGTGAATTTGTTTTCTACCCAATACCAACTGCGTATATTTGCAGAAATTAAGAAAAGATAGGAATCAAAGGACCGCAAAGTCTAACCCTGCTTCACCAAAAGCAAACTGCTTGTTTCTAGGTAAATATCTCAATGTTTATTTTTTTCATTCAGAAAATGAAAGAGTTGGATTAGACAGTCTCAGATCTAAATGCATTTAGGAGAACAAAGGTGATTGATGGAGCATGACATAAACATTTCATGTAACTTGTGAAAATGTAAAAATTTCAAAATATGGGTGTGTTTTCAATTATGTAATCAATTAGGTAGTTGATGTGGTTAACTTTTTCTCAGAGAGGAATACAATCACCTGTTTGTTCTGGCAATGTGAGTACACAATCTATGGTAATCTGATTCAGTTATGTAGCTCCCAACATAACATTATCCACATATTGAGACTCTTAAAAGTCACTCTTGACAGTGATAAAATTCACCTCTTAGGAAAGAAAAGTAAATTTTTAAAATAATCTTGTATCTCTCATCCACAAGCCTTGACTGTGTTTTTTCTGAGTTGAACTTGATGTAATGTTGGCCTCTTAACCAAACTCTACAAGAAAGCCAATCATACTAAATATTTCCTAGGTTTTATGTTGGTAAAGAATCTGCCTGCAATGCAGGAGACCTGGGTTCAATCCCTGGCTTGGGAAGATCCCCTGGAGAAAGGAACAGCTACCCACTCCAGTATTCTGGCCTGGAGAATTCCATGGACTGTATGGCAAAGAATCAGACACGACTGAGCAACTTTCACTTTCTCTTTCACTTTCATGAAAGATTTTGTGGGGCTTCAGGGAGAAATCAGTTTTGACAATATACAGTATCTCATGTGAATACTCTCAAACTGAATCACCTTCACTCTAAGTCTCTGACGTTCCAGCCATGGGCTCTCTCTCCTTCCCCAAACTTTGCTCCAAGCAGTGCTTGGTTAACTCCTTTTCCTTGGAGGACTCTGGTCCTTGGAGGACTCTGTTCCTTGGAGACTCTCTCCTACTTCTCCATATTCTCATCCCACTGTCTTCTCAACAAAGCTGGTCTGTACCTTCAAAGAAATTCTTCTAGACACTAACATCAACTTTTCTACCTCTAGGCATTTGCAAGCAAATTTTCCTTGCCTGTTGAAGATTGTATTTAATGTAGAAGCAGCCCTTTTTGACTCTATGATCCTAATTATGTACAAAACCTTTGACTCATGTCTGCAGGAATTATGCCCCAATACAGCACATTTACCAGACCTTCCAGGTTATTTCCCAGGCACAAAAGTTGTTAGCTGACACCAAAGTTTCCTTGGATCCAGCCTCTAATTCCATCAAAACCTGATCTATTCAGAAGGCCAGCTTATCTACTCCATCCAAACTGGACTGGGAAAAAAATCTGCTTAATCAGAAGGAAAAATATATTAAATGGTTAACATTGTGCAAGTACAATTTTCTCAGATGATTAGATACTTTTTCTTTTGAAATGAATAAATAAAAGGGAAAGAGGGGCAGAATAATAATGGTACAGGTTTTACCTTTAAAAATTTGAATAAAATTAGCATAATTTCCCTTTTATTAAGCTACAGTAGATAGAAAGCACATTATAGACACTGTAGGTGGAGATGTGGGTGGACACATAAGAGGGGTAATGAGGGAGCATTGAAAATACAGCTGAAATAATGAGCATGTAATATGAAGAACAGCAGCAAGGATCAGGTTGGAGGAGGGAAGGATGCCTGCTTTGATTATAGACAAAGGGGATGGAGAAGAGAAAATAAGAGGGAACCATTCAGCTGAGCTGAGAAACTGGGGCAGCCTGGACCAATGGAGCAGGATATAGATGGGAAGAGAACAGGGGACACTTCACCATTGACTTGGATTTAAAAATGATAACCTTGTGCTTAAAGGGAAGGAAATTATCCCTGATAGAAACAGAAGTTACACAACTCAGCTACATAATTTGCTTCCATCCAATTTGGAGTGACCCTGTTAGAATATAGGGCATTGGGTTTGATGGCCATTCTGTCCAACCCACTCAAAGTATGAACAATACAACTCTCAGCACACACCCTTACTGACCCATTCATTTTGCAAATGAGGAAATAATGGCCAGATGTAGTTATGCAAAAGAAGTGATTTTTTCCATCTTAGAGCTTTGAGAAGCAGACAACAAAATCTCCACGCATGATTTCTACAGAAAGGGCTCTGCTGCTGGACATATACAGCAGAAACTGAATCCAGATATTATTAGCCAGTTTGAGGTAATTGATCTAGATTCTGGGTGGATATTTACAAACTAGTAGATGAATATGAATTTGGGATTTCTTCATCTGATCTGTGCCAGGCATATTTAGATGGTACCATTGTTTCAGCTACTAATCTGGAAAGCCCAGGAGCTTTCTGTATAATATTTTTCTTTCTCAAAACTTATGCAGTTAAATGGCAAAGTCTCACATCCAAAATGGATGCTGGGATGTCATACTTTCAGCCAGCTCTCTTTGCATCTCCCAGGCAGTGGACCTACTCTCTAACCTTTCTCCTTGCTCAGAATCTCCCTTCTACTCTCCTCTCAGACTTCTTTACATCTCATCCACACCTGCTTTATTCCTTCCCATATTCCCTACTCTTTTCTTTTCAGTGTGATTGCCCTTGATGGCTATTGAGAGGAACTTTGATTTCTCAGCAAATATGAAGCCCAAATTTTCATTAATTTTAAAAAGCTGAATCTTCTTTACTCAAGGAAAAGAATCATTCTTCTTCAAAAACAATTAATTGTTTGGCATCCCCCTAGAGATTTTTCTTCTAGGGAAGAGGGACCTCCTATACACGTTAGAATTAACAGTCCTAAAGCAGCCAAATAAATACATAATTTTCTATTTTTAATTTTATCACTTATGCTTTTGCTATTGTATCTAAGAATCCACTGTGCAAATCCAGAGTCATAAATACTAATTCTTATATTTCCTTCCAAGATTTTTATGTTTTTAACTCTCATATTGAGGTCTTTCATGCATTTCCAGCTAAATTTTGTATGGTGTGTAAGACCAGGGGTCCAGATTAATTCTTCTTCATGTGGATATCCAACTATCCCAGTATCATCTGTTAAAGAGATAATTATGTTTCCTTCAAACGGTCTTGAGACCCTTTTTGAAAATCAATTGGCCATAAATGTATGGGTTTTTTTTCTGAACTCTCAATTCTACTCCATTAGGCTATACATATCACTCTGTTTTGATTACTATAGCTTTGTGTTAAGGTTTGAAATTGGGAATTGTGAGTCTTACCAGTTTTCCTTTTTTTTTTTTTAGATTATTTTGGCCCTTTGGAGCTCCTTACAATATCATGTGAAGTTGGAAATTGGCTTTCTCATTTATACAAAAAAAAAAAAAGATCATTAGAATTTTGATAGAGATTATATAAAAAAACAGATTTTAAGATAAAGCATGAGTTTGATTTTGAGCACAATGAGTTTGGGGTACTTGTGGGAAATTCAAGATACTTATCTATAAGGAATCAGATATATGTTCTTGAGCTTCAGAGAGAAGCATGGATAGAGATGCATATTTGGGATATGAGTATGTATGAAGATGATAGCTGGAGCCATGGCTATTGATGAGATCTTTGGGGAAGAATATATATCAGGAGAAGAGAGGAAAATCTTTGGTTTCACTAATATTAAGAAAGTGTAAGGGAAGAAGAGTCTGTGAAAATAATTTTATTAAATAGGATAGTAGAGAAAGTAAGTGAACAAGAAAAGAGTGTTTCCATAGAAACCAAGGGAGGAGACAGATTAAATACAAGCAGTGTCTCAAGTTGCAGAGAACTTATGACATAAGTCTGAAAAGCAGTAAATTGATTTGACAGTGATGAGGCCAGGTGACCTCAGCCAGGTCAGTCTGTGTGGACCGTGGAGGCTGAAACCTGGCTAGTGTGGGTTGATGCATATACAGGAAGAGAGAAAGAGGGGGCTGTGTTAGTTTGGAATATTGTTTTTTAGTATTTTGACTGTGAAAAGAAGGAGAAAGATAGAGCTAGTGATGATAAGAGGATGATATAATATTAATGGAAGATTTTGAGGCCACAGTAAAGTACCTTGAAGAGGGAGATGTTGAAAATAGAGAAGAAAAAGGGAGTAGTGATTAGGATGAGATCTTGCATTTGTAGGAGATAAGGGGGATATGGAAGAAGTTGCCTTGAGCAGGAGGAAGAACAGCTGCCACAGTCTACTCTTCTTTATAACGAATGATCAAACCAGAAGATAAGTGCAAATAAAAATGACTCATAGGTATGGGGGTGATTATTAAAATTTGATATCTGATAGCCTTGATATTATAGGTGAAATAGGAGGTGAGTTCATCTGTACTAAAGAGATGAGGTATTTGAGGTTAGTGGGGCATCCATTCAAAGAAATTGGAGCAGAAGCTAGTAAGAGACAAAACAAATTAATAAGGGGTGCTGAGGGTCTAGGAGATGCTGGATACCCTAAATATGTGGTGGTCTTAATTCATTCAAGGATGTGATGTTTAGCACTAACATTCAGCAGCCTAGGTGTGGGAGCAGCAAAGAAAGGTTGCAAGATTGATCTAAAGTTGAAGACTATAAGACAAATGTGGTAGAAAGACAATGGGCTTGGTTTTGAGTGCAAGAGTACAGTGCTTGAGTCAAGACTGGATGGGTAAGAAAGTGAAGCCAAGCAGGGTTAAAGGACTAGAAATAAAATGACTTTGAGGTCTCTGCGAGTAGGGTTAAAGAACAGAAGTAAGGGAAAGAAAAGACAGGGAGGGCAGAAGGATAAGAATCAGAATGGTACATTAGAATATAAGAGTTCAGAGGTAGAGCTGGATTGCGTATGGACATCAGAACTGCATCACTGAAGTAGTGACAGGTAAAGACTGCTGGTGTTTAGGATGTTTTAGAAAAAACAGCGATGAGGCTGGGAGGCTGGAAGGCGTCACATAAATATAGAAACTATCCAGGGTGAAGATAGGACAAGACCAGGAGAAAACAGCAAGCTGGTGTCCAGACCCTTAATAAATAAAGGGAAATAGGTGAAAGTTTCAAAAAGCGTTAGAAAGGAAGTATGTACAGCTGATACAAACCTTAACAAAGGAGGGTTTCTTGCCTCAGGATGGAGGAGTAATTATCTGCCACTTGTATTTGGATGCTAGGAAATAGAATCAAGTCACAGCCTGTGATATATGAATATAGAAGAATCAGCCTTTTTCATGGAATAAGTTTAAGAAGAGGTGTTGTGCTCTGAGGATAACCAGGAGATGCTGCTTCTGTGAAGTGGTTGAGAAAATAAAGTAGGTTATATATAATAGAATAAGGGTCTCTGAGGAAATGGTTAGAGGGAAATAAAACAGTGTAAGAAACATCCAAGTGCAATGAGAATAATGAATGATAATAATAATGTATTGTCAGGTACAATGCCAAGGGCTTTATGTTTTTATTTTATTTAATAATTATACTAATTCTGCAATGTAAGTAAATATCTCTCTTTTTCATATGAGTAAATTGGAGATTGAGGGCACTTAGAAACTACACTTGATCTTAGCCAAAAGGCTGAGAAGTGATGAGGCCACTTAGAAACTATTCTAAAGTCATGTATCTAAAAAGTGACTGAGTTGGTTTTTCAAGATCTGACTTCAAATCTTGGTCTCTCAACCACTAAACAGGATTTGAATGAGAGGATACAAGAGAAGAAGGTTCTGGAAGGATTCTCATTTTGGGAAGGGGCTTCCAATGATAGAATAGGAGATCTCATGTGTCTAGCTAACTGAAAATGTAGGCATGTGCTTATAGGGTCTTTCAGAGGGCAGAGGTTTCCAGTCAGGGTCAGCTGTCTGCAGAGTTTCATTTTATTTGATTTTTAAAAATATTTTTTGGCCTTGCTGCACCATTTTGGGGATCCTAGTTCCCCAGCCAGGGATGGAACCCAGGCCTCCATCATTGGAAACTCAGAGTCCTAACAACTGGACAGCCTGTTTTCAGAGTTTAAGATGGAGTTTGGGCAGGGGGTATTCTGTGCCTTCAAAGAAAGAATGAGAGAGTGTGGTGGTAGAGTGTTAAGGCTTAGGGGGACACCTATTCCCTTGGGTTGGAGGGGCAGATTCATGGCTTTTTACATATGGTCCTAATTCTTATAATGTTTCATGGACACCTGGGGAGAAACATGAAGATGGGATTTTGTTGGGAAAAACGTTTTATTGGGAAGGAGACTTTGGAATTGCTTATCTAAGGTAGTCTCTGCTTCACATAATCACTGAGATGTTGGAAATTTCCTTCTGATCCAAGTGTTTCTACAAACCCAAGATTTCAGTGTAAACAGAGGTAATTAATCAAGTATCTGCTATCTGAGCTGTAGGAGTGTAGCAATAACAGAATGCAGAGACAAAAAGTGACTCTTTCTTTGGGCTTTTTCTCTCATTCCCTCCCACCACTAACAGTGCTCCTCCCACAGCCTTCTGCTTTTTAGGTTTTGCAAAGCTGTGGTGAAAGCTTCATCAGTACTCACTCAAATCGTTTCAGGTTTTTCTTACCGTTTCTATGCACTCCTCTGCTGGTTTTGGTGTGTTTTGCCTCCAAAGGTTTCATCTCAGACTCTTCTGATGGTACCTGTCTTTGCCTGGAACATAATTTATTTAGCTAGTGTCTAATGGGTATAGGAATATGAAAACTCAGCCTTTTTGCCTCATGTCAGGACAACTTGGAGGGGTAATTTACACGGAAGCTCCCCGAGGGATCAGGCTGAATCTGACCTCCATGAGATCTTGCCTGAAGTTGCATCTGGTTTGGCATCTTTCCCTTCTCTGTCCTGCTTCCCTCACTTCTTTTCTAGTTTATTCTGTGAGCACTTTTATAATAAATCACGTGTATATGAAGCCTTAACTTAGAGTCTGCTTCTGGGGAACTCAAGACAGAGAATCAGACAATTATTAAAGGGACGTTCATTTAGACAGAAACTTTGAGAATAAAGTTTAAAATAATTTAACATAGAAACAAAAATACATGAAAAACAAATACTAAAATAAAGTATAGGTGAATTACTTCATGATATAGACTTGGGAAAACTTTTCTAACTATGACTTAAAATCAAGAAGCAATGAAAAGACTGATAAATACTACATAAAAATAAAATTGTCTCAAAAAAAAGCTTCATAAGTTAAAAGATGACAAAGCAAAATGAAAAATATTTGCATCTTATATCACAGAAGAACAGTTAATCTTCCTGATGCATAAAGATCCATTAAGAATTGAAAGGACAGCAAGGATGCACACTCTTGCCACTTCTATTCAACATAGTATTGGAAGTCCTAGCCATATCAATTAGTCAAGAAAAAGAGATAAATGCATCCAAAGCAGAAATGAAGAAAAAAATTGCCTCTGCTGGTAGATGGTGTGATCTTATACACAGAATACTCTAGAGACTCCATATAAACTGTTACATCTAGTAAATGAATTCAGTAAAGTTGCAGGATACAAAATCAACACACAAAAATCAGTTGGGTTTTCATATACCAACAATGAACTATCTGAGAAAGAAATTAGAAAACCATCTATTTACAATAGAATCAAAAAGAATAAAGTACTTCAAAATAAACTTAACTAAGGAAGTAAAAGACCTATATATTAAAAACTACAAAACACTGACAAAAGCAATTAAGAAACAAACAAATGGAAAGATGGCTCATGTTCATAGAATGAAAGAATTGGCATTGTTAAAATGTTGGTATGACCCAAAGTTACCTACAGATTCAATGCAATCCTTATCAAAAATCCAATGGCATTTTTTACAGAAATAGAAAAAAACAATTCTAGAATTCATATGGAACCACAGAAGACCATGAATAGCCAAATCAATCTTGAGCAAGAAGAACAAAGATGGAGGTATCAGGCTCCCTGATTTCAAAATATATTACAAAACTATAGCAACCAAAACAGAATGTATGATGTGGCATAAAGACAGTCATATCAACTAATGGAAAAGAATAAAGAGCCAGAAATAAGTCCACACATATACATTCAATTGATCTATGACAAGCGCACCAAGAATACACAATGGAGAAATGATAGTCTCTTCAACAAATGGTGCTGAGAAAATTGAATAACCATATCCAAAGGGTAAGATTGACCCTTTATCTCACACAATACACAAAAATCAACTCAAAGTGAATTAAAGGTTTAAATATAAAATTCAAAACTGTAAAACTCCTAGAATAAAACAGGTAGAAAGCTTCATGACATTGGTATTGACAGTGATTTCATGAGTATGACACCAAAAGCACAGGCAAAATAAATAAATAAAAATAACAAACAAGTGAGATTACATTAAGTGAAAAACCTTGACAGCAAGGGAAACATTTAATTAACAGAGTGAAAAGCCAACCTACAGAAAGGGAGAAAATATTTACAAACCATATATCTAATAAGGAGTGAAAGTTGCTCAGTGATGTCTGACTCTTTGTGGCCCCATGGACTATACAGTCCATGGAATTTCCCAGGACAGAATACTGGAGTGGGTAGCCTTTCCCTTCTTCAAGGGATCTTCCCAACCCAGGGATCTAATACAGGTCTCCCACACTGCAGGTGGGTTCTTTACCCAGCTGAGCCACAAGGGAAGCCCATGAATACTGAAGTGGGTAGCCTATCCCTTCTCCAGCAGATATTCCCAACCCAAGGATGCAACTGGAGTCTCCTGCATTGCAGGCAGATTCTTTACCAACTGAGCTATCAGGGAAGCCCAATAAGGAGTTAACATCCAAAATATATAAGGTACTTCAACTCAATTATAAAAAAGTGAGTAACACATGTGAAAAAAATGGCCTAAGGACTATTTCCCAATGAAGACATACAAATGGCCAATAGGTATATGAAAAAATGCTCAGCATCACTAATAATCAGGGGAATGTAAATCAAAACCACAATAAGATATCATCTCACAACTGTCAGGATGGCTATTATCAAAAAGCAAAAGACAACAAATGTTGGCAAGTGTGTGGAGAAATTGGAACCCTGGCAAACTGTTGGTAGGAATGCAAAATAGTGTAGCCTCTTTGGAAAACAGTATGGAGGTTCCTCAAAAAATTAAAAATAGAACTATCATAAGATTCAGCAATCTCATTTCTGGGTATTTATCCAAAGGAAATGAAATTAGGATCTCAAAGAGACAGATATTAACATGCCTATATTTATTGAAGCATTGTTTACAGTAGCCGAGATGTGGACAAACTCAAATGTCAATCAACAGATGAATGGATTTTTAAAAATATGGTCTGTACATACAATAGAATACTATTCAGCCTTTAAAAAGAAGGAAATTTTGCAGTATGTGACAACACAGATGAACCTTGAGGACATTGTGCTAAACAAAATAGACCAGGCACAGAAAGACAAATACTGCATGATTCCACTTATCTGAGGTAGCTAAAATAGCCAAATCTATAAGATCAAAGGGGTTGTGGAAAGGGAGAAATGAGTTACTAGTCAATTGGCATAGTATTTCAGTTAAGATAAATAAGCTCTAAAGATCTGCTGTACAACATCATATCTAAGTCAAGAATAATATAACGTACACTTCAAAATCTGTTAAAAAGTTAGATCTTCTGCAAATGCTCTTATCACAATAAAATAGACATTAAAATATAAATATGTATTTTTAAATTGAGAGAAAAGTACCAAAATTCCAATAGAAAAATGAGAAAAATGACAGAGAAACTGCAGGAAAAGAAAGTGAGATGACCCTTAAACACATGGAAATATGCTTAAAATCAATCAGAATAGGAATACAAATTACTGCTATATTCAAACATATTTTAGGTTTATTAAACTGGCAAAAGTGAAATACTTGACAAAACACCCTGTTCAAGGCCTTGCAGAAACATATGCTCTCTTCATTGATGGTGGACAGTACAAATGGCACAAGCCCTTTTTTGGGGAACTTGGCAATATCTCATGAAATTAAATATGTACATACTCTTTTACTAAGCAGTACTGAAGATATACTTCTGCAACACTAAAATATATATATATATATATATATATACACATTGATTATGCCAAAGCATTTGACTGTGTGGATCACAATAAACTGTGGAAAATTCTGAAAGAGATGGGAATACCAGATCACCTGACCTGCCTCTTGAGAAATCTATATGCAGGTCAGGAAGCAACAGTTAGAACTGGACATGGAACAACAGACTGGTTCCAAATAGGAAAAGGAGTACGTCAAGGCTGTATATTGTCACCCTGCTGATTTAACTTCTATGCAGAGTACATCATGAGAAACGCTGGGCTGGAAGAAACACAAGCTGGAATCAAGATTGCCAGGAGAAATATCAATAACCTCAGATATGCAGATGACACCACCCTTATGGCAGAAAGTGAAGAGGAGCTAAAAAGCCTCTTAATGAAAGTTAAAGAGGAGAGTGAAAAGGTTGTCTTAAAGCTCAACATTCAGAAAACGAAGATCATGGCATCTGGTCCCATCACTTCATGGGAAATAGATGGGGAAACAGTGGAAACAGTGTCAGACTTTATTTTTTTGGGCTCCAAAATCACTGCAGATGGTGATTGCAGCCATGAAATTAAAAGACGCTTGCTCCTGGGAAGGAAAATTATGACCAACCTAGATATCATATTCAAAAGCAGAGACATTACTTTGCCGACTAAGGTCCATCTAGTCAAGGCTATATGGTTTTTCCAATAGTCATGTATGGATGTGAGAGTTGGACTGTGAAGAAGGCTGAGTGCCAAAGAATTGATGCATTTGAACTGTGGTGTGAAGACTCTTGAGAGTCGCTTGGACTGCAAGGAGATCCAACCAATCCATTCTGAAGGAGATCAGCCCTGGGATTTCTTTGGAAGGAATGATGCTAAAGCTGAAGCTCCAGTACTTTGGCCACCTCATGCAAAGAGTTAACTCATTGGAAAAGACTCTGATGCTGGGAGGGATTGGGGGCAGGAGGAGAAGGGGACGACAGAGGATGAGATGGCTGGATGGCATCACTGACTTGATGGACGTGAGTCTGAGTGAACTCCGGGAGTTGGTGATGGACAGGGAGGCCTGGCGTGCTGCGATTCATGGGATCGCAAAGAGTCAGACACGACTGAGCGACTGAACTGAACTGAACTGAGACATATACATATATGTTCATTAGTCACATATTATTTGTAACAACAAAGGCTGAAAACAATGCAAGTCTTGTTAATGTGGACTAGTTGAATAACCTAGCCACATGATGGAGTACTATACAGTGATAAAGCAAGAATTTAGGACAAACCCTATGAATTGTTATGGAGTAATTTCTAAGAGGTACCAAGTTAAAATAAAATCAAGATATAAAACAATCATTATGGTCTGCTGCATTTTGTATATGAAGGAAGAGAGAAGATCTGTTGTACAACATCATACCTACAGTCAATAATATTACAATGTACACTTTAAAGTCTGTTAAGAGGTGTACATTAACAGGTAAGCATATGTACATCCCACACATACATGTACATGTATAAAACAGTGTGTTTGTATACACACACATTATTTACATTGTATATATTGTAGCATATATATACAATATATAAGATATACACAAACAATATATAACTATTAATATATATACTTGTTTTTGCAAAAAACATAGGATGGACAATCAAAAAGTAATAAAAATTGCTATTATGGAGGTATAAATAAATGGGAGAAAGGTATCAAGATGGGATGGAGACTTCTCTGAGGATACCTTTCTATGTAGTTCTCACTTTTGAAATATGCATATTCAAAAAAAATTACATCAAAAAGGAGAAAAAGAAAATCCTAATATTGACCATAAGAAACAGATGAGCTTTGCTATAAGTCAAATTGATAGTATAACCAGAGAAATCAAGAATTACAAATTATTTCAAGTGACTTTTGAACACTATATATTTAATAAGCTATATATTTAGAAGCATACAATATAAAGATGAAAAGAATGGCAAAGAAATTTTTTTAACTTTACTTAGTTGGTTTACTGTTAATACTATCAGTGTCATTTGAATACAGTTTAGAATAATGTAATTTGACAATTTGATCACGAATTATAAAATTGCTATATTTTATTTTAACAGGAACTTTTACAAAATGTAAAAGACCATAGTGATATTCAAAGAGAGAAGGGGAGGGACAGAGAGAGGAAGGGAGGGAGAGCGGAAGGGAAGAAAGCTCTTCTCTGCAGAAGAATATCAGCTAATACAGTGCAGAAGAAAGGATATAATTAACAAGTCAACATTTTGAATGTTCTTTAATAATAATTGATTCAAGCAAAGATCATCAATATATGCTAAAATGTCATTAAGTGAAAATTTGCTAGGGAACAGGACATCTTCACAATGCCAAAGTATTCATCATAGATTTCTTATAAATTCCGAAAAGAAAAATGTGATTTTACAATGGGAAGACCCAGCAGTAAACCACCTTAACTAAGTGATCAAACTTAGCATAACCCATAGAGGGCCAACCTGACAGTATCTGGCCCTTTGTGTGCTGTAATATGAAGTACACAGCATTATGAATTCTTATGAAGTCTTCTTGCCAAATCTGTTGAACTTGATTCTAATCAATCCTTAACCTAACTTACAGTCTACAAAGAAAACAGTGGAGGGAGGAACAAATTAAATGAACTTAAGAGGAAATGATCACGCAAATCCAAAATGCACAATAGGACAGTTGTCCTGGAAGTGAAAGTGTTAGTTGTTCAGTCATATCCAACTCTTTGCAACCCTATGGACTATAACCAGCCAGCCTCCTCTATCTATGGAATTCTCCAGGCAAGAATACTGGAGTGGGTTGCCATTTACTCTTCCAAGGGATCTTCCTGACTCAGGGATCAAACCCATGTCTCTTAAGTCTCCTGCATTGGCAGATGGGTTCTTTACCACAAATGCCACTTGCATTTCTCTAATAGTAATTGATGTTGAGCACAAGCTGCTTGAATGTCCCCGCAACACGGAAGCTAACTTGCCCTAGAATGAATGATCTAAGAAAGAAAGTGAGCACAGAAAGACTTAGTCTCTGAAGTTACACAGAAGTATTTTTGCTTTATTCTATACATTAGAAATGAGTCACTAAGTATAGCTCACACTTATGGGGAGGGTAATTAGGCTCTGCCTCTTAAAACCAGCAGTATCAAAGAATTTGTAGATAAACTTTAAAACCACTATAAATATGGATGGAATACTAAAAGATATGTTAAAATTACTGTTAATTTTCTTAGGTTTGATAATTTAGAAATTTGTCATTTTAAGGAGATATGTGCAGAATTTAGGGTTGAAGTGTTATAATGTCAAGTAAAAGAAAAAGATGAAACAAATATGGAAAACGATTTGCATTTATTGAGTCTGGAAGGAGAGTATATGGATGTTCATTGAATCATTCTCTCAACATCTTTCTATGTTTAAAATTTTTACAATAAAAAATGAGCACTAAGTATTACAAAGCATTGTGCCTAACATGTACTAGATTTGGGAGTGGCAGGCAAGACTGATGACCCATACAAGTTAGGTAGCAGGCACAGACTCACAAGTGCCAAAACAGTTAGAGGTAGTGAGTAGAAGGAAAAGAGTGAGGATATAGGTTGAGAGGTTGGATGCAGGAGGGGAAAGGGGAAGAGTGAAGCAAAGTGTGAGGAGGTATGAAGTTATAGAGGGAGTATAGAATTAGTCATCCCTAATTTTAAAAATTGGGCCCCCATTGTAATGGCCACTTAAAAAAAATGTTACTGGAGTATAGTTGACTTAAAATGTTGTGTTAGTTTCAAGTGAACAGCAAAGTGATTCAGTTATACATATATATATATATATATATATATATATATATATATATATTCATTCTTTTTAAAATTCTTTACCCATATCAGTTATTACAGAATATTGAATAGAGTTTCCTGTGCTATACAGTAAGTCCTTGTTGGCTATCTATTTCATATATAGTACTGTGTGTATGTTAATCCCAAGGTCCTAATTTTCCTTCCCCTTCCCATGTTTCCCTTTTGGTAATCACAAGTTTGTTTTAGAAGTCTGTGATTCTGTTTTTGTTTTATAAATAAGTTAATTTCTATGTTTTTAAAAATTAGATTTCACATATGAATGTTATCATATGATATTTGTCTTTGTCTGACTTCACTTAATATGATAATCTCTAGGTCTATCCATGTGGCTGCAAATGGCATGATTTTGTTCTCTTTATATGGCTTAGTAATATTCCTTTGTTTATGTGGACCACATCTTTATCCATTCCTCTGTTGATAAAAATTTAGGTTGGATCCATGTGATGGCCACTTAAAAATATCTCAACTTGTTGAAACTTTGATGAGGAGCAAACTATTTACATAGCTTCAAAGCATCTCTCCATGTCATATTCATTCCAATGGGAAAAATAGTGACTTTATAGTTGACAAACCTGGAGGACACCAGCTTTGCCAAATGATCAAAGTTTAACATGACCAAAATTAAGATAAACCTTGTCACATGCCTCCTGATATATATGAGGTATTAAAAATGGTACAACGTTATTTAAATAGTATTGCTGCCAAAAATGAACATGAATCCAATCATAAGTAAAAATCAGACAAACCCAAATTGAGGAACTTCTACAAAATAACTGGCTTGCACTCCGCATGGTGATTTAAAAAACATTAAGGAGCTGTTCTAATTGAAGGAGATAGGGAAGACATGGCAACCAAATGCCATGCATGATTCTGAATTGCATACTGGATTAGGAGAAAATTAAATAGCTCTAAAGGTCATTATTGAAACAATTGTGAATTTGAAGTGTGGAGTACATAACAGCATTGCATCAATGTTAAATTTCCCAATTTTGATTGTTGTACTTTCTCGGTTTTGACTGTGGTTAATTGAGAGAATGTCCTTGATCTTAGGAAATGTACATCAAGTATCTGGTAAAGGGACTTGATGTTGCCAATTTACTTTAATTTGAGAGTTTTTAGTTCAAGAAATTATACACATACACACAGAAAGGGGAAAAATGACAGAGCAAAATGTAAACAATTGGTGAATCTGTGTAAAGGAGGTAGGAGAGATAGTCACATTATTCTTGCAATTGAAATTAAGTCAAGCAAAAATTTAGCAAAAAAAAGTTACCCCCCCCCCCCAAATCCACCTTTTCAGTATGTGCAACATTTCAGAGCAGACCAGATGAAGTGCCACTCTCTGTGCTCAAATACTAACCCGAGGATAGGATTCAGGGTGATTAGAAGACAAAAAGGTCCAGTCCCGAATAACAAATCAATCTTTCAATGACACATGGTTTGCAAAATACAAGTGTCATCTAGTTTTGGTCATTAAAAATCACAGGTATTTTAACTGTGCAAAGCAAATGGATGGTGTTCTAGATGCATAATAATAAATGCTAAGACCAGGTAAGAAGTCACAGCCCAGCTTGGGTTGATTGGTCCTCAGAGAAAGAAGTCTAGTATCTACACACAGTCTAGTATCTACACACAGAGGGGTTAGTCCCCCAATGCAGAGGGAGGGGACGAAGAATAAGTAAGGCAGCAGGCAGGAGCATTCTCCTGAATAAAGGGGACCAAGGGTGCCAGGAGGCCACAGCCCCTCTCACTTGGACCAGCAGCATCAGGCCTTTGCAGCCACCTCATTAACACATCATTAAGAACAGTTCGTTCTACGTGAGTGTTTCCCAGAAAAATGGATTATTTCTGTCCCTTTAAAATTCATAAATGCTGCCCAGAAAGGCCCAGGTTTCCTGTAATGTCTATTAAAAATTCCAGATAGGTCCAATCCCCACTATTTCCACTAAGAGAAATAAAATGGTAACACTAAATTACGCTGGTTCTTTCTTAGATGATGTACCCAGTGGAGAGAAGGTGTAATATTGTATTGAATCTGCAGTCTCTTAGCATCATTACTAAAATACCTGATAGTCTCTTAAAAATTGTAATATGTTTCTTTCTCTTAAAACTGAAATTCAGGAAAACCATTTCAATTATTAGAATTTGTTTTTTTTTCCTTTTAAATGTTAAAAATAAAAGAGTTTACTATAATAGGGAATGTTTGATGAGGTTGGCTTTGATTCCCAAACTATTGTTTCTTTAAGGCCATAAAGCTCCTTTTATTTCAGAGTTATCTTATATTTCATAGGAAGGAAGGAAATTAATATTTATTGGCTGCCTACTACGTGCTAGGCATTGAAGTATTTCATTTCATTCAGAGTTTAGCTCATTCCATACTCAGAGGGAAAATAAAACAGTAAAGCAATTGTTTTTATGAGAGAGGAATAATGTCAGTACCATTTTGTGAATACAAATTCTGGATCTATACATGCCAACATATTTTCACACATATTCGGTGGCATCTAAGTATTCATATTCCCCTGAGTTATTTTTGTCAGTAAGAATTTCTTACTGCAACTATTTTTCCAGTCTTCATTTTCTGATGGTTTCTTCTTTTTATAGACTAAAATACTTACCATATTATATCAGTGAGGCAGATTGTGTCATATTTTCTCCTGTTTTCACTTAAAGACAATGTAAAAGCATTGCAGAAAGTTTGGAAAAATGATGGGAGGGGCATCCAAAAACCTTACCATCCTGTAACAATAATGCTTTACAATTCTGTGTACTGCCTTCAAGCCTTTGTTCATAGTTACTCTTTTTTACATAGTTGCAATAAAAGTGTATGTGCCACTGAGGGCTTTTTATTCATCTGAATATCTTATGATAAAGTCAAATTTTCAATATTACAATTCTTAGTGCCTGAGATATTCAATCAAGTGGCCATACCATAATATCTTTGTGTGCCTCTACCATTAAATAGCTATATTGGTCCCTATTTTTCAACCTTATGTAACTTGTATCAAAAATATCCTTACCTGTAAAGCATTTACTGTCTTTTCATATTGTTTCCTTAAGATAAAATCCTATGACATATGAGCACTTTTATGGCAAATGACTTCTCTAGTCAAATTGCTTTCTGAAAGTACTGTAATCAAGTGACCTTTCCTCATCAAGTGTGTTCCGGAGCTCCCACTTTCTCCTCAGCACTTGTTCAGTACTTGATTATTTCAATCCTAGTGCTTTGGGGCTCATTTAGTAGATAAATCATCATGTCATTTAGTTTCCTATGTCATCTTCTATTCAACATTTTTTTTTAAACTTAAAAGGTTTATTTCTTTTTAGTGCAGTTGTAGGTTCTCAGCAAAATGAAGAGAAAAATTTTCCATGTACCCTCTGCCCCCACACATGCATAGCCTCTGCCATTATCAACATCTTCTCATAGATTGTACACTTGTTACAACTGATAAGCCTACAGTGAGATACCATCACCCCAAATCCGTAGTTTACATTAAGATCTTCTCTCGGTGTTGTCCATTTGTTTGGACAAATGTATAATGACATTTATCCACCATTAGAGTATCATACAGAGTACTTTCACTGCCCTAAAAGTCCTTTGTGATCTGCCTATTTGTCTCTCACCCTTCTCAATCCTGGGCAACAACTGATCTTACTATCACCGTAGCTTTGCCTTTTCCAGAATGTCATATAGTCGCAGTAATATACTGATACTGTGAAAGTGTTGGTCGCTCAGTCGTGTCCGACTCTTTGCAAACCCATGGACTGTAGTCTGCCAGGCTCCTCTGTCCATGGAATTCTTCAGGCAACAATACTGAAGTGGGTACCATTCCCTTCTCCAGGGGATCTTCCGAACCCAGGGATCAAACCCAGGTCTCCCACATTGCAGCTGGTTTCTTTATTGTCTGAGCCACCAGGGAAGCCCCAGAATGTCATATAGTTGCAATCATACTGTATGTAGCCTGTTCAGTTTGGCTTCTTTCACTTACTAATATGCATTTACGACTCCACTATGTCTTTTCGTGGCTTGATCACTCATTTCTTTTTAGCACTAATATCCCATTGCCTGGACGAACCAGTTTATTTACCCATTCACCTACTGAAGGACATCTTGGTTGCTTCCAAGTTTGGGCAATTATGAATGAGGCTACTATAAACATCCTCATGCAGGGTTTGTGTAAACATTCGATTTGATTTTTATCTGCATATCTTCGAGTGTAATCAAGATGAAACAATTCACCTTATGTGTATTTACTAAAGTAGTTCGTTTTTGTGCAATTTTTTTTCCTTTTTCTGTCTTTTTTATTGATATCTTCATGTTTTGTATTTTGACCAATTTCTACTTTTCGTTTTAAAGCTAATATCCCTGAAAATTATTACTTAAAACATTCTCCTCAATATGTGGCTTGTTATTTAATTTGTTTGTCAAAATGATGATCTTGATGTTTATCTGGTTGAATCTATCTTTTCTTTTGTGCTTTCTCCTAATGCTTTAAAGTTTTTAAAGTCATCTGTCCACCAGATACTTAAAAATATTTAACTTTATGTTTTTACTTGTTAATATATTCATAATTTTTTACTGAATCCTGTGAAATTCTTCTAAGCTTATCTTTTATGTTATCTATAATCATATCTACTTCTAGATTTCCCATTCTATTCCGCTGATCAGTGTCTGCTCTTCCGCTACTACCACATTCTTTATAGTATTGTTGCTTATAAATAGGCATTTTTATTGTCTGTAATAGGGGCTGCATTAGCTTGGGCTGCTATGACAAAATGTGACAGATGGAGTGGATTAAACAGACATTTCTCAGGGTTCTAGAGGCTGGGAAGTGTACTATTAAACTCAGTTCCCAGTGAGGGTTCTCTTCCTGACTTGGAGATGTCTGCCATCTTGCTGTGTCCTCACATGGTAAAGAGAGTGTGAGCTCTCTGGTGTCTTTTCTTATAAGGACACTAATCCTATCAGACCAGAGCCTCACCCTTATGAACTCATTTAACCTTAATTACCTCTTTACTCTAAATATAGTCACATTGGGGGTCACAAACAGCAACATATAAATTTGTGCAGGACACAATTCATCCATACCAGGGTGAAATATCCTAGTAAGCATCCAGTCTAAGTATGTTCTTGACCCTATAATTCCTGACCACTGCAAGTCATAATAGCCAACGATGACTCCAACAGCTACTTTTCTGATCATCATCCTAGATCCTCATCCTTAGGTCTTACATTACTGCTCTAACTTCTGGTACTATACCACAACTCCCATGATTTGATTTTTAATCTCAGCAACCCTGCATAGTTCTAGATTTCCAATTCATTCTTCCTTAGAGCTTCCTGTGGCCTCAAATGGAAATCTTCACTGAGTCATCATCAGGTCAGCCCCCAGCTCCCTACATATCTAGAGTTTCTTCTCAAAAGGATGAGACACATAATGGTTTCACAATTCACTTTCCAGTTACACATTGACTCATAATACAGGCCTCTGTGATAACTTTATCTCTACTAAGTGTGGTTTAGGTCAATATAATGGGTGTGTATTTCAGGCTTCTTAAATTAGAATCTTAGGATAGGGCTTCTCATTAAGTAATAGGTCACTAAAATCAGTACTATCTGCATGTAATATTCTTCTGCCACATGCCCCCAATACTGTTCTCTTACTCTAGTTGCTCTTCCACATCCTTTTTGGGGAGGCTGTTATTCTTCTCAGTGTTACACTTCCATATCTGGGTGGACACACATGGGATGGCCTACTAACTGCTCATGTCACCATGGTGACAAAGACTGTTTCCTTAAGCATCAGACTCTTCCTCAAAGGCCTACAGAAAATCTGGATCCTTTTTTTTTCTTTTTTGGAATGAAGGGCTTTAATAAAAAAATCATTCACTCTCAGAAAATGTAACTTGGTCTTTCATTTCTCGTTATAAGGAATCTCTTAAAATAGTAGTTGAGACTGAATATTTGGCCAGGGACTGTCTTAATTTGTTCTTCTAGCCTCAGCACTTAATGCAGTACCTGATACATAATAGATGCATAACAAATATTTATGGAAGGCAAGGAAGAAGAGTTAAATTTAAACCTGGGAGCTGAGATCAACTTTTGATTTTATTGTTGAAGTAATTTATTGGCTTCATGAATGTATGACTCCTTCAACTTAGATACAATAAGATGCTGCTCACAGGAATAAAATTCTGAGCCCCAGGATCATTCCTCCAGTGATTTGGCCAGAAGTATGCTTGTGGAGAAGGCAATGGCACCCCACTCCAGTACTCTTGCCTGGAAAATCCCATGGACAAAGGAGCCTGATAGGCTGCAGTCCATGGGGTTGCCAAGAGTCGGGCACGACTGAGTGACTTCACTTTCATTTTTCACTTTAATGCATTGGAGAAGGAAATGGCAACCCACTCCAGTGTTCTTGCCTGGAGAATGCCAGGGACGGGGGAGCCTGGTGGGCTGCCGTCTATGGGGTCGCACAGAGTCAGACACGACTGAAGTGACTTAGCAGCAGCAGCCGTAGTAGCAGCAGTGCTTCACAGCAGATGAGTCTATTAGAGATCTCTGCCTAAAACCTAAAAGAGGGTGAGTGAAAGTCGCTCAGTCGTGTCCGACTCTTTGCGACCCCATGGACTATACAGTCCATGGAATTCTCCAGGACAGAATACTGGAGTGGATAGCCTTTCTCTTCTCCAAGGGATCTTCCCAACCCAGGGATCGAACCCAGGTCTCCCACATTGCAGGAGGATTCTTTATCAGCTGAGCCACCAGGGAAGCCCCAAATAGGGAAGGGAGATTTTATTCATTCTTCCATTCTGCAGGTATCTAATGTAGTTCCAAAGATAACAAGAAGCAATGTGCCTGCATAAGACAGGAATAGAAGCTATGGTTGTTTAAAGAAAAGTAACACTGAAATTGATGTTGTACCTGTATTTTTAAAGGTAGAATGATCTTAAATATCATGAAAACCATGAAGATTTGTGATAAGAAATTTTCTCTTGTCTCCTAACTCCCAAAATTGGATCTTAAAAGTCATAGGATTAGTATTTCCACCACTTAAAAAAAAAAAAGCAGCATTGTGTCATTCTGATGCATCACTTAGAAATTGTAATTTATGGAGTGGGGATTCAGGAGTGAATTTAATGTCAATTCTCATCAAGTTTGTACTGTGTGAAATTTCTGTTTTACAAGTCTCTGTTATCTGGAACAGCTTTCCTGCATCATTCTACCTCATTGCTTCCCATTTTAAAATTAATCTTTTGTTTTGTGTCTGTACTTTGTATTAGTAATTTCTCTTGTCTTCTGTTATTATTTTAAGTCTGTGTGGTTTTAGGGACAGTCTACTTGAAAGGTATATTAAGAAAAAGTTTTATGGTTGGTGCAGTACACTCCTGGAGCAAGCAGCCTGTGCCACCTAACCAATAGACTGTAGAACACTTTCAGCATTTTGTATGGGACTCTTAAGAATTCTTAAGAATGTTGTCCTAAGGACTTGGCATCACTTGACATCAGCTTGAGCAAATTCTGGGAGACTGTAACGGACAGGGAAGCTTGGTGTGCTGCTGTCCGTGGGGTTGCAAAGAGTTGGACATGACTGAGCGACTGAACAACAACAAAAGATTTGGGGTGGTCCTTACTCTGAGAGGATAAAGACTCCTAAAATGAACAAACAGACATTCATGGAATTTCATGCATACAAAGATATGACGATGCTGCAGTCTAATCTTGAGGATTTCAAGGTACCAAAGAAAGGACGTGCACAAGCACAACTCTTCTCTAACTTTAATGTGCACATAAATTACCTGGGGTTTGTGTTAAATACAGATTCTAATCCAGTAGATATGAAGTGAGGTTGCACTTCAGATTCTGCATTTCTAATCTGCTTTCAGGTGATGCTTTTGCTGATGATCCATGGATCACATTCTAGGAGAAGGCTCTCTCTAAATACAATGCCTAATGAGGCTATTTTATGACTTGTTTATTTATATCCTCTTTGTTTCAAGAAAAAAAAAGTCATTGCCATTTATAAAGCTATGGGCAATAAAACAAGATTGAAAAAATAAAATAAAGGAAGAAATTGAAGTGCAGGGGGAAAAAGTAGGAAAGGAAAAAAGCATAAGTCTGGGAGGATCAGTTGACATAAGAAATGCAAATCTTTGTGCCTTGAACAATTGCTAGAGAGAAAATATTTCTGTGCTTTTAAATCACCAAAACAAAATGAAAAATGATCTGTTACAAGTCTTACAGTGTTTGTGAGATTAAACCTTCCTAGTGCTCAGCAGAAGCAACTAGCACTGAGAACCAGGGGCATCATTTCCTGTGGGTAACCATGCAAGAGGCTCAAAGTGAAGTAGTAAGCAATATCCTTTTACATGTTCTAAGAGGAAATAGGATGCTAAACTTGTAGTTTTAATTTTTTTAATGATGTATGCATCTGTGTAGGCCAATGGCATAGTGCCCATGTGTAGATTTATGACTCTCTGATGCTCTGACTTGTATCAAGGATAAGATTTAGGATCTCTAGGATGAAAGGACTGTGTATCCTTCAGTATGGATTATTTATATAATCATATACAAAAATCATAAATACGTATGAAGCTCAGGAAAAATTTCTGTAACAAGATGCATAATATGGAATTATTTTGTTCAAAGCTGAGGACAAGTCCTCCACTAAGCACAGCCCTCAAGATTTGCTAAGATGTAGATCAACTGGTCCTTCAATTATCCACCCTATCACACGTCTCCAGAATACATATGAGAAAGCTGGATAGTCGCTAGTGTGATTGTTGAAGGGAATTTACAGAGAAGAGAAAGGTGGCATTTTCTCCCCACCCCTACCCTTGTGGGGAAGGATAGGAGTTTCCTCCTGCCCAGTCAATTTTGGAGTCTCAAGAGAAGCATTTGATGAGGGACTGCTTCCTAAAAAGGGAGCCATAGACTCTCACAGACTTGCCTAATGCTGTTTTTAGAGTTTTCTACATAGTAGAGTGCGGCAACTCACTCCAGTATTCTTGCCTGGAAAATGCCATGGATGGAGGATCCTGGTAGGCTACAGTCCATGGGGTTGCAAACAGTCGGACACGACTGAGCAACTTCACTCACTCAGAGTGCTAGTAAATATTTAACAACCTGCCTCCGGAAAGGGGATGAGGGTGGGGGAAGCCCTGATTTATATCATTTGCTGAATTCTGTGCTGTAAATATTTCCATCATGGCCAATTTCAGGCTACAAGCCACAACTGAAGTTTTAAAGAGATGTGTACAATCAGCTTGCAGCTCTGAATACCACTGAGTTTAGGTAAATTTCATGTTTCTACAATAATGGCCTCCAATCTATGTCTTTTTATAGATTCCTTCAACATCAGCTCTGGGCTTGATCGTGTGGCTTGCTTTCAGTTATGGGAAATCAAATGAGACACAAGCAGAGACTTAGAAAGTCCCTGTGCTTTGTCTCTTCCCTTCTTGGAATGCTTCATCCCATAAAGAAGCCTGGGGTTGCCTACTGGAGGATGAGGGATCACTTGGAGATACGTGGCCCAGCCAATACCTAACACCAACTGCCAGACATGTGAGTAAAATCATCTTAGACCATCTAGCTCCAGTCAATGAACAATATAAAGTTCTTACCTTCATAGAACTTACATTGTAGTATTGGGGAAAGATATTAATAAACTAGGCAAATATATAATAAAGTATCAATGAGAAGTGCTCAGATGAAAATAAACATTTACTTTCTGATAACACTCCACTGAGTGAGAGTATCACCTCATTACTCCAGGTGAGGGTGATAGTCCAGGCTTTCCACCGGACTTCCATTGATCCCCAGGTGGAAGTGGCTCCTTGTTGTTTCTTGGTGAGAGCAAGTGTGCACGGGTGCACAGTCCCATCTGACTCTTTGTGACCCTATGGACTGTAGCCCGCCGTGCTTCTCCCTTCATGGGATTCTCTAGGCAAGAACACTGGAATGGGTTGCCATTTCCTCCTCCAGGGAATCTTCCTGACCCGGGGATTGAACTCTTGTCTGCTGTGTCTCCTGCACTGCAGGCAGATACTTTAACACTTGAGCCATCTGGGAAGCCCTCAGTGAGGGCAAGGAACCAAAACTGCAGATGAGGAGAGGATAGCACAGGAGCAAAGGAAGGTAGAGATGCTACCTTTCATCAGGCCCTAACACTTCCCAAGCGATCTTGAGACAACTTAAATATTCAACACAAGGAAGGTAGATGGTGACATATTCATAAAGTGGAATGCTATCCATCAATGGCCACAAATAAATGATAGCTATATGTATCAATATAGGTGAATCCCAAGAACATAATGTGCCAAATAAAAAGCAAGTCACAGAAGATATATACTGTGTTTCTAATTATATAAAGCTTGAAAACAGGCAAAACTAAACAAAGTATGTTTTAGGGATACCTAAAGGAAATGATTAGGAGAAGGCAATGGCAACAAACTCCAGTACTTTTGCCTGGAAAATCTCATGGATGGAGGAGCCTGGTGGACTGCAGTCCATGGGGTCACTAAGAGTCAGACATGACTGAGCAACTTCACTTTCACTTTTCACTTTCATGCATTGGAGAAGGAAATGGCAACCCACTCCAGTGTTCTTGCCTGGAGAATCTCAGGGACGAGGGAGCCTGGTGGGCTGCCATCTATGGGGCCACACAGAGTTAGACATGACTGAAGCGACTTAGCAGCAGCAGCAAAGGGAATGATTAACAAAATTGAAGACAATAGTTGATTCTGAAAGAAAGAATGGAATATGACTGGTGAGAGGTATACAGAACCCTTCAAAAGTATAAGTAATGTTCCAGTTCAGCAGAACCACGTGGGGAATTTGGTAAAAACAAAAACAAAACCAGAAAAACCTGAGTTCTACGCTACTTCTAGGAGCTTGGCCTCTGTGTTCTCTTTATTAGATTTCCAGAGAATTCTGATAGATACCAAGGTTTGAGAACCAAGGGTAACTCTTCAGATAGGTACTGTGTAAACAGAAATTTATTTTGTAATTATCATTTAAGTATATATATATATACATTAGATATTTTCTTTTACATGTAAAATGTATTTCATTAAAATTTTTATGTAGTTCCTTTAATGGTCTTGTCTATACTCCTTAGGCATGAAAACCTCCAGTAGCCCAAGCCTCTTGACCATAATTGGACAGAACTCAATATACTTTATGACAGTCTCCACAAGTCAGATTGTCCAGTCTAGTTTGAGTCAAAACTCCAAATTTGATTTAGTATAAACTGTATTTCTCTCCCAGTTTAAGCCTGCTTCTGACAAGATATCTGCAATAGAAAAAGTAGAGGTGTGATTGATATGGTTGACTTCTTTTTTTCCCCTTAAGTACCCCTCCACTAACTGCTACACTCAAACCCACCACCATCATCAGTACTATAGTGATGCATCTACCTTTCTTCACTTAAGTTTTCTCTACAACCCATTCTCCACACAGCAGCCTCAATAATATTTGTTTTAATGTTTTAATTTAAACTAATTTTTGGCTTATAGAAAAGTTGCAGAAATAGTATGAGTGTTCCCTTTTACCCCTCATCCAACTTTCCCTAATATACTGTTTTATATAACTGTAGTACACTTATTAAAACCAAGAAATTCACTCCAGTACAATACTATTAACTAAACTCCATGTGTTATTTTAACTTCAGTAGTTTCCCCACTGTCCTTTTTCTCTTCCAGGATCTTATTTCCAGTATCACATTGCATTTAGTTGTTGTTTCTGCTTTATCTCTTCCATCTATAAAAACTTCTTCACTCTTTCCTTATCTTTCATGATCTTGATACTTTTGAAAATCAGTTATTTTGCTAAATGTCTCCTGATTTAGTTTTTTCTGATGCTTTTCTACTGATTTGAATGGGGCATTTTGGTATGCCTTTATTTTAAAACTTCCAAAGTCTCCAGTACACTAAGAAAAAAAACAAACTTGTACCAAGTCTGGTGTCATCTGACCCTTAATGTTTGTTCTTGATTCACCTTAAGTCACTCTGATCTGGCCACAGTGGCTATTGTATTTTGAATTCCGCAGTAAGTAGACACTGATAGAATCCAATGAACAAGATGTTTATTAGGGAGCACCCTTAAGACCAACTCCTATGAAAGGAAGGGAAGAAAGCGGAGTGGGCATGTGGAGAAACTGAGCTGCAATGTGACAGACTGGACTGATCCTACATGGAGCCCTGGGGCTAGAAATGGTCTTTGGGGTTTTCCCCCTTTGAAAGGAGATAGCCAAGCCTTATACTCTCAACCTGCATTGATCACTCTGGATATGATCCATCTTGGGAAAGACATGTCCTTATTGGCATGGCACCTGAAGGTGCCAACATTGAAAGTTGTTTGCTCTTAGCCCTTCCAGCAGCTGGGACAGTAAGTACTTCAATGAAGGGGGACCTAGGTGGAACAAGATAGTGTTCCATCACATTGTCTTTCAGTTTAAGGTCTTTTTCCCTTTAGAAATTTTTATGTGCTTGTCCTTCTAGCTGTTATGCATCCCATTGGCTGTCTGCATAGATGATTCATTCTCTTCCTTCAGAAATCAGCTAAAACATCAGTGCCACAGTGAGACCTTCCTGGCCTCCTTCTTCTTACTTTGTGATTTACAGAACATGCTTGTTTATTAACTTACTATCTTCCAATGAGGCTGAGAGCTCCATTAAGGCAAGAGGCACATAAATTTATTTCAACTGTTTACCACCACTTAACATAGAGCCTAGCCCATAGCAAAGCCTCAATAAATTGTTTTAAAATGAATAGATAGCAAGATGAATGGATGAAATAAAATATACTAAATCTGGGTTTTCTCAGACAGAGCTTCAGAGTATGGTAAATAGTCACAGAGAACCAGGAATGATATAGGGCATGTGATGTGGTACAATCTCCTTAAGTAAAGAGTTCAGGGAGTGGAAAACATAGTGAGAGACTCAGAAGTCAAGGAAAGTCAATATGTTGTTGAAGATATGTTTTAGTCTGCTCAAGCTGTCATGAAAAAACACCATGGATTGAGAAGCTTGAACAACATAAATTTATTTTCTTACAGTTCTGGAGGTTGGAAATCCAACATCAAAGTGCCAGCATGTTCAAGTTCTGGTAATGGGCCTCTGATTGATATGTAGATGGCTGTCTTCTTGCTTGACTTGCTAGTTTGTCCTCTCATGGCAGAGAAAGAGGACAAGCTCTCTGGTGTCTCTTCTTTTAAGGGCAATAATCCTATCATGAGGGTCCCACCCTCATGACCCTACCTAATGATCTTCCAATGACCCTATCTCCAAATACTATTACATTGAAAGGGAGGGTTTCAACATATGAATTTTTGGAGGACACAATTCAGCCCATAGCAAGATGCAATTCATTTTGCATTGTTGGTTTAAAAGACTATTAACTTACATATTTTTGCATTAAGTGTATCTGACAGACTCAACTTATTAACTTATTATCCAACTCTAAAGCATATAGTTAGTGCTTAAGGTATAACATCACCACATATTAAGTTCGAAATACTAAAGATATACTTCTTAGGACAACATGTGCTGTTGGTAATTGACTATAAGTAACATACTAACCTTTGAGAGTGCCAATTTTTAATGTTCAGGTACATTAGAATCTCTTGAGGATCTGGTTAAAATGTAGATTCCTGTGTTCCATAGCAAGTACTTGTGCCACTTCTGCTATATCTGGTACTTCTGCCATTTTAACCAGAACCCCAAGGTGATTTTGCTATAGATGAGTGAGGATTACATCTTGAAGAATATCTGACTGGTTAAGTCAGAAATAACTTGGTCCCTCAAAATGAGTTCAAGTTTCTGCTGCCTCCTTCCTTGGCATGACTACAATGGTAGCATTTACAGATGATTTGTTGGTGTTTGTGACTGTGTAAGTTTCTTAAACAACAAAGAAAAAGGAAAGTTATTCCTGATAGCCAACGGAACATTGCTTCCACTACAAAATCATGTGCACACACACACAGAGAAAGACAGAGACAGAAAAAGACAAAGAAAGAGAGAATTAGGCACCAGAATCTGATTGGGGTTGGGGGAGAGTTGGTAGGCAGCTCTGGGAAAGCTAGAAGATGGATGTCACCTAACACAGCACTGTCACTGAGTGAATAAACATAATGACTTAAAAAAATTAATCTTTGTAAATTAATACTTTTGGAGTAACTTTAAGTTCACAGCAAAACTGAAGTGAAGGCCTATCATACAGAGTGAAGCCAGAAAGAAAAACACCAATACAGTATACTAATGCATATATATGGAATTTAGAATGATAGTAAATATCAATAACCTCAGATATGCAGATGACACCACCCTTATGGCAGAAAGTGAAGAGGAACTAAAAAGCCTCTTGATGAAAGTGAAAGAGGAGAGAGAAAAAGTTGGCTTAAAGCTCAACATTCAGAAAACGAAGATCATGGCATCCGGTCCCTTCACTTCATGGGAAATAGATGGGGAAACAGTGGAAAGAGTGTCAGACTTTATTTTGGGGGCCTCCAAAATCACTGCAGATGGTGACTGCAGCCATGAAATTAAAAGATGCTTACTCCTTGGAAGAAAAGTTATGACCAACCTAGATAGTATCTTCAAAAGCAGAGACATTACTTTGCCAACTAAAGTCTGTCTGGTCAAGGCCATGGTTTTTCCAGTGATCATGTATGGATGTGAGAGTTGGACTGTGAAGAAGGCTGAGCACCGAAGAATTGATGCTTTTGAATTGTGGTGTTGGAGAAGACTCTTGAGAGTCCCTTGGACTGCAAGGAGATCCAACCAGTCCATTCTGAAGGAGATCAGCCCTGGGATTTCTTTGGAAGGAACGATGCTAAAGCTGAAACTCCAGTACTTTGAGTATAGCTGAAACTCCAGTACTCATGCAAAGAGTTGACTCATTGGAAAAGACTCTGATGCTGGGAGGGATTGGGGGCAGGAGGAGAAGGGGATGACAGAGGATGAGCTGGCTGGATGGCATCACTGACTCGATGGATGTGAGTCTGAGTGAACTCCGGGGGTTGGTGATGGCCAGGGAGGCCTGGCGTGCTGCGATTCCTGGGGTCGCAAAGAGTCGGACATGACTGAACGACTGAACTGAACTGAACTATAAAAGCCTGTATGCGAGACAGCAAAAGAGACACAGATATATAGAACAGTCTTTTGGACTCTGTGGGAGAGGGAGAGGGAGAGGGAGAGGGAGAGGGTGGAATGATTTGGGAGAATGGCATTGAAACATGTATAATATCATATATGAAATGAATCGCCAGTCCAGGTTCGATGCATGATACTGGATGCTTGCGCGTGGTGCACTGGGATGACCCAGAGGGATGGTATGGAGAGGGAGGTGGGAGGGGGGTTCAGGATGGGGAACATGTGCACACCCGTGGCAGATTCATGTTGATGTATGGCAAAACCAATACAATATTATAAAGTAATTAGCCTCTAATTAAAATCAATAAATTTATATTAAAGAAAAAAACTGAAGTGAAGGTATAGAGATTTCCCATATATCCTTTGCCCACTTCTGAATAGCCTCCCCCCATAATTATCAACATCCCCCACCCGAGGGGTACCTTTGTTACCACTGATGAACCTACATTGAACATCAGAATCACCCAAAGTGCCTGGTTTCCATTATGCTGTTAACACATTTGGACAAATCTACAATGACATCTCTCCATTGTTATAGTATCATGCAGAGTATTTTCACTGCCTTAGAAATGTTCTCTGCTTCTCCTAATCATTCCTTTCCCACCCCAAAGCCTGGCAACCACTGATATTTTTACTGTCTCCATAATTTTATCATTTCTAGAATGTCATATAGTTGGAATCATACAGTATATAGCCTTTCAGATTGACTTCTTTCAATTAGTAACATGCATTTAAGGTCCCTATGTTTTTTTTTAATGGCTTGATAGCTCATTACTTTCTAGTGCCAAATAATGTTCCATTGTCTGAATGTGTCATAATTTATTTGTCCAGTTGCCTACAAAAGGACATCTTGGTTGCACTGAACCTATGACCTCACATTGGGAATAACTGACACCTTGGCAACATTGAGTTTTCCTATCCATGAATAGTTTCCTCTGAATATACATGAACTTTCTCTCTGTTGCTTAGGCACTTCCTTTTATTTAGTTCTTTGATTTTGTTCATCAGAGTTTTGTAGTCTTCCTTATATAGATCTTGTACATATTTTGTTAAATTTACACCAAGGTATTTCATTTTTGAGCATGTCCATATAAGTGGTATTGTGTTTTTAATTTCAAATTTCACTTGCTCATTTCTGGCATGCAAGAAAGTTGCAGGCTTTTGTATATTAACTTTGTATCCTGCAAGCTGGCTGTAATTGCTCTTCCAAAGCTTTTTTTGTTGATTCTTCAGAAATTTCTACTTAGACAATCATGTCATTTGTGAACAAAGAAAGTTTTATTTTTCCTTCCCTATATATATAATTTCCCTTTCTTGTCTTATTGCATTAAGTAGAATTTTCAATATGATGTTGAAAAGGAGTGGAGGGGAGAGATATCCTTGCCTTGTACCTGATCTTACTGGAAAGCTTCTAGTTTTTCACCATTAAGTATGATGTCAGCTCTACTCTTTATTAGTTTGAGAAACTTACCTTCTATTCGTAGTTTACTGACTTTTCATCATGCATTATTGTTGGATTGTGTCAAATGCTTTTCCTGAATCAATTAATATGACTATTTGACTTTCTTTTTTAATCTGTTAATGTGATAGATTACATTAATTGATTTTTGAATGTCGAAGCAGTCTTGTATACTTGGCATGAGTTCCACTTGATCATGGGGAATACATTTTTTATACATTGTTGGATTTGATTTGCTAATATTTATTGAGGATTTTTGCATCTATGATCATAAGAGATATTGGTCTGCAGTTTTCTTGTAATTTTTTTTCTGGTTTTGGCATTGGTAGGGCATTTCTGGTTGGGGAGTGATAGCCTCATAGAATGAGTTAGGAAGTAACACTTCAGTTTCATTTTCTGAAAGAGATTGTAGAGGATTGCCATAATTTCTTCCCTAAATGTTTGGCAAAATTCACCAGTGAATCCATATATAGATCTGGTATTTGGAAGGTTATTAATTACTGATTAAATTTCCTTAATAGGCCTATCAGATTGTATATTTCTTCTTGTGCGAGGTTTGGTTAATTATGTCTTTCAGGGAATTAGTCCATGTCATCTAGGTTATCAATTTTATGGGCATAGAATTGTTCATACTATTCTTTTATCAAGCTTTAATGTTGATAGGATCTGTAATAATGTCCCCTCTTTCATTTCTGACATTAATAATTTGTGTCTGCTTTTTTCCTTAACCTGGCTAGACACTTATCAATTTTATTTATCTTTTCAAAGAACCAAGTTTTGGTTTCCTTGATTTTTCTAATTGAGTTCTTGCTTTCATTTTCATTGATTTCTGTGCTAATTCATATTATTTCTTTTCTTCTGCTTACTTTGGATTTAATTTGCTCTGTTTTTCTAGTTTCTTAAGGTAGAAACTTGTTTTTTTCTTTTCTAATATATGCATTCAAATGCTTTTGCCACATCCCACAAATTTTGACAAATTGTGTCTTCATTTTCATTTAGTTAAAAATATTTTTTACTTCTCTTGAGAATTCTTTTGACCCGTGTGATTTAGAGGTATATTTTTAATCTTCACGTATCTGGGGATAACAGCTTTTTAAAAAATAAATAAATGAAGGAAGACAGTTAAAGGCTTTTTCTTAATCTGATGTAGCCCAGCCCAGCACCACTGAAGCTCTGAAAATAAGTGGGAGTTTAAGAATATTATTTTTATCTCCCTGCTGGACTTCTATGTTTAATAGGACTCACTTCTTTCCATACCCAACAGCATTAATGGAATGCAGGGCAAGATTAGTTAACTTGAGGATGGAATTTAATTACCATAAATTTTTTAAAAAACCACCACATTTGCTATGTGCAATGTGGAAAACTGGAACAAGTGAAATCCAGTTTGGCTCCCATTATGATTAATACTATAGAAAAGATTATATTTCCTATTATTATTATCACTCAAGTGTTAATACACGTATTTTAAAATCCACTCTAATCTGGTAATGGAACTGACCATGGAAAGTTGAATTACTTATTTTCTTGCTTTATCCATTTTATTGACTGAAAAGTTACATTCATTTAATTAAAGGTTAATATTTAGTGCTGAAATAGCATGATGAATCATTTATAGAAATGGAAGGGAGAGATTAAAAATTAAACCAATCACTTTGTGTTAATCACTTAACTATTTTTAAATCTCATTTTAATGGAAGAGTAAGTTAACCTCCTATCCCCTGCCCCCTGGCTATGATTTCACTGTAGGTTGAAAGCTAATAAATAAGTAGTTTCCAGGTTTTCTTTTGTGATGAGAGAACCTTAAAAAAAAAAGAAAAGAAACTATTGCTTAAAAACATTTTTCTCTTGTGTGAGAAACAAATAAAATAGAATCTGATGATTATACTGTGTTTGCAACAATTGTTTGTCAAGCCTGGGACTTTTTAGAAACAAGTATACAATTATTCATCTAATCTAAACTTTTACATTTTTCTGTTTTCAGGTCAAACTCCCAAGAGTTTGAGGTCAAATTTTGATGGAGCACCCAGATGTCCTCAGCTGTCATGGAGAATACTTAACATATTTGCTTGCATATTTCCCCCATTATATTGGCAGATACTTAGTTATTAACAAAGAAGAAAGAGGTGGGTTAAGGAGTTAACCTAGCAATCACTGTAGTCTGAGGCCAGAACCACCCTTGACATGATCCAAAGCTTTTAGCTTTATTGTATTTATTTATTGTAAGAAGACATTGTCTCACATGTTACTAGTAAAATAATAAAACTAAGGATAAGAAGAAGAACTAATGACTATTGGGCACCTGATACCCAACTACACAAATGTGTGTGCACATGCATGCACACACATACACCATACTCCGCCTCTTCTTTCTACCATAGTTGTCATCACCCCCTCACATAACCATTCACCTCCCTCCTGGTGAAAATCTTTCAAAGGGGCTTAGTGAAGCCTTCAGAAATCTTTAGGATGCACTGATTTGGTGTGAAATGCATTCACAGGTATGGAAATGTGGCTTTAAATAAGAGTTCTTCAGCTTGGACCAAATGTTTGCAGCATTATGTAAGGCACTGTTTGTACTTCAAAAAGAAGGATCAGCAAGGGAAGGAATGGTGCAAAATTATTATTTTTTTGAGTTGTAGGGGAAATTTTTCTTTGTTCATAATAGCCCTATGAATAGAACAAATGTGGAAATATTGCCAGGACTGAAAAATCCCAGCCTATAGTAACTGCCAATCTTAGTGAACTTCCAGAGGATGAAGTACTGCTGTTTGACCCCAGCAAAAATTAGGAGAAAAAAAACTTTCCCTTACCCGTCATTTTTTGGGAAAACACATGTGTTAAGCTCTCTGTGAGCAAGAGCTTCATGGGAAGTTAACACATAAATGGAGACAAAAAGGAGGTAACAACAGAATTTTGTTTTCTATTATCTTTGGAATTTTCTCAAGTTTAACAAATGCTGAACATCCCAGAGGAATAAACTCTAAGGCTTGGGAAAGATGGATACCAATAAGACATACCTTTTTCATCTTTGCCAGGTTAAGGCAATCCAAATAGTTCCTTCTGTTTCAAATGACCATGGATGCTGTCAACTAAAAATATAGTCACAACCCAAAAGTAGAGGGTTACTTTATTTGGTGGGAATGTTCAGGACTCCAAGCCTGGGACAGGATCTCAGTAGCCTGAGAAAACTGCTCCAAGGAGGCAGGAGAGGGACTCAGGCTATATACAAATTTGCAACAAAGGGAGCAGGCAGTCTGAACATCAAAGATCAAATATCAAGTTAAAGAATTTAGCCTTCTTTGTATGGAAAGATGCAAGCCTCTGGGCTCACTGAACTCATTCCTTTCATATGCATCTCAGCTATCTGGGGCCAAATCTTGTTTCCTTTTTCACCTTGCCTCTTGCATTCCCCCAGCTCTTCAGCTATCAGCAATTACCCATGGGGGGTGGCGGCATCCACTGGATCACAATTTTAGGAGCTCTCATTCATGTTTGGAGACCAGAAATCACTGGTGGCTGTGACAGTTCTTGATTATTGATATGGCAGGAGACATTTTCATTTCACTATGCTCTGAATAGACAGACTCACAAGCAATGTGTAACTAGAGTGATTGTGTCAATGTGCCTGGGTAAAGCATTTTCATCAAGCCCTGAGCTGTGTTCCACGGTGCTATTGAATTAAGGTGCCCAGTTACTTTGGGCAATCAATTTAACATGCAGCCAAACAATGGTTTTATATTTTTTAAGCTGAATTCGTTGATTATGTTACTGGATTGACTAAATTAACTGGCCACATTAGG
Organism: Budorcas taxicolor; assembly: GCF_023091745.1. Lineage (NCBI taxonomy): Eukaryota > Metazoa > Chordata > Mammalia > Artiodactyla > Bovidae > Budorcas > Budorcas taxicolor. The sequence goes on along the minus strand of NC_068935.1, from coordinate 98,739,333 downwards.
ACCAGAGGGAAATGTTGCATGCTCATCTAGAAGAAAATGTGGAAAAAAATTATTTCCTCACAATTGAGAGAAATCATCACTTTTTTATTATGAGAAATCTATACTGTTTGGATTTCTTTAAAATGATTACTTTTGTAAACCACCCACTTTTATGCTCAGCATCAGGCAAAGTATAGGTACTATAAAAACTGGACAAACCATTGTAGTTTCCGACCTCATGGAACTTACAGCTTAGATGACATGAGAGATTTGAATAAATAATTAGGCAAATAAAGTAATATGTACAATGACATTTGTGCTTTATACTTTAAAAAATGGAAAAAGCAATGCAAAGTAACTTAAAATGTTTCTTTTTTCCTTTCTCCTTTCTGTTCTTCCTTTGCTTATTCCTTCCTACTTTCCCTTTCTCTCTCTTTCTTCTTGTTGCTTGACTAGAGAATGTGTAGGTTGAAGGAGATTGCAATATGTAAATATGAGGTAAGTCTAAGAGACATCATGAAAAGTTTCCTCAAGTTAAAAAAAAAGCTTGGGAAGAAGAAAGAATAGCAGGGTGTAAGAAAGGGAGTGGAGCAAGGAAGGAAAAATACCAAAGACCCTATAAATTTCACTTAAAATATACACTAATGGAAATTAATGTCTTAGGTTGGTAAGCTTAGGAAAGTAAATCCAGAGGAAGGAAATAATTTAAGAAAGATTTTTTTTTCACTTTTCTATAAGTGAAAAGTTTTGTTTTATTATGTTTCTAAGCTGTTCTCACAAAGTTTTTCTATTGATAGAATTTTGGATGAAGTAATTAAATACTGGCTCAGAGGTATGAAATGTAATGTTCATGGTCACATATTGGGATAGAACTGTGTTGGACCTTTAGATCTCCTAATGCCTAAATTGGGGTTCTTTCTACTGTATCACACCAATTCTAAGAAAGCTTTCCAGTGCAATGCATCACTATTTTTAAAGGGCAGCTTGGTTTACATATTCAAATTGTCTACAGTGTGGCTCCTGGTTACGCGCAATCACAGTTCTGTCCTCTGACCAGCCCATCTTGTGGATGAGATTGGGAGAAATAACTGGGCAAGTGCAACTCTGTTCCTTCCTCCTTCTGGTATCTGCCTGCAGAAAACTGAGTTTCCATGGGAGAGGCCTGTGACAGGCAGGCATTTCTCCTAAATGCCTTGATGAAGTATCAAGAAGCCTAGTTTGCATATGCTCAGTTCCTCAGTCATGTCTGACTGTGACCCCATCGACTTTAGCCCACCAGGTTCCTCTGTCCATGGGATTGTACAGGCAAGAATACAGGAGTGAGTTGCCATTTCCTCCTACAGGGGATCTTCCCCACTCAAAGATTGAACTGGTGTCTCTTGCAGCTCCTGCATTGGCAGGTGGATGCTTAACCCAAGCCACTGGGAGTCACCTATTTAAGCTTCATTCTTCAAACAGCTTTAACAATAACAAAGCTGATAGTTTTATCTCATCTGTTGAATCCTACAAGCTCAAATACTAGTCATCAGTAAATCTACCTGTGACTGGGCTTTCCTTTGTGAGAAGTTTGTAAATTATTAATTTAATCTCTTTAAATGTTTACTACCTCTATTCAAATTTTCTATTTCTTCTTGAATCATTGTTGGTACGTAGTGTCTTTCTAGGAATTTTTCCATTTTATCTATGTTGTCTAATTTCTTGGTATAGTATTTCTTTATAATTCTTTTTTATTTCTGTAAGGTTGGTAGCAACGTTCTCTCTTTCATACCACCTTTAGTAATTTGAATCTCTCTTTTTATCTTGGTTAGTCTAGTTAAGTTTGCCCATTTTGTTGATAGTTTTAAAGAGTCAGTGTTTAGTCTTGCTGATTTTCTCTACTTTGTACTCTCTTTTTCATGCAAGTCAGCTCTGATCTTTATTATTACCTTCCTTCTGCTTTCTTTGGGTTTAGTTTCCTCTTCTTTTTCTAGGTCCCGAAGGTAGAAGGTTAGGTTATTGATCTGAGATCCTTCTTTTTTTAAAAAATATAGATGTTGGTGCTATACATTTCTTTCTATCCATGGCTTTAGCTATATCCCAATTTCATTTACAATTGCAACAAAGAGAATAAAATTTTTAAGAGTAAATTTAACGAAGGAGGTAAAACACCAGTACTTAGAAAACTATAAGATGGATATGAAAAAAATTGAAGGGAACACAAATAAATGGAAATATATACTGTGCACATGGATTGGAATAATTAATATTGCTAAAATGTCCATACCATCTAAAGCAATATACAGATTCAATGCAAACCTTATCAAGTACCAATAGCATTTTTCACAGAAGTGGACAAAAAATCCTGAATGACCAAATAAACTGTGAGAAAAAAGAACAAAACTGAGGCATCATGCACCCTAACTTCAAATTATACTACAAAGCTATAGTAATCAAAACAGTATGGTATTGGGACAAAAAAATAAACACATAGATTAATGGAAGAGAAGAGAGCCCAGAAATAAACCTGTGAACATATAGTCAATTAATATATAGTGAAGGTGCAAGAATATACAATAGGGAAAAACAATCTATTCAATAAATGATGTTGGGAAAGTTGAACAGCTACATACAAAATAATACAACTGGACCATTCTCTTATACCATATACAAAAGTAAACTTAAAATGGATTAAAGACTTGAATGTAAGACCTGAAACCATAAAATTCCTAGAAGAAAGTATACACTGTCGGTTCTGTTTTGTATGTCTCCTCATGCTAAGACAACAAAGCAAAAATAAACAAGTGAGATTACATAAAAGTATTGATAAAAAGCTTTTGCACAGCAAAGAAAACCAAAAACAAAAGGCAATCTACTGAGTGGGAGAAGATATCTACAAATCATATATCCAATAAAGAGTTAGTATCCATGATTTATAAAAGACTCATATAACTTTATATTATGAAAATGAAAAATCTGATTAAGAAAATGCACAGAGGACCTAAATAGATATTTTCCCAAAGAAGACATATAGATGGTCAATGAGCACATACAAAAAAGCTCAACATCATTCATCATCAGGGAAATACAAATCAAACTACAATGAGATATCACCTCATACCTGTGTCAGAATGGCTATTATCCAAAAGATAAAAAATAATCTGTTGGGGGAGGAGATCAGCCCTGGGATTTCTTTGGAAGGAACGATGCTAAAGCTGAAACTCCAGTACTTTGGCCACTTCATGCGAAGAGTTGACTCATTGGAAAAGACTCTGATGCTGGGAGGGATTGGGGGCAGGAGGAGAAGGGGACGACAGAGGATGAGATGGCTGGATGGCATCACTGACTCGATGGATGTGAATCTGAGTGAACTCTGGGAGTTGGTGATGGACAGGGAGGCCTGGCGTGCTGCAGTTCATGGGGTCGCAAAGAGTCGGACACGACTGAGCAACTGAACTGACTGGACTGAACTGAAGGGTATGTAGAAAAAAGTACTCTTGTACACTGTTGGTGGGAATGTAAATTGGTAGACACTGTGGAAAATGATATGGAAATTCCTAAAAAGTTGAAAGTAGATTTATTATATGATCTAGCAATTTCATTTCTGAATATTTACCCAAAGAAAACAAAACCGTTAATTCAAAAAGATATACATACCCCAATTTTCATTGCAGCAGCATTAGTCAAGATATGGAAGCAATCTCGGTGTCCACTGATAGATGAATGGATAAAGAATATGTGTTATATATATATAATATTATATATACATATATACACACAATGGAATATTAATCATGAAAAATGAAATTTTATCATTTGTGACAAAGTGAATGGACCTAAAGGGTGTTATGCCAAGTGAAATAAGACAGACATAGAATGAGAAATGCCATGTGATTTTACTTGAATGTCAAACCTGAACAACAAAACAAAGGAACAAACAAAAGGAAATGAAAACACATTCACAGATACAGAGAAGAATCTGCTGGTTGTCAGAGAGGAGGTTGGGGGGATAGGTGAAATAAGCAAAGGAGATTAAGAAGCACAAAGTTTCAGTTACAAAATATATAAGTCATGTGTATGTGTAATATACAGAGTAGGCCATATAGTCAATAATATTGTAATATCTTAAATGGTGACAGATGGTAATTAGACTTATTGTTATGATCATCTCATAATACATGTAAATGTTGAATCACCATGTTATATGCTTAAAACTAATGTAGAATGTTATGTCAATTAAAAATAAATACATAGAGACACAGGTGAATAGAACAGTCTTTTGGACTCTGTGGGAGAGGGAGGGGGTGGGATGATTTGGGAGAATGGCATTGAAACATGTATAATATCATATGTGAAATGAATCACCAGTCCAGGTTCGATGCATGATACAGGATGCTTGGGGCTGGTGCACTGGGATGACCTGGAGGGATGGTATGGGGAGAGAGATGGGAGGGGGGGTTCAGGATGGGGAACACGTGTATACCTGTGGCAGACTCATGTTGATGTATGGCAAAACCAATACAATATTGTAAAGTAATTAGCCTCCAATTAAAATAAATAAATTTATATTAAAAATAAAATAAAATAAATACATAAAGTGGTGCAGCCCCTTTGGGATATAGTTTTGTTATTCCTCAAATAATTAAATATACAGTTACCATATGACCCAGAAGTTTTACTCTGAGGTATATCCTGAAGAGAATTGAAAGCCTATGTCCTCATAAAAGCTTGAATATGAAGGTTCATAACAACACTGTTCATAAAGCCAAAAATAGAAAAACCTGAATATCTATCAACTGAAGAATAGATAAACAAAATGTGGTATACCCATTTTATTGTTATTGTTTAGTCGCTGAGTCATGTCTGACTCTTTTGTGATCCCATGGACTGTAGCCCACCAGGGCCTCTGTCCATGTGATTTTCCAAGCAAGAATACTGTAGTGGGTGATCATTTCCTTCTCCAGGGGTTCTTCCCAACCCAGGGCTCGAACCCACATCTCCTGCATTGGTAGGCAGATTCTTAACCACTTAGCCACCTGGGAAGCTGGCATACCCACACAATGTAATATTATTTAGCCACGGAAAGGAATAAACTACTGAAATATGCTGCAACATGAATGAACCTTGAAACACACTAAGTCAAAGAAGCCAGATGTAAAATGCCACATATACCACATAATTCCATACCATCATAAAAAGCACTGAATTGCATGCTTTAAAATGTTGAACTTTATGGTATGTGAATTAGATATCAATAAAACTATTATTTTTTAAAACATGAGTAAGGTAACTTCACAACTTTTAAGAAAGTGCCCCAAGGACAAACTTCTGTCACCCACCTGGGAGGAGATGATTTTCTGAATATCCGGGGAATGCCAGAACCCATTGAGCCAACTGCAAGTCCATCAGGACTCCTGGCATATACGCAGTAGACACTCAGAATTTCTTGTTGAACTAAATTGGTTTCTACCAAAATTTCTCAGCGTGTCTATGGGAAAGTCAACTAGTCCCCTGCTGGATCACTCTGATCCTAGATACCTATCCTGTCTACTGGATGATTACTACCTCAGAAAAAAATCTTTTTTCACTAACTGTCCTCAGTTCAGTCTCTCAATCATGTTCAGCTCTTTGCAACCCCATGAACCACAGCATGCCAGGCCTCCCTGTCCATCACCAACTCCCAGAGTTTGCAGAAACTCATGTCCATTGAGTCGGTGATGCTGTCTAACCATCTCATCCTCTGCCATCCCCTTCTTCTCCTGCCTTCAATTTTCCCCAACATCAGGGTCTTTTCAAATGAGTCAGCTCTTCGCATCAGGAGGCCAAAGTATTGGAGTTTCAGCTTCAACATCAGTGCCTCCAATGAACAGTCAGGACTGATTTCATTTAGGATGGACTGGTTGGATCTCCTTGCTGTCCAAGGGACTCTCAAGAGTCTTCTCCAACACCACAGTTCAAAAGCATCAATTCTTTGGTGCTCATCTTTCTTTATAGTCCAACTCTCACATCCATACATGACTACTGGAAAAACCATAGCCTTGACTAGATGGACCTTTTGACAATGTAATGTCTCTGTTTTTTAATATGCTGTCTAGGCTGGTCATAGCTTTTCTTCCAAGGAGCAAGTGTCTTTTAATTTCATGGCTGCTGCCACCATCTGCAGTGATTTTGGAGCCCCCCAAAATAAAGTCAGCCACGTTTCCACCGTTTCCCCATCTATTTGGCATGAAGTGATGGGACCAGATGCCATGATCTTCGTTTTCTGAATGTTGAGCTTTAAGCCAACTTTTTCACTCTCCTCTTTCACTTTCATCAAGAGGCTCTTTAGTTCTCCTTCACTTTCTGCCATAAGGGTGGTGTCATCTGCATTTCTGAGGTTATTGATATTTTTCCTGGCAATCTTGATTCCAGCTTGTGCTTCATCCAGACCAGCGTTTCTCATGATGTACTCTGCATATGAGTTAAATAAGCAGGGTGACAATATACAGCCTTGACTGTCCTAGTGGACATGAATCTGATTTGTTCTACCTCCAATCAAGCTCCATTTCTAACCATGCCCAGTAAATCTCTCTTCAACTACCTGCCCAGTAAACTCAGATGTATGGAGAGGCAATATTGTCTAATATAAGAGCATGAGAGTCCAAAGCCCTCGTTGTTTCCAGCTTAGATAAATAATAAAATATGGCTTCCTCTTTCTCATTGTCCCTCTTTCCAACATCACACTGCAGAAAGAGTCATTTTTTTAAAAATGTAAATTGGATCCTGCCTCTTCCTTTCTCTCTTGCTACTGCTACTGCTAAGTCGCTTCAGTCGTGCCTGACTCTGTGCGACCCCACAGACAGCAGCCCACCAGGCTCCCCTGGCCCTGGGATTCTCCAGGCAAGAACACTGGAGTGGGTTGCCATTTCCTTCTCCAATGGATGAAAGAGAAAAGTGAAAGTGAAGTCGCTCAGTCGTGTCCGACTCTTAGCGACCCCATGGACCGCAGCCTACCAGGCTCCTCCGTCCATGGGATTTTCCAGGCAAGAACACTGGAGTGGGCTGCCATTTCCTTCTCTGTTGCTAGGACAAATTAAATGCTTAATGTCAAGTACATTTCTAAGCTGTTTATGTTTACTGACTCATTAAATCTTCCCAACAATAAATATTATTCTTATTCTTCTTCTTATTTTATAGATGAGCAGGGTAAGGCACAGAAAGGTTAAGCTGCTTATCCAAGATAATACATCCTTGAAGAGGTTGGGGTGAGAAATGAACCTAGACAATGTGTCTCCAGAGCCCTTGACTTCAGCATGACACCATCTCCCTCTCAATGGCTATTCATTCCACTGAGAGTAGAAACTTTACCATGGTTTTCAAGGCCTGCATGATGAGGCCCCTGCTTTTCCCATCTCTTAATACCACCCAGTACCTGGGATCATCACACTGTCATCACACTGGCCTGCTAGTTAGTTAATTCCTTGTATGTACTAAGCTTTTTCCCACCTTGCACCTTTGTACTTTCAGTTTTCTCTGTAATGCATTTCCTCTCCTCTCCTTCCCTCATGTGTCTGGTTGTTTAAATGTTATCATATCAGGAATCTTCCCTCACCATTGTCTCTTGAAGAATACACCCTCTTCAGCTCTCTGTCTTCAGACCATCCTCTGCAACCTCTTCATTTTGTTTAGATCACTTTTCTCAGAGTGTTTACCAGATTGTGAACTGCCTCCCTGCTGGACTGTGGGATCTTAAAGACAGGAACTATTTGACTGCTTCATCTGGCACCTAGCTCTCTATCTGTCACAATGTCAGCACTTAATCAAAACTGGCTTAATGAAGATGAAGAGGACTTAATCCATACCTTTGTTAGAGGACTTAATGACTTATATTGCCTTTGTTTTGAACCCCTTAAGTTCAGACTCTATTTTGTTCATTCTTGTGCCCTTTGTATCTTGTATTCAATTCAATATGCTTTAATATATATTGAAAAAGAGAATGAAAGAGGAGTGAGTCATTAAGGGTGGGATTTGTTAAGTAAGGCTTCATAGAAGAGGTATACTTAAATGACTTACTCTTAATTTGCCAAAAACACTTTTTCAGACATAAAAGACCCACATTTTTAAGGCTCCTTATGAAGCAAACAGTTCTTGCTAAACAACATATCAATCATTCAAATGTAACTGAGAAAATACCATATGGATACTTTTATTGTAAAAAGCCATGGGCTTAAGTTATATGTGAACCTACAGAAAAGGATAATTTTGCCAAACATTTAAATAGTGACAAGGTGTTAATGCCGGTTTCCAAAGCCTCAAAGTGGCAGACTAAATCTACACACACCTTCTGAACTTGACCAAGAGCCAGCTGACTTAATTCTCAACAATTGTAACTGCTGGAAATCAATTCTTTTTCAATTCGAATGAGGATCAGGAAGACAGAGATGAATTAAATTGGTTATTGTGTAGGCTGTTCATTTCACTCATGGTTAATTAACCTATATCTCATTATTCTTATAATACAGTGCTTAGAGATAAATATCTCTGAAGTCAGAGTGCAGGATTAGAAGCCCAGCTCTATCATTTACCTGCTGTGTGACTTCAGATAAATTATTCTCTGAGCTTTGGTTTCCTGGCTTGTAAAAATGGTGCTAATGATAATATCTGCCTCAGTGAATTTAAAATGCTTCACATAGTGCCTGGGACACAGAAATTCTTTAGTAAGTGTTGCATGTTAGCAGGAGTATTTTGAGTCATGTAGTGAAGGAAACAATCAGCTATCAAGAGATTTGAATTTTAGTATCAGTCTGCATAAAGCATCTGCCTGCATGCGGGAGACCTGGGTTCAATTCCTGGGTTGGGAAGTTCCCTGGAGAAGGAAATGGCAACCCACTCTGGTACTCTTGCCTGGAAAATCCCATGGACAGAGAAGGCTGGTAGCCTACAGTCCATGGGGTTTCAAAAGAGTCGGACATGACATCACTTACACTTTCACTGCCACTGCCACTAATTAGTTGCAGGACTTTGGGCAAATTCTTTGGTTTGGTCACTTTTCGTTCCAGCTTCCTCTTTGATATAATGAGGGTGTTTACATGATTATTTGCTTCAAGTATCTAGTGCTGCATAATAAACTAAAACAGTAGTGTCTTAACAACAATAATTCATTATTTTTGTAATTAATTCTTTGGGTTGACTGGCAGCAACTGGGAGGTTCTTTTGCTCTATGTAGTATAGCTGAAGTTACTCAAGTAGTTGCATTCATCTGGGGGTTTGGCTAAGTCAGTAACATGGAAAGTGGGCTTTCAACCTCCAGAGTCTCTCTCCTTGAGTCCTTTCCTCACTCCATAGTCTAGTTCAAGTGTCTTTACAACAATGTTTTCAAGTGTTCCAAAAGGACAAATCCCAATGAGAAGGCTTTATCAAGAACCTGTGTCATCCTGCTTAGCGATGTTCCATTGGCCAAAGCTAGTCAGATTGCCAAATCCAAGCTCGTTTTTAAGAGACCTACACAAGGGCATGAATGCTAGGAGGTGTGCTTCACTGGAGTCCACCAATGTAACTGTCTACCCTACAATGACTCCAGATTTTCTTCAGAGTCAGCATACTCCAATTTAATTATCCAGCATTTAGTAACCAAATTTCTTTCTACGATTCTTTCCATTTTGTAATTTTGCTTCTCAATAACCTATTGTTTCTGTAATGTGGAGCCATCATAGGTTGAGTTCTCCTGTATTTAAAAAAAGCTGTAAAAAGTGTCCCAGTTTTATTTTTATTGCTGTAGTTTTCCCTATCTGTTGATGTGACCCCTAGTTTCCCTAGATCCAGTATACTTTAAAATGTTACTTTTCAATCACTTAACTGCTACATATCATTACCTGTCCATAGAAATGTAAGCACCTTTTCTTAAGCCTCCTTTAGTCCATTCTCTTCCCCACCTCTATTCTCCTTCTCTAGAGTCCTGAGAGGTTCTTACATAAGGTTTTGCAGCTCTAGCTGTTCAGTGTTTATGCAGGTCTAATATTGCTCTTTTGAGGAGCTTTCCCCCTACATCCTACTGGGAACAAAACAGAGGCGGCTCTCTTCACATATAATGTTCAAGGGCAGCTCTTGTGCCACGTATTTCAGCAAACAGTGATCATATGCCTCTTGATGCTAGCAGAAGTTCCTAAGCTTCTATCCATCTGGATGCCTTCTAGAGGATGTGTAGGTTCAAGAAAACCCTCATCTCCCCAGCTCACAGTCCCATGTGCATTAATGTCATTGCACCCACTGTGCTCTTTGTAACCTACCCACATTTCAAAAGGTGTACATCAAACCACTGTTCATAAGAACAAGCTGTTTTACACTATTTTCAGGGATATACCCCATTGCTCACATAAGGACTTTATGCAAGGGATGGGTTTTTCATATCAAAATGCCCCATTTTAGTCTCTGGGAGAGTAATTTCAAGTTGAAGTGGAAACCTAGCAACTATCTGATTAATGGGATCAATTTAGGCAGCAAGAGGTCTGGCTGAGTTACAGAATTTAGCATTTAGCAACAATGAAGAGTTTGGAGTTAGGCATTCCATAAGGTCAAAAAAGGCTTGTGAAAAGGCATTTCAGGAAGCTCAACAGTCACTTCCCTGGGATTCTTCTCCTTACAAATCAACAGAACAAAAATCCCACAGATCTTATCTGATAATTACTATTAACTATGTCATAATATTTTCCTAATATTATCCAACTTGTCTGTCATTCATAAAATACAGAGTAGAACTAGGGCGGTTCTTTCAAAAAAGTATCATGCCAGGAAGTTAACTAATATCTCAACTTGTCACAGCTTCAAGAGAGCACATAGAGTGCACTGATGAAATTTTTTGAAGCTATGCATTTTATAAAAAAATATGGATCCATTAATGAAATAGCAGCTCTGAATACAAACCATCTGACATGTGTGCTCCTTTCTGAAGACAGATTAAAAATATATTTTCATCATTAATTTGCTCACTTTTAATTTAATGTAAATATATCTGAGGTTAACATGTGTTTTGCAAAGATTTCAATGACCAGTAAAAATTAAATGTTCCAAAAAGTCTCACATCTATGTAAATGATACAAGAATCATTTATAGGATTGTTGCTTACCTGTATTAATATATTTTAATAAAGTAGTTTTGAAAAAACATTTTAATGAGAGGGACACTAGAAAGAGTAAGTTAAATACATCAAAATATAAAATATTCCTGTTGTATCTGTTTCTAACAGTACTGCTTAATGGAACAACTTTCAGTTTAAAAAGACTAAGATTTTGTGTATGCACAGAAAATATCTGGGAGAATCTACAAGAAAATATTAACAGTGTTTGACTCCGGAAAAAGAAACAAGGGGTGGCAGGGAAATTTACTTCACATTTTATATATTCATCATAGTGGATTTTATAACATTGTCATGCATTACTGTATCATAGAAAATGAGTCGATAAAGACAAACCTAAATATTTTAAAATTTTATTAACCTTGACCCCAGGTCAGAAGCAGAATTTAATAGGAATCTAATTTATAGAATTCCTAGAATTTGAGTTGGAGAATTTTGAAATCATCTGTCCCATTACATCATTTGTTTCTAAATCAGTACTGAGTTTATTCAGTTTGCCTAACACTAAATACAACTACATTCCAATAGAGCTAAAGAATGTGTGTAGTCCTTAGAATTCACCTTAATGGAATTTGACCTACAGTTGAATGTGTGTGGTGTAGGTTTCAGCTTTAGCCTTTAATGTCATTAAGTGTTGAGATCATTCCTTGAAGGTATGGATAGGATGGGTAGGATAGGTGTTTGCTTACTAGGGTGACCCTTAGGGCACTAGAAAAGTTCTTTCCCATCTTCTTCCTAATTTCCAAATACATTCCAGTACAGATTCAGATTTCTGAATGAAAACACTGACATTTATTGAAATGCACACGTCCTTGTGAGAAGTAAGCAATGAAATATAACCACAAAGAAGAATTGATTCTACTGATTCTTTCCTGAAAGTTGGGAAAAAAGCAGGTGGGGAAGGGAGAAGAAAAATTGGGGTGCCATAGAGACAAAAGACAATACCAAAGAAAAGTTTGGCGGGCTTTACTCTCTGCCTACCAGTCATATTGCTGTGTAATAAGCTTTAGAAAATGGCTGTTAATGATAACTTCAGACTTCCTATAACTTAGCAACACTAGCAAATTTAGCTTGAAAATGATATAGTGACTACTGAGTATCATAGTCGAGTGGTAAAGAGAAATACTGAACAACTGGAAGGCAAGCTATGAAGAAGTTCAGGATGCTATGGGAGAGCATGTGTGTGTATGTGTGTGCGTGTGCATGTATGTGTGTACAGACACATAAACACACAAAGTCTCCTTGTTAACCACTATTCATCATTCAGGACTTCAGAGATTGAGCCCCCAACTCCTGGTGGTGGTGGTGGTGGTTTAGTTGCTAAGTCCTGTCTGACTCTTGCCACCCGATGAACTGTAACCTGCCAGGCTCCTCTGTCCATGGAATTCTCTGGAGTGGGTAGCCATATCCTTCTCCAGGGGATCTTCCGGACCCAGGGATCAAACACACATCTCCTGCATTGCAGGCAAATTCTTTACAGACTGAGCCACCAGCTCCTGGAAGCTAGCCACCAGCTAGCTTCTTTAATTACCATGCCATACTGACTGAACACTCACCTCTCCTTGTCTTTTCAGCACTGTACTGTAATTGGTTTTTCTTCTCTTCTTCACTAAACTGTATTTTATAAAAAACATAGAGAGATTTTTTTTTATTCTAGTGTTAAAATACAGTTATGCTGCTTCATTTCCTTCCTTCATTTATTCAACAAAAATGTATCATATACCTGCTATATTCCAAGCATGGTGTAAGAGGAGATTCTGATGGAGGACCCTGCCACTGCCCAGAGATTCTTATAGTTTAATGAAGAAGAGAAGAAAAACTAATTACAGTACAGTGCTGAAAAGACAATGAGAGGTGCGTGTTCAGTCAGTATGGCATGGTAATTAAAGAAGCTAGCTGGTGGCTAGCTTCCAGGAGCTGGTGGCTCAGTCTGTAAAGAATTTGCCTGCAATGCAGGAGATGTGTGTTTGATCCCTGGGTCCGGAAGATCCCCTGGAGAAGGATATGGCTACCCACTCCAGAGAATTCCATGGACAGAGGAGCCTGGCAGGTTACAGTTCATCGGGTGGCAAGAGTCAGACAGAACTGAACTGAAACTGAGAAAGAGAAGGGCTAAGTTTATTGCCAAAGGTCATCCAGGTGGAATATGGTGGAATATGGTGGAGGTAAAGTTTGCAGTCAAGCTGTCTGCCTTTGCACGCCATTTTTGAATTTAGAAGCTAGAATGAATAAAAGACTTTCCTTTGACAGGAGGTTCTCTTAGTATATACTAGATATACTAAGACTCACATTTTACATAAACATTATAAATTTGTCCTGAAAAGTGTAAATAAAATGTATGAACAATAGATACCAAAGGGTGAGGAATGAAGAAATGGATACAAAGGCAGAAACCTAGATCTCTCTCCAGAAGACTCTGTTGTCAACCAACCATTTCCCCCAGGCTTCTTCTGAGTCTACTGACTTCTTCATAAGTGATTAAAGTCAATGGGAATGTTGCAGATGGGGATGTGAGAAATAGTTAAGTCTTGAAAGAATTAGAGATGTTGGGAGCTGGTCTCTGTATAACCGAGTTTCCTTTAACTATAAAATCCTATCCTTGAATATCAAAATGTAGGTAATTCTAAAGGTCTGTTCTAAATTTCCACCCCTATTTCAGGCCCCTGTTGCTTCCCATTTAAAGATTCTTCCAAATTTTTTTTTTCTAGATAAGCCTGTGGTTCACATCATTGCTGCTGTGTCAGACTCTATCCACATTGTTTTCTTACAAAAACCCCAGTATATTAAACTGACAAGGCGTATATATATAAAAAAAAAATCTCTCTAAATGGAACACAAATTTCTAAAGAATTATGGATGCATCTCTCCCCTAACAATGATTCTTATGAGCTCTCCATGGCTGTGGCTTAGGTGTGAGTCTTACAGACAGCATTTGACAGCAGTCTACTTCACTGTCGTCCAGGAAAAAAGAATTCTAAGTGATGCTTATTAAAATACTCTCGGGTTTTTGCATGAGTATTAAGATTTGGAGTTTATGGGGAAGGATGGTTAGGCAATGAGCTGAAAATAATAGAAGAAAAGAATAAAAAGGAATGGAAAAGACCAGCTTGGGTGGGGAAAACCAGGGTGAGAACCGAGAGAACTGGCAGAATCTCTAGGGAAATCTTGTGTTAGGTTGGCTCTTCCCACTTCAAGTCTACACACGCCTCTGGAACTCCCTGAAGCCTTTTGTGGGGAAAAACCCCACCTACAGGTTCTGGATGAAACGTTCCTCCAGACCTCCAGAAATGAGTCCTCTGGTCTTCCAATTACTCATTTCCTGGAAAAGTCATAGCTGGTCTATCCTGACCTTCAGAGCCTGAAGGAGTGCAGATTCATCTTCCAAATTCAAGAAGAATTTACAAAAATCACTCAGAAAAGCCTCAAAAGCCAATCTCTCTTCTGCTTTATTTATCAAAAACTCTATGAACATTTTTACTGATTCTTTCTTTGTCTGGTTCTGGGTGAATCAGCAGGAAAATAGTGACTTCACTGTCAAGTTGAAATTTAAATCTGCAAAGGATGTTATTTCTAGTTTTGAAACACTGAGCTCAGAACTTGAATGTAAAGTAATGATACACCCTTTCTGGCCTTATATAAAGTCATCCTTATAACCTGTAGCTTGGTATGATCTCTAGTTTTAGTGGTGCTGCTTTAGCTATATTTCTTTATTTGCTACAACAACTCTAGTCTTGTTTTCCACCTTGGCATTGGTAACGGTAGCTTACCTTTCAAGGAAAATGTTTTTATATTACTCTTACCTGTGTATGATTACCTGGCAAGCCGAAAAGCTAGTCTTGTGAATTTGCCATCCATGATTTCCTCTTCCCTTATGCCAAGCTCTTGGAATTTTGACATGTTAATTGAGCAAGTTTCTTTTCTCCAATTCAGTAATGTGTTTCCAGACTGAGTGTGAGTATGGCCTATGGATTTGAGTTCTAGATTTCAGAAAGCAGAAAACTTGTTCATGATCCCTCTCTAAAATAGCTTCCCTCAATCCAAAGAAGCAGATAATCCCCTTCTACACATAAGGCAGCATGTTTTGCAATGTGAGCTTGTGAGAAAATTTGGCCTAAGTACTTCAGCATCTGTACACAAGTGCGCTTGCGGTTCACTTCAGTCTGGTCCTTCCATCAGAGAATGACACAGACACCATGATATAAATAAAGTCCATGGGTCATGAATGGGTCTTAATCATCAACTGTGGCAAAGAAAGTTCTACTTCTTGCAACCATTATATTTCATCTTTCATACAATGCTTTAAATGTTATAGATGCTCATATATATGTATACAGACATACACATATATGTAGTAGACCTACCAATTCCTTTAAAAGGAAGAGAATTAAGAGGTATGTAACAAAGATATAATTTATATATGTAACATGCATGTATGTCTGCCTGCACGCTAAGTTGCTTCTGCTGCTGCTGCTGCTAAGTCACTTCAGTTGTGTCCAACTCTGTGTGAACCCATAGATGGCAGCCCACCAGGCTCCCCCATCCCTGGGATTCTCCAAGCAAGAATACTGGAGTGGGTTGCCATTTCCTTCTCCAATGCATGAAAGCGAAAAGTGAAAGTGAAGTCGCTCAGTCATGTCCGACTCCTAGCGACCCCATGGACTGCAGCCTACCAGGTTCCTCCGTCTATGGGATTTGCCAGACAAGAGTACTGGAGTGGGTTGCCATTGCCTTCTCCCTAAGTTGCTTCAGTTGTGCCCAATTCTTTGCGACCCTATAGACTGTAGCCTGCCATGCTCCTCTGTCCATGGGATTGTCCAGGCAAGAATACTGAAGTGATTGCCATTTCCTTCTCAGGGGATCTTTCCATCCAGGGATTGAACTTGCATCTCCTGCATTGGCATGAGGATTCTTTACCACTGAGCCACCAGGGTAGCCAGATTTATGCTTAAAGGGGCAATTAAAGCAGTGAATCAAGCAACTCATTTACCACCACAAGTAGAATGACCCATGGATTTTGGGAGGCTACACTGGGTGGACACTAAAACTTTTATTCCATTTATACCCTGCCAAGACTCTTGGGATGATGAAATTTTTATTAACAGAATGTTCTCATTAAGAAGGGAAAAGGCAGTGATATATCAAGACAGCAATGTAGTTTTTCCTGACTTCAGTCCTTCTCAAAAGAAGGTCAAGTGGTAACTATCCATAGACAATACATCATTGTGAAAATCCCAGAGTCCAGGGGTGAGGCTGAAGCATCCGCTTAGACCAAAGAGACTGGGAAAGACTCATTAGAAGGGTAGGGGAAGTGGCTATACTCTGACCATATTGCCGCTTCCCCAGACTTGCACAGTGCCATACTAAGAGGGCCCTCCTGGGCCTATGGTTTCTCTAGTGAGTAAAAGAGAGCCCAAGATGGACTTCCAGCTCCATTAGCATTGTGGAGTCATTCTCAGGAGTCCCACTAGGGGAAATTTGCAGGGTTTGAACACTGAGGATCAG
The DNA here is from genome assembly GCF_023091745.1 of Budorcas taxicolor. NCBI lineage: Eukaryota > Metazoa > Chordata > Mammalia > Artiodactyla > Bovidae > Budorcas > Budorcas taxicolor. The sequence continues at coordinate 98,722,766 of NC_068935.1, read as the reverse complement.
ATAGAAATGGAGAAGAGAAGTGGGGCTTATAGTAAGGTCGAAGTAAAGTAAAGTCGCTCAGTCATGTCTGACTCTTTGCAACCCCATGGATGGTAGCCTACCAGGCTCCTCTGTCCATTGGATTTTCCAGGCAAAAGTACTGGAGTGGGTTGCCATTTTCTTCTCCAGGGAATCTTCCCAACCCACGGATAGAACCCAGGTCACCAGCATTGTAGGCAGACGCTTTACCATCTGAGTCACCAGGGAAGCCAGGCTTATAGCAACCAATATTCAGATCTTGGCAAACCACATTCACCCTCCCAGCTGTGCTCAAGTAGAGATCCCAGCCAGTAACTCCGAGTTGGTGCCCCTGTATGGCTGTGAAATACAATGGTCAGGTCTGCCTGTTTTAGGTAATCAGTCAGCAAGCTATACTAGCTATGGAGCTTATTCTATGGCTGTATCCAGGTAGGAAACCAAATTTGAATCTGTTTACTGCTGAATATAGCTCCCAATCCTCCCCAACAAGAGAACCCAGGCAGTCTCATAACCAATGCTATAGTCACATTTGTAGCAGCACTCAATCAGTAAGTTCAATCAGTAAGCTCTACTCATCTGCAGAGCGAAGTCAATGGCCCCCTCTGGGCAGGGACCTGACGGGCAGTTCTTTCTGATTTGGATCACCAGCCAATGGACTGAATGGGCTATAGAGGATACACTATATAGTCACACAGGCAGAGAAGCAAATTTGAAGCTTTGCCCAACTGCTCAGTATAGCCTCTGGTCTCATCCAACCAGAAAGCCAGACCAGAGAACTATGTAGCTGCAGAGCCCATCTGGCAGCCACACTTGGGCATGAATAAAGCCAGCAGTCCTGCCCAATAGTGAAGTATAGCCTCTGACCTTAAATAATCAGGAAGTCTTAATAGAGAGGCTAGACAGCCTCAGAACCCAGCCTACAGTACCACCCAGCCATAGAGCCCAGCCTACAGCCTTTCTCACAGCAGAGCCCATTTTATGGTCTTGATGGATTGCTGAATGCAGTCCACAGCCTCAGTCAGGCAAGGAGCTCAGCCAGTGATCCTGTCCAACCACAGAGCATAGCTTGCAGTTCCTCCCAACTTGGACAGTGACTCCACCCAACAATGGAGCAAAGTCTCTAGCCCTGCTGAACTGTAGGATACAACTGCAGGTCCCTCCTGACCAAAGAACTCAGCCAGTGACCTTGATCACCAATAGAGCAGAGCCAGTGGCCTACTTGATCATGAAAACCAGCCTACGGCCCACCTAACTTTGGGTCACAACCTGCTTCCCTGTCCAATCACAGAGCATACCCTATCCAACTAAAAAGTCCAGTCTGTAGCCCTGCCTAAATGGAGTTCAGTTAGCAGGACCATATAGTCAGGTGTCACACAACCTGAGATTCATTGCCACAAGATATGATTACAAAACCAAGCCTGTAGCCCTGCCCAATCAAGGAATCCAACCATGGGAACCACTCTGCCAGGGAACACAGCCAGTTACCTTGTCTATCAGGAGGTGACTGCAGAGCCCAGTTAGTGGCCCTACCTAAGGATTGAGCATAGTCAACAGCTCTGCCCAGTCAAGGAGCCTAGTGGCCCTGTTGGAATGTGGAGCAGGCTCACGAAACTGCAGAGCCCAACAAATAGCATCATCCCTGACCTCAAAGAACAAGCAGTGGCTTGACTCAGTGAGAGACCCCGAAAGCAAGAATTGCCTGCCCAGGGATCCTACCAGCTGACTCGTCCAGAACTCCAAGCTGAGATGTTTGGTGAATGACTATCCCTGTGAAGAGAATCTGTAAAGTCTAAAAGAGGAGACCACTTATGCAAATGCGTGCATAGAGATGCAAGGAATCAGGGATTATAAAATATCAGGTAACCATGACAACACCAAAGGAATCCAATAACTGATTGTAAAGAAATGGAGATCTATGAGCTATCTAACAAAAGATTCAGAATAATCTTCTAGAAAGAGCTCAGTGAACTACAAGAATACACAGACAACTACAGAAAATTAGGAAAACAGCAGAACTGACCAAGCAGAAGAATCCATGAACTAGAATATAGTCATATGAAATTATCCAGTCAGAGGAGCAAAAAGAACAAAGAATGAAAAAGAGTGAAGAAAGCCTACAAAACTTATGAATACACACACACACACACACACACACACACACACACACACATTATAGGAATCCCAGAAGAAGAGAAAGAGAAAGGAACAGAAAGTCTATATAAATAAATCATGGCTGGGGATGAGGGGAGTGGCCAAGATGGTGAGCTCATCTCCCACAGGCACATCAAGCTTATAAGTATTTGCAGAGTAACTGTCCATAAAGGCAACCTGAAGGCTAGCAGAAAAGATCTTGTACAGTTAAAGATATAAAGAAGGAACCACAACTAGATGGATAGGAGGGGCAAAAATGCAGTATAATTAAGACTCATACCCCCAAGTAGGCAACTCACAAATGGAAGGATAATTACAACTGCAGATGCTCTCTGCAAGGAACCAGGGCTCTGAGCCCCACATCAAGTTACCTAGCCTAGGGGTCCTGCACCAGGAAGATAAGCTCCCATAATGTTTGGCTTTGAAGGCCAGCAGGGGTTACTTCCAGAAGACCCAGAGGGTTATGGGAAATAGAGGGCCCACACAAAATCTCACATGCTTTGGAATCTAGGGTAGAAGCAGTAATTTGAAAGAAGCCTGGGCAGACCCACTTGTTGATCTCTGAGAGCCTCCAGGAAAGGCAGGAAGCAATTGAAATTTACCCTGGTGACATAGATGCTGACAACAGATATTTTGGGGAGCTCATCCCACCATGGACACTGGTGCTGATAAGCACCAGTTTATAATCCCCCCTCTAGCTTATTAATGCCAGAACTTACCCTAGCCCACCAACCAGTCAACACCTGTTCTGGGATGACCCAGGCCAGACAGCTAGTTGGACAGGGACATGGCCCCTCGCACTAGGACTCCCTGAAACTCTGGCTGCCCTGGGACTGGCTTTGTCTACTAGAGGGTCCAAGAATTGGCCCTACCCAGCAGTGGGCTGACATCCCTTCCAGGATCTCCTCAGCACAGGCCCCTTTACTTTCCAGTTGGCAACAACTCCAAGACCCTAGGGCCCTGCAGCCAGAGACCCTAGGACCTGGTTCTTCCCACCAATTGGTCAGCACTAGCTCCAGGTACTCGTGGGTGTTGACACCACCCACCAACAGGCCAACACCAGCTCTGAGACCCCTAGCTCCATAGCCAGAGTCCTCAGGACATGTTGCCTCCCATCAGTGGGCTGGCACTAGCTACAGGACCAAGCCTCATCCACAGCTGGGTGGGCACCAGCCTCAGGATGCCCTGGGCCCCAGTCTCACCCATCAGTGAGCTGAAACCAGAACGAGGAATTCCCTGGCTGTGCAGTGAGCCACGTCAGTACCCAGCCCACCCACAAGTGACCAGCAGTCTCTATACAAGGCAAGGCCTGAAAGCCAACCAGATTGGGGGCCAGTCCCACCCACCACTGAACCCATAGTAGTCAGTCCACCATAACAAAAGTACCCATACAGCTCACGCAGAGGGCACTCCTAGGGCATATAGCTCTACTCACCAGAGGGGAATGCACTGCTGAACCCCACAGGACATTTCCTACATAAGGCCACTTCTCCAAGACTGGGAAACATAACCAATTTACAAAATATATAAGAATAAAAACAGAAAATTAGTCAAAATTAGGTGACAGAGAAATATGTTCCAAATGAAGAAACAGGATAAAAAACAAAACAAAAAGGAACTAAATGGAGACAAGCAATCTACTCAATAAAGAGTTAAAAGTAATAGTCCCAAAGATGCTCAAAGAACTCAGGAGAAGTTCAGAAGATTAGAGTAAGAAGTTAGATGTTTTTAACAAAGAGCTAGAAAACATAAGGAAGAAACAAACAGAACTGAAGAATACAATAACTGAGATTAAAAAAAAATACACCAGAGGAATCAATGGTAGATTAGATGAGACAGAAATGGACCAACAGACTGGGAGACATAGCAGCAGGATCCACTGAAGCTGAATAGATAAAAAGAATTTTAAACATGAGGACTGTTTAAGAAAACTTTGAGACAACATCAAGCATTCTAACATTTGCAATATAGGGGTTCAAAATAAGAAGGGAGAGAGAACATTTTATAAGGCATAATAGCTGAAAATTTTTCCTAACCTAGCAAAGGAAACAGATATCCAGGTCCAGTTTGTACAGAGAGTGCCAAACAGGATCAACACAAAGAGGACCACACCATGACACAGTGTGATCAAAAGGACAAAAATTAAAGATGGAGAGAATATTAAAAGCATCAAGGGAAAAGCAACAAGTTATGTACAAAGGAAACCCATAAAGCTATGAGCTTATTTTCAGCAGAAATTCTGCAGACCAGAAGGAAGTGCAAGATATATTTAAAGTGATGAAAAGGAAAAATCTAAAACCAAGAATACTCTACCTGGTGAGGCTCTCATTCAGATTTGAAGGAGAGAACAAAATTTTAGAGACAAGCAAAAGGAGAAACCATGAAACCCATTTTACAAGAAATGTTAAAGATAGTTCTCTAAGCAGAAGAGTAAAGGCCATGACTAGAAATAGGAAAAGTATGGAAGGAAAAATCACGTTGGTAAAGTAAAATATGCAGTAAAGGTAGTAGCTCAATCACTCATAAAGTAGTTGGAAAGTTAAAAGATCAAAGTAGTAAAATCATCCATATCCACAGTAAATAGTTCACCTCTTTTACACCTCAACATAATACAGGCCATATATGATAAGCCCCCAGTGAATATCATACTCAACATTGAAAAACTGATGGCATTTCCTCTAAGATAAGGAAAAAGACATGATGCCCAGTCTCATCACTTTTATTCAACATAGTATTGACAGTTCTAGCTACAGCATTCAGATAAGAAAAAGAAATAAAAGAAATCCAAAAAGGAGCGGGAGAGGTAAAAATGTCTGTTTGGAGATGACATGGTCCTGTACACAGACAATCCTAAAGATGCAACCAAAAAGCTACTAGATGATGGTCATTCTGACTGGTGTGAGATGATACCTCATTGTAGTTTTGATTTGCATTTCTCTAGCAATGAGTGATGTTGAGCATCTATTCATGTGTTTATTGCCCGTCTGTATGTCTTCTTTGGAGAAATGTCTATTTAGGTCTTCTGACCATTTTTTGATTGGGTTGTTTGTGTTTCTGATATTGAGCTCCAAGAACTGCTTATATATTTTGGAGATTAATCCTTTCTTGGTTGCTTCATTTGCAATTATTTTCTCCCATTCTGAGGGTTCTTTTCATCCTGTCAGAATGGCCATTATCAAAAATATCTACAAACAATAAATGCTGGAGAGGATGTGGAGAAAAGGGAACCCTCTTGCACTGTTGGTGGAAATGTAAATTGATACAGCTACTAAGGAGAACAGTACAGAGATTTTCTTAAAAACTACCATATGACTCAGCAATCCCACTACTGGGCATATACCCTGAAAAACCACAATTCTAAAAGACACATGTACCCCAGTGTTCATTGCAGCACTATTTACAATAGCCAAGACATGGAAGTAACCTAGATGTCCATCAACAGATGAACAGATTTAAAAAGTTGTGGCACATATATAAAATGGAATATTATTCAGCCATAAAAAAGAATGAATTTGAGTCAGTTGTAGTTAGGTGGATGAACTTAGAGCTTGCTATACAGAATAAAGTAAGTCAGAAAGAGAAAACCCAATATAGTATATTAACACATATATATATGGAATCTAGAAAAATGGTACTGATGAATGTATTTGCAGGGAAGGAATGGAGACACAGACATAGAGAAGAGACTTGTGGACACAGCAAGGGCTGGAGAGAGTGGGACTAATTGAGAAAGTAGCACTGATATATATGCACTACCATGTGTAAGATAGATGGCTAGTGTGAAGCTGCTATATAACACAGGGAGCCCAGCCTGGCACACTGTGACAACCTAGAGAGGTGGAATGGGATTGGGGCATGGGAAGCAGGCTCTAGAAGGAAGGGGTACATATATAGTTATGATCAACTCACAATGTTGTACAGCAGGAACCAAAACATAATTGTAAAGCAATTATCCTCCAATTAGAGATTCCCTGGTGGCTCAGATGGTAAAGCATCTGCCCTCGATGCAGGAGACCCGGGTTTGATCCCTGGGTTGGGAAGATCCCCAGGAGAAGGAAATGGCAACCCACTCTAGTACTCTTGCCAAGAAAATTCCATGGATGGAGGAGCCGGTGGGCTACAGTCCATGGGGTCACAAAGAGTCAGACATGACTGAGTGACTTCACTCACTCACTCTATACTCCAATTAAAAATAAATAAAAAATGAACTAAACAAGAAAAAAATTTATCAACAATTCAGTAAACTTGAAGAATACAAAATTAATATACAGAAAATCTGTTGCATTTCTATATACTAACAATAAACTATCAGAAAGAAAAGTAAGAAAACAATCTTATTTATAACTGCATCAAAAAAAATAGAATACCTAGGAATAAATCCAAGGAGGTTAAAAATCTATATTCAGCAAACTGTAAGACACTGATGAAAGAAAATGAAGATGACACAAACATATGGAAAGAAATACCATGCTCATGGACCGAAAGAATTAATATTGTTAAAATGACCATACTACCCAAGGCAATCAAGAAATTCAATGCAATCTTTATCAAATACCAACTGCATTTTTCACAGAACTAGAGCAAATAATTCTAAAATTGGTGTGGATACACAAAATATTCTGAATAGCTAAAATAATTTTGAGAACAAAGAAGAAAACAGAAAGTATCACATGCTCTGATTTCAAACTATACTATAAACCTACAGTAATCAAAACAGTATGGTACAGGCACAAAAACAAATACATAGATTAATGGAACTGAATAGAGAGCCCAGATATAAACCCACACTTATATGGGGTTACATAAATATGACAAAGGAGGCAAGAATATAAAACAGGAAAAGTACAGCCTCTTCAGTAAGTGGGAAAACTGGACAGCTACATACAGGACACTCAAACTAGACTACTTTGTCACACCATATACAAAAATAAACTTAAAATGGATTAAAGATGTAAACATAAGACCTTAAATCATAGTACTTCTGTAATGAAACATAGGAAGTATGCCCTTTGACATAGGTCTCAGCAATATTTTTTGGATATGTCTCCTCAGACAAAGGAAACAAAAGTGAAAACAGACAAATGTTTCTTTTACATCAGACTAAAAAGCTTTTGCACAATGAAAAGAACGATCAACAAAAGGAAAAGTTTGTGTACTTGATGGGGAAAGATATTGCAAATGATATTGACAAAGAGTTAATATTCAAAATATACAAGAACTCATACAACTCAACATCAAAAAATAAATAGCCTGATTAAAAAATGGACAGAGGACCTGAATAGACTTTTTTTCAAAGAAGACATACACATGACCAACAAGCACATTAAAAGCTCAACATTGTTAATCATCAGGGAAATGCAAATCAAAATCACAGTGAAATATAATTGCATGCCTGTCAAAATGGCTATTTTCAAAAAAACAACAAACAACAAATCTTGGGAAGGTTATGGAGAGAAAGGAACCATCATGTACTGTTGGTGGCAATATAAATTGGTGCAGCTACTATGAAAAAACAATATGGACTTTCCTTAAAAAAGTAAAATTTGAGCTACCATATGGTCCAGCAATTCTACTTCTAGGTATTACTCTGAGGAAAATGAAAACACTAATTCAAAAAAGAGATATGCACTCCTATGTTCACTGAGCATTATTTATAATAGGTAAGATATGGAAGCATCCTAAGTGATCATTGACAGGTATATGGATCAAGAAGATGTGTGTGTATATATGTATGTATGTGTGTATATATATATATATACACACACACGTCTATACATGTATACATTATATATACATATAAATAAAATGGAATACTACTCAGCTGTAAAAAGAATGAAATCTTGCCATTTGCAACAACATGGATGGAGCCAAAGGGTATTATGTTAAGTAAAATAAGTCAGAGAAATACAAATACTGTATGATTTCACTTATATGTGGAATCTTAAAAAAAAAAACAAAGGAATAATCATAACAGAAACAGTGATAGATACAGAGAACAAATAGGTGGTTGCTAGAGAGGACAGGGAAAAGAGAAATAAATGATAGAGTTAAAGATGTACAAAGTTTCTATTGCAAAATAAATGAGTTATAGGTATAAAATGAACATTGTGGAATACAGTCAATAATTATGTAGTATCTTTGTGTGGTAACAGATGACGACTGGACTTATGGTGATCATTTTGAAATCTATAGAAATATCAAACCTCTGTGTTGTGGACAAAGAAACTAACATAGTGTTATAGGTAAATTATATTTCAAAAGCAAACAAACAAACTCCTAGAAAAATATCAGATTTGTGGCTGTCAGAAGCAGAGGCTAGGGGCAGGGGAAATTAGATGAAGGTAGTAAAAAAGTACAAACTTACAGTTATAAGATAAATAAGTACTAGAGACATTAACAATGCTGCATGTTATAAATGAAAGTTGTTTAAGAGAATAAATCCTAAGAGTTTTCATTTCAAAAGAAAAATATATTTTTTCTATTTTTAAACATTGTATCTATATGAGATGAAGGATGCTCACTAAACCTCCTGTGATAATCATTTCATGATGTATGTAAGTTGAATCATTGTGTTGTATACCTTAAACTTATATAGTGCTGTATGTCAACTATATCTCAATAATACTGAGGGAAAAACTCTAAAGTGATTATGGTAGATATGGGCTGTGGATATAAAGCTTTATTTATTCATTTTCTATTGCTTTATGTGTATTTTTAACTTTTTACAATAGAACCAATTCCCTACACTCTCTCAAACACACAAACAGAAAAGGAAATAATGGCTGAAAACTTCCCAAATATGGTGACAGAAATGTGTATTCAGATTCATGAGCCCAAAAATATTCCAAATAGATCACACCTGAAAAAAAGCACATTATGATTAAATTCAAAAGTCAAAAACAAGAAGAGAATTTTGAAAGCAGCAAAAGAAAAGTAACTTATCTCAAACAAAGAAACCCCCATGAATTACAGCATAATTCTCCACTGAAATTTTGCAGGCCAAGAGACAGAGTTACAATATACTCCAAATGTTGACAGAAGGAAAACTATTAAGAATATTATTATAACTGGCAAAGCTGTCCTGTGCTAATGAAGGATAAAGATTTTCCTGAACAAACAAATGCCAAGGGAGTTCACCACCACTAGAACTGCCTTATAAGAAATGTCAGATTTCTTGAAGAATTGCATTCTTCAAGTATCAGGAGAAAGAAAAGGATACTAATTAACATCACAAGAAATAAGAATGTGTAAAACTCACTGGTAATGGCAAATATATAGTCAGATTCTCTAAAAGTATAATAATGGTGTATAATTCACTTATGACTCTAAAAGCAAAAAATAAATGTATTTAAAATACCTACAACTATAATAATTTGCTATTGATACATAAAATTGAAGAGAGATAAATTATAATATCAATAACTTAAACTGTAAGGAAGTGATAAGTAAAAGTATAAAGTTTCTGGATGCTATTAAAGTTGTTTTCTAATTTAAAATACAATAATTGTTGTGGAACTTACTACCTTATTCTCATCAATGGATAGATGATTCAGACATGTATATATTATATGTAAGCTTAATGGTAACCCAAAGAATAATAGGTACAGAATAGGTACCTATAATAGGTACAGAAAAGATTATGATAAAGGACTCAAAGTGTACTACTACAAAAAGTCATCAAACTGCAAAGGAAAACAGTAAGAAGGTAAGCAAGAAACAATGGATTTACAAAACAGAAAAAATTTTTTAATGGCAAAGAAGTCCTTACCTATCAATAATTAAATATAAATAGATTAAATTCTGCATTCAAAAGACATAGAATGGCTGAATGAATTTAAAAAACAAGATCTGATGATAAGCTGCTTATAAGAAACTCACTTCAGCTTTCTGTGTGTATAAGAATACACACAGACTGGGAATGAAGGGATGGAAAAGATATTTCAAGCAAATAGCAACCAAAAGAAACCAGGAGTAGCTATATTTGCATCAAAAAGTTGAAAGTGTTCAAAAAAGAAGGCCATCACATAATGATAAAGGAGTTAATCCATGGAGGGTATTTGGAGCACCTAAACATACATAAGGGGCTTCCCTAATAGCTCAGATGGTAAAGAATCTACCTGCAATGCAGAAGACCCAGGTTCAATGCCTGGGTTGGAAAGATCCCTTGGAGAAGGAAATGGCAACCCACTCCAATATTCTTGCCTGGAGAATTCCATGGACAGAGGAGCCTGGCAGATTACAATCCATGGGGTGTTAAGAGTCAGACATGACTTAGCAACTAAACCACCACCAAACATACAAAGCTAATAATAACAGAACTAAAAGATAAATAAACAGAAATACAGTAATGGTTTAGGACTTTAATATCCCACTCTTATCATCAATGGGTCAATTATTTAGAGAAAATATTAATGAGTAAACAGTAGATTTGAACACTACAGACTAAACAACCTAAAAGACATATACAACACATTCCAATGAACAACAGCATAATACATTCTGCACAAGCACCCATGAAATATGTTCTAGGATATTTTGTATATTAGGCCACAAAATAAGTCTCAACAAATTCAAGAAGATTGAAATCATACTATGTATCATGTCCAACCACATGCTAAGAAACTAGAAATCAATAACAGAAGGAAAGCTGAAAAAAAATCACAAATATATGGAAACTAAAAAACACACACCTAAACAACCAATGGACCAAAGAATAATTAAAATAGAAATAAAAAGTATCTTGAGACAAATGACAAACAAAAATGAAAACACAACATGCCAAAACATGGGAAGCAATAACAGCAGTTATAAGAAGGAATTTTGTAGAAATAAAAATACAAAAAAAAAAGAAAAACCTTAAATAAACAACCTGACTTTACATCCAAGAAACCAGAGAAAAAAGAACAAACTAAGCCCAAATTTGCAGAAGAAAGGGTATAATAAAGAGTATAGCAGAAATAAATGAAATGGAGAATAAGAAAACGACAGAAAAGATAAACAAAACCAAGATTTGGTTCTTTGAAAAGATAACCCCAATTGATTAATCTTTAGCTAGACTAACCAAGACAGAGAAAGACTCAAATAAAATTATAAATGAAAAGGAGACAATAGAACTTATTGAAATAAAAAGGATCATAAGAGACTATTATGAAAACTTAAACACCAACAAATTGGATAATTTAGAAGAAATGGATACATACCCAGAAACATGCAACCCACTGAGATTGAATCATGAAGAAATAGAAAATACGAACAGATCAGTAATGAGTAAGGGGTTTGCATCAGTTAAAAAAGTTATTAACAAAGGAAAGCCTATGTCAAATAATTTCACTGGTTAATTCTGTCAAACATAAGGATGAATTAATACCAATTCTTTTCAAATTCTTCCCAAAAAAATGAAGAGGAAGGAAAACTCCCAAACACATTTATAAGGCCAGCATTACCTTAAGAGCAAAGGCAGGTAAGGACATTTCAAGAAAAGAAATTGACAGGAAATACTTCTGTTGATCATAGATGCAAAAATGTCCGACAAAATACTAGCAATCCAAATTCAACAGCACATTAATAAAATCATATACCATTATCAAGTGGGATTTATCACTGGAATGCAAGAAGAGTTCAAACTATGTAAATCAATAAATGTGATAAATCACTACCAGAATGAAAGCTAAAAATTACATGTTCATCTCAATAAATGCAGAAAAAGTATTTGACAAAAGTCAATATCCATTTATGATAAAAAGTCTCAAAAATTAGTCATAGAAGGCCATCAGTTCAGTTCAGTTCAGTTCAGTTGCTCAGTTGTGTCCGACGCTTTGCGACCCCAGGAATCGCAGCACGCCAGGCCTCCCTGTCCATCACCAACTCCCAGAGTTCACTCAGACTCACGTCCATCGAGTCCGTGATGCCATCCAGCCATCTCATCTTCGGTTGTCCCCTTCTCCTCCTGCCCCTAATCCTTCCCAGCATCAGAGTCTTTTCCAATGAGTCAACTCTTCGCATGAGGTGGCCAAAGTACTGGAGCTTCAGCTTTAGCATCATTCCTTCCAAAGAAATCCCAGGGCAGATCTCCTTCAGAAAGGACTTGTTGGATCTCCTTGCAGTCCAAGGGACTCTCAAGAGTCTTCTTCAACACCACAGTTCAAAAGCATCAATTCTTTGGCGCTCAGCCTTCTTCACAGTCCAACTCTCACATCCATACATGACTACTGGAAAAACCATAGCCTTGACTAGACGGACCTTAGTCGGCAAAGTGATGTCTCTGCTTTTGAATATGTTATCTAGGTTGGTCATAACTTTTCTTCCAAGGAGTAAGCATCTTTTAATTTCATGGCTGCAATCACCATCTGCAGTGATTTTGGAGCCCAAAAAAATAAAGTCTGACACTGTTCCCACTGTTTCCCCATCTATTTCCCATGAAGTGATGGGACCGGATGCCATGATCTTCGTTTTCTGGATGTTGAGCTTTAAGCCAACTTTTTCACTCTCCTCTTTCACTTTCATCAAGAGGCTTTTTAGTTCCTCTTCACTTTCTGCCATAACGGTGGTGTCATCTGCATATCTGAGGTTATTGATATTTCTCCTGGCAATCTTGATTCCAGCCTGTGATTCTTCCAGTCCAGCGTTTCTCATGATGTAGTCTGTATATAAGTTAAATAAGCAGGTTGATAATATACAGCCTTGACACACTCCTTTTCCTTTTTGGAACCAGTCTGTTGTTCCATGTCCAGTTCTAACTGTTACTTCCTGACCTGCATACAGATTTCTCAAGAGGCAGGTCAGGTGGTCTGGTATACCTCTACACAATAAAGGCCATATCCGTAAAGCCCACAGGCCAATATGATACTGGAGATCAGTGGAGAAATAACTCCAGAAAGAATGAAGGGATGGAGCCAAAGCAAAAACAATACCCAGTTGTGGATGTGACTGGTGATAGAAGCAAGATCCGATGCTGTAAAGAGCAATATTGCATAGGAACCTGGAATGTCAGGTCCATGAATCAAGGTAAATTGGAAGTGGTCAAACAAGAGATGGCAAGAGTGAACGTCGACATTCTAGGAATCAGCGAACTAAAATGGACTGGAATGGGTGAATTTAACTCAGATGACCATTATATATACTACTGTGGGCAGGAATCCCTCAGAAGAAATGGTGTAGCCATCATGGTCAACAAAAGAGTCTGAAATGCACTACTTGGATGCAGTCTCAAAAACGACAGAATGATTTCTGTTCGTCTCAAAGGCAAACCATTCAATATCACAGTTATCCAAGTCTATGCACCAACCAGTAATGCTGAAGAAACTGAAGTTAAACGGTTTTATGAAGACCTATAAGACCTTTTACAACTAACACCCAAAAAAGATGTCCTTTTCATTGTAGGGGACTGGAATGCAAAAGTAGGAAGTCAAGAAACACCTGGAGTAACAGGCAAATTTGGCCTTGAAATGCAGAATGAAGCAGGGCAAAGACTAATAGAGTTTTGCCAAGAGAATGCACTGGTCATAGCAAACACCCTCTTCCAACAACACAAGAGAAGACTCTACACATGGACATCACCAGATGGTCAACACTGAAATCAGATTGATTATATTCTTTGCAGCCAAAGATAGAGAAGCTCTATACAGTCAACAAAAACAAGACCGGGAGCTGACTGTGGCTCAGATCATGAACTCCTTATTACCAAATTCAGACTCAAATTGAAGAAAATAGGGAAAACAGCTAGACCATTCAGGTATGACCTAAATCAAATCCCTTATGATTATACAGTGGAAGTGAGAAATAGATTTAAGGGCCTAGATCTGATAGATAGAGTGCCTGATGAACTATGGAATGAGGTTCGTGACATTGTAGAGGAGACAGGGATCAAGACTATCCCCATGGAAAAGAAATGCAAAAAAGCAAAATGGCTATCTGGGGAGGCTTTACAAATAGCTGTGCAAAGAAGAGAGGTGAAAAACAAAGGAGAAAAGGAAAGATATAAGCACCTGAATGCAGAGTTCCAAAAAATAGCAAGAAGAGATAAGAAAGCCTTCTTCAGCGATCAGTGCAAAGAAATAGAGGAAAACAACAGAATGGGAAAGACTAGAGATCTCTTTAAGAAAATTAGAGATACCAAGGGAACATTTCATGCAAAGATGGGCTTGATACAGGACAGAAATGGTATGGACCTAACAGAAGCAGAAGATATTAAGAAGAGGTGGCAAGAATACATGGAAGAACTGTACAAAAAAGATCTTCATGACCCAGATAATCATGATGATGTGATTACTAATCTAGAGCCAGACATCTTGGAATGTGAAGTCAAGTGGGCCTTAGAAAGCATCACTATGAACAAAGCTAGGGGAAGTGATGGAATTCCAGTTGAGCTCTTTCAAATCCTGAAAGATGATGCTGTGAAAGTGCTGCACTCAATATGCCAGCAAATTTGGAAAACTCAGCAGTGGCCACAGGACTGGAAAAGGTCAGTTTTCATTCCAATCCCAAAGAAAGGCAATGCCAAAGAATGCTCAAACAACCGCACAATTGCACTCATCTCACACGCTAGTAAAGTAATGCTCAAAATTCTCCAAGTCAGGCTTCAGCAATACGTGAACCGTGAACTCCCTGATGTTCAAGCTGGTTTTAGAAAAGGCAGAGGAACCAGAGATCATATTGCCAACATCTGCTGGATCATGGAAAAAGCAAGAATGTTGCAGAAAAACATCTCTTTCTGCTTTACTGACTATGCCAAAGCCTTTGACTGTGTGGATCACAATAAACTGTGGAAAATTCTGAAAGAGATGGGAATACCAGACCACCTAACCTGCCTCTTGAGAATCCTATATGCAGGTCAGGAAGCAACAGTTAGAACTGGACATGGAACAACAGACTGGTTCCAAATAAGAAAAGGAGTACGTCAAGGCTTCATATTGTCACCCTGCTTATTTAACTTATATGCAGAGTACATCATGAGAAACGCTGGACTGGAAGAATCACAGGCTGGAATCAAGATTGCCAGGAGAAATATCAATAACCTCAGATATGCAGATGACACCACCCTTATGGCAGAAAGTGAAGAGGAACTAAAAAGCCTCTTGATGAAAGTGAAAGAGGAGAGTGAAAAAGTTGGCTTAAAGCTCAACATCCAGAAAACGAAGATCATGGCATCTGGTCCCATCACTTCATGGGAAATAGATGGGGAAACAGTGGGAACAGTGTCAGACTTTATTTTTTTGGGCTCCAAAATCACTGCAGATGGTGATTGCAGCCATGAAATTAAAAGACGCTTACTCCTTGGAAGGAAAGTTATGACCAACCTAGATAGCATATTGAAAAGCAGAGACATTACTTTGCCAACAAAGGTCCATCTAGTCAAGGCTATGGTTTTTCCAGTGGTCATGTATGAATGTGAGAGTTGAACTATAAAGAAAGCTGACCACCAAAGAATTGATGCTTTTGAACAGTGGTGTTGGAGAAGACTCTTGAGAGTCCCTTGGACTGCAAGGAGATCTACCAGTCCATCCTAAAGGAAATCAGTCCTGAATATTCATTGGAAGGACTGATGTTGAAGTTGAAACTCCAATACTTTGGCCATCTGATGCAAAGAACTGACTCATTTGAAAAGACACCCCAATGCTGGGAAAGATTGAAGGTGGGAGGAGAAGGGGTTGACAGAGGATGAGATGGTTGGATGGCATCACTGACTCAATGGACATGAGTTTGATTGGACTCTGGGAGTTGGTGATGGACAGGGAGGCCTGGTGCACTGCACTCCATGGGGTCACAATCAGACAGGACTGAGCGACTGAACTGAACTGAACATTCAACACTGAAAGACTGAAAAGTTTTCCTGTAGTTAAGTGATCACGACAAGGGTTCCCACTCTGACCTCTCTCATTAACATAGTAATGGAAGTCCTAGATAGAGATGTCAGTCAAGAAAAAAAAAATTTTTTTAAGGTATCCCAATCAGCAAGGAAGAAGTAAAATTGTCTCTGTTTAAAAAAAAAAAATTATTGCGGCTTCCCTGGTGGCTCAGTCTTCCCTGGTGGCTCAGACGGTAAAGCGTCTGCCGGCAGTGCGGGAGACCCGGGTTCGATCCCTGGGTTGGGAAGATCCCTTGGAGAAAGAAATGGCAACCCACTCCAGTACTCTTGCCTGGAAAATTCCATGGACTGAGGAGCCTGGTGGGCTACAGTCCATGGGGTCACAAAGAGTCGGACACGACTGAGCGACTTCACTTTCCCTGGTGGCTCAGTGGTAAAGAATCCATTTGTCAAAGTAGGAGAAACAGTTTCAATTTCTGATCTGGAAAGATGCCACAGAGCAACTTTGGCTCAAGCCCGTGTGCCACAACTATTGAGCTTGTGCCCTAGAGCCCAGGAGCCACAATGACTGAGCTACTGAAGCCTGTGTGCTATACAGCCCATGCTCTGCAATAAGAGAAGCCACTGCAATGAGAAGCCTGTGCACTGCAATGAATAGTAGCCCCCACTCACTGCAACTAGAGAAAAGCCCACACAGCAATGAAGACCTAGCACAGCCAAAAATAAATAAATAAAATTATATTTTTAAAAGTCTTCATTGAATTTCTTACAATATTACTTCTGTTTTATGTTTTGATATTTTGGCTGTGAGGCATGTGGGATCCTAGCTCCCCAACCAGGGTTCGAACCTGCACACCCTGCATACGAAGGTGAAGTCTTAAACACTGGACCACCAGGGAGGTTCTCTGCCTCTGTTGGTAAATAACATGATCTTATATATGGGAAATCATAAAGACTCCACAAAAAAAACTTGAAACTAATAAATGAATTTGGTAAAATTGCAGAAGATTGACTCAATATAGAAATATTAGGTGCATTTCTACTCACTAAAGATGAATTATTCAAAAAAAATTAAAAATTCCCACTTAAAATAGTATAGGAATAAATTTAACTAAGGAGGTTAAAAATCTTTCTACTGAAACGTATAAGAAATTGATGAAAGAAATTGAAGAAGACACAAATAAATGGAAAGATATCCCACGTTCACTGATCAGAGAAATTAATATTGTTAAAATGTCCATACTCTGCAAAGTGAATCTGTAGATTCAATAGATTCCCTGTCAAGATTCCAATGCCATTTTTTACAGAAGTACAAAAAGGCAATCCTGAGAAAGAATAAAGCTGGAGGCATCCTGCTTCCTGAATTCAACTATATTGCAAAGTTATAATAATTAAAACAGTATAGTACTGTTCTGGCTTCCCTGATAACTCAGTTGGTAAAGAATCTGCCTGCAATGCAAGAGACCCTGGTTCAATTCCTGGGTTGGGAAGATCCACTGGAGAAGGGATAGGCTACCCACTCCAGTATTTTTGGGCTTCCCTTGTGGCTCAGCTGGTAAAGAATCTGCCTGCAATGTGAGAGACCTGGGTTTGATCCCTGGGTTGAACAGATCCCCTGGAGAAGGGAAAGGCTATCCACTCCAGTATTTTGGCCTGAAGAAATACAAGGACTGTATAGTCCATGGGGTCGCAAAGAGTTGGACACGACTAAGCAACTTTCACTTCACTTCGTAGTACTGTTACATAAACAGACATATAGAGTGATGGAACCAAATAGCAAGCCCAGAAATACACTTGTGTGTATACAGTCAGCTAATATTTGAGAAGGGAGCCAACAATACTCAATGGAGAAAAAGTAGTCCCTGAATAAATGGTGTTAGGAAAACTGGACAGCCACACAGAAAAGAATGAAATTGGACCCTTTCTCTACTCAGAGAAATTAAACTGAAGTAGGTTAAATTAAGACTTACATGTGCAACCTGAAACCACAAAACTAGTAGAAAACAGAAAAAAAGCTTCTTGACATTGATCTTGGCAATGATTTTATGGACATAACACCTAATGCACAAGCAACATAAGCAAAAATAAACATGTGGAACTACATCAAACTAAAAGATTCTGCACAACAAAAGAATGTGCATGCTAAGTCACTTCATTTGTGTCCAACTCTGTGTGACCCTGTGGACTGTAGCCTGCCAAGGCTCTTCTGTCCATGGAATTCTCCAAGCAAGAATACTGTAGTGGGTTGCCATTCCCTCCTCCAGGAGGTTTTCTTGACCCAGTGATTGAACTTGCAACTCTTACATCTCTTGCATTGGCAGGCAAGTTCTTTACCACTAGTGCCACCTAGGAAGCCCAACAATAGAATACTAAACAAAATAAAAAGATTATCTATGGAATGGGAGAAACTTTTGCAAACCACATATCTGAGAAAAGAATATTAATCCCCAAATATATAAGGAACTCATACAGCTCAGTTCAGTTCACTCAGTCGTGTCTGACTCTTTGTGACTCCATGAATTGCAGCACACCAGGTCTCCCTGTCCATCACCAACTCCTGGAGTCTACCCAAACCCATGTCCATCGAGTCAGTGATGCCATCCAACCATCTCATCCTCTGTCGTTCCCTTCTCTTCGTGTCCTCAATCTTTCCCAGCATCAGGGTCTTTTCAAATGAGTCAGCTCTTCACATCAGGTGGCCAAAGTATTGGAGTTTCAGCTTCAACATCAGTCCCTCCAATGGACATCTAGGACTGATCTCCTTTAGGAAGGACAGGCTGGATCTCCTTGCAGTCCAAGGGACTCTCAAGAGTCTTCTCCAACACCACAGTACAAAAGCATCAATTCTTTGGCACTCAGCTTTCTTTATAGTCCAACTCTCACATTTATACATGACCACTGGAAAAACCATAGCCTTGACTAGATGGACATTTGTTGGCAAAGTAATATTTCTGCTTTTTAATACGCTGTCTAGGTTGGTCATAACTTTCCTTCCAACTCAATAGCAAAACAACAACAAAAGCAAAAAAACAATTTAAAAAACGGGCAAAAGGACCTGAAATGACATTTTTCCAAAGAAGTTATTCAAATAGCCAACAGGTACATGAAAAAGTGCTCAATGTCACCAATCATTAAGGAAATGCAAATGAGAAACACAATGAGATATCATCTCTCACTAATTAGAATGGCTGTTATAAAAGACAAGTGATAATAAGTGCTTGTGAGGTGTAAAGGAAAACTTTTTGCACTACTGTTGACAATATGAATTGATTACCATCACTATGAAAAGTAGCAATTAAAAATAGAACTATCATATAATCCAGTAATTTAACTTCTGAGTATATATCCAAAGGAAGTGAAGTCACTATCTTGAAGAGATATCTGCATTCCATGTTAACTGTAGCATTATTTGTAATACCTAAGACATGGAAACAACTTAAATGTCCATCAGTAGATAAATGGATAAATTATATACACAATATTATGTGTACACAATGGAATATTCAGCTATAAAAAAATTCTGCCCTTTGTAGCAACATGGATGAAACTTAAGGGCATTATGACAAGTGAAGTAAATCAGACAAAGACAGGCAAATACTTCCTGATTGCATATATATGTGGAATCTAAAAGAGTTGAACTCATAGAAACAGAGAAGAGATTGGTGATTGCTAGAAGCAAGCAGTTGAGGGTGGGGATTATTGGTAGAGATGGTCAAATTGTCCAAACTTCTAGTATACAACTTCTAGAAATACAATGGACAGAATGACTATAATAATATTATATTATTAAATAGTATATTTGGAAGTGGCTTCTCTGGTGGCAAAGAATCTGCCTGCCAATGCAGGAAATGCAAGAGAAACAGGTTCAATCCCTAGATCAGGAAGATCCCCTGGAGAGGAAATGGCAGCCTACTCCAGTATTCTTGCCTGGAGAATCCCATGGATAGGGGAGCCTGATGGGCTACAGTCAATAGAGTCGCAAGAGTTGGACATGATTTAGCAACTAAACCACCATATTATTAAATAATATATCTGGAAGTGGCTAATCAAATAAATTTTAAAAGTTCTCAGTACACACAAAAGTTGTGACTTTGTGAGGTGATGGTTGTGTTAAGTAATCTTATTGTGGTTATCATTTTGCAATATATACATTATATAAAATCACTACATTATAGATATTAAACTTGTGTAATATGCTCAATTATATCTCAATAAAGTTGGAGGAAAAGTAAACAACTGAAATGTAATATTTAATCACATCTAAGGAGTTTGCCCCATTCTCCCATTTCTGGAGAAGACTGTTACAATTTTATTTTCCTGTTTTGGGCAGTTCAGGAACACCTGGTTGTGTAGTCACAACTTAGCAATGTGGCTCATGTAATTCATCTAAATTGGAGCATAATTAGTAAAATGTGTTCATATAAATTGCAGTTTCAGTACTAAATTCTGGGGAGAAACCAGGAGACATGGAAGACAAAATAGCATGGGGGAAATGGTAATTAAGCTTTACTAAATTAAAATACATCTGTCATAGCTTTGAGTGAAGAGCAGTCAGAATGATTTAGGAATTTTTAAAAGTTACTATTAGAATTCCCAAGCTGTAGGGCAGTCATAGTCCACAGCATTTTTTGAATGGGAAAAAATATGTAGACTCCAAATATTAGACTCAGGAGAATAATGTAAGACTAAGCAAACACTCCAACTTTAGCAATTCTAAATTTAGAACCAACCTTGAACAATTGAAGGTCTGTGTCCACAAGGGCTGAAAATGGAAACTCCTTTGTTTCCACTCCTTAGTGCCTATAAGAAACACAACTCCTTGATTCCAGGATCAATGGGGAAAATAAAGGGATAGATATTTTTCCCCCTTTATAGCTCAAAATCGAGTCAGTTGTCAACCAAAGTTTGGCCATGATGTAGACCACAGATCTCTGTTTCTCAAATATGCAGCTATGACCTGTGGGGATATGAGGAGATGCAGGTGCATTTGAAAAGTAGACCTATAGAGCTGCCAACATACAAAACAGATGTAGAGAAGAGCTGATAGACAAGGTCCTACAAATGCCTTGTTTTCCTGCCCTGGAACCCTCTTTTGCCCTGTATTCTGACATGGGCTATAAATGCATTTCTACCTGGCCTCCCTCAGAAAGTAAAATTTGACCTGACTTCTGAAGTATGTTGTTCAGCCACTCAGTTGTGTCCAACTCTTTGCAACCCCATGGACTGCAGCACACCAGGCTTCCCTGTCCTTCACCATCTTCCTGACTTTGCTCAAACTCATGTCCATTGAGTCGGTGATGCCATCCAATCATCTCATCCCCTGTCGCCCCCTTCTCCTCCTGTCCTCAATATTTCCTAGCATTAGGATCTTTTCCAATGAGTTGGCTCTTCACATCAGGTGGCTGCAGTATTGAATCTTCAGCTTCAGCTTCAGCATCTGTCCTTCCAATGGATATTTAGGGTTGATTTTCTTTAGGATTGACTGATTTGATCTCCTTGCTCTGAAGTATGCAAAAGAAGAAAACGATATTCTAGACAATGTTCAGATAGAGCTGTGAACAGGCCCTGTGTCAAAGATATTAAGGCACATTCAAGGCACAGAAATAAGGTTAGTGTGGCTAAACTACAAGGAGTGAGGGGGAGAGTGGCTGGAAGCATGAAGTGTCAGATCATCCTTAGAAATCTTGTCATTTTCAGCTGTATATCCTTACACTCAGAAAAATGGGTAGCCAATAAAGATTATTTGGAGAGACACTGCATACCCTAATTGTCATTTTGTGATTAGTGTGTATGGATTGTGCTGAATGGATTGGAGGTTGACAGACTGGGTTCAAGGAGATCTTTCAAGAGAATATTTAATAGTCTAGGCAGGAAATGAGTGTAGCTTAAGACTAAGGTGGTAGCAGAGGGGATGGATGGAAGTGGGTATAGAAGAGAATCTTGAAAGCGCTTGTTGATGGATTGGCTATAAAGAGTAAGAGAGATGTAGGTACCAAAGAAGATTCCTGAATTTCTATCATGTTCAGTTTGGTGGAGTTACTGACATGCACGTTTGATCCCTGGGTCAGGAAGATCCCCTGTAGGAGGTCATGGCAACCTACTCCAGTATTCTTGCTTGGAGAATCCCATGGACACAGGAGCCCTGGCGGGCTATAGTCCACAGGGTCACAAAGAGTTGGACATGGCTGAAGTGAGTTAGCACACAAGCATCCACTGGCTAAAGTAAGGAACACTAAATTAAATGAGAGTCAGATATTTGAGAGAAAGCATAAGGTCAGACTTGGACCTGTTGAATTTAAGATATCTTTGAAACTTGAAAGGGAAGATGTTAAGGAGGACTTTGGATATTCTGGTCTGAATCTCAGAGGAGAGGTTTCAGATGGTGTTACATCATTTTAATAATCAGCTGTTTTGGTGAATGACTTTGCCTCACAGAAAGTGTTAGAAAAAGAGAGGGGAAGGGGGCCTTAGACAAACTGAGTCTTAAGAAACTCTGTTAATGGACCTGTAGAAGATGATACACCTTCTACATAGAAATAGGAGAAAAACTATAGGTACATGATTTCAAGAAGAGAGAGCTTCAAGAATTAGCTAAAAGTTTAACAGTGTCAGAATTAATAGAAATGCTTGAACGAGGAAATCTATAAGGCAGAAACTTTAAGCAAACTTGACCTGATAGTGAAAATAAAAGTGTTATTATTGATAAGGAGAATGGTCAGTGGTGAGAATTACAGGGTTGTAAAAGTTGCAGATTTATCAGAATGAGTTGTCCTCAAATGGGATTTTCAGTTTAGGATTCTGGTACGGGTTTGTCTAAGTTTGGTAGCAAAAGATGTGGGTATTAGGACTGGGCTTGAGTAACTATTTCAGGGGATAGTCTAGGGGATCGCTAAGGAATGAGAGATTAAGATTTCTTTTCACAGAGATAATTGCCCTTTCCTCAGTCTTCAACCCAACCAGTGATTCCAACTGACTTGACAGGAGGTGACTTCTCGCTATATTGCTTCTGCTTCCATTTCTAAAATAATTCTTAATCTAATAAAAATTTGTAACAACAAATTAATGACCTAAAAGCATGTGATTTGGTTAATTATAGATATATACATTTATTCAACAATGTCTCCTCTTTCATTTATGATTTTATGCATGAGTCCTCTCTCTTTTTTACTTAGTCCAACTAAAAGGTTTGTCAATTTTATCTTTTTAAAAATAGCTTAGTCTTGTTAATCTTTTAAAATTGTTTTTCTAGTGTTTATTTCTATTATCTTTATTATTTCCTTCTTTTGGTTCACTTTGGGCTTAGTTTGCTCTTTTCCTAGTTTTTTGATGTGTGTAGTTATTTATTTGAAATTTTTTTTCACCTATGTTCATACGTGTTTGCTGCTGCTGCTGCTAAGTCGCTTCAGTCATGTCTGACTCTGTGCTACCCCATAGACGGCAGCCCACCAGGCTCCCCCATCCCTGGGATTCTCCAGGCAAGAACACTGGAGTGGATTGCCATTTCCTTCTCCAATGCATGAAAGTGAAAAGTGAAAGTGAAGTCTCTCAGTCGTGTCCGACTAGTAGCGACTCCATGGAGTGCAGCCTACCAGGCTCCTCCATCCATGGGATTTTCCAGGCAAGAGTACTGGAGTGGGGTGTCATTGCCTTCTCCGTGTTTATCACTATAAAATTCCCTCTTAGAACTGCCTTTTACTACATCTCACAAGTTTTGGTATGTTCTGTTTCCATGTTCATTTGTTTCAAAATTTTTTTAATTTCCATTTTGATTCCTTCTTTGATTCATTGGTTGTTCAAGAGTATGTTTTTTAAAATATAAATTTATTTATTTTAATTGGAGGTTAATTATTTACAATATTGTATTGGTTTTGCCATATATCAACATGAATCCGCCACAGGTATACACATGTTCCCCATCCTGAACCCCCCTCCCACCTCCCTCCTTGTACCATCCCTCTGGGTCATCCCAGTGCACCAGCCCCAAGCATCCAGTATCATGCATCGAACCTGGACTGGTGATTCGTTTTATATATGATATTATACATGTTTCAATGCCATTCTAATAGCCAGGACATGGACACAACCTAGATGTCCATCAGCAGATGAATGGATAAGAAAGCTGTGGTACATATACACAATGGAGTATTACTCAGCCATTAAAAAGAATACATTTGAATCAGTTCTAATGAGGTGGATGAAGAGTATGTTGTTTAATGTCCACATCTTTGGGAATTCTCATTTTCCTCCTGTTACTGATTTCTAGTTTCAAACCATTAAGGCCAGAAAAGATACTTGGTATTATTTCAATCTTCTTAAATTTGCTAAGACTTTGTTTTATGACATAACATATGACCTATAATGGAGAATGTTTCATATGCTCTTGAGAAGAATGTGTATTCTGATGTTATTGGTTGAAAGGTTCTGTATATGTCTGTTAGATCTTTAGCCCAAGTATAGTTCAAGTTCAGTGTTTTCGTATTGATTTTCTCTGTGGATGAACCATTCATTGTTGAAAGTAGGGTATTGAAGTTCCTTGCTGTGAAAAAGGATGAGATAGTTGGATAGCATCACTGACTCAATGGGCATGAGTTTAAGCAAATTCTTGGAGATAGTGAAGGACAGAGGAGCCTGGCATGCTGCAGTCCATGGGGTCACAAAGAGTCAGACACGACTTAGTGACTGAAAAACAGCTATTGCATTACTGTCAAATTCTTTCTTCAAATGTGTTGATATTTGCTTAATATATTTAGGTGCTTCTATGTTGGGTGCATATATATATATATATATATATATTTATAATTGTTATATCTTCTTGGTGAATTGATCACTTTATCATTATATAATGATTTTCTTTGTCTCTCATTAGAGTTTTTGAGAAAATCTCTTCTGTCTGATATAATTATAGCTACTCCTGCTTCACTGTGATTTCTGTTTGTATGGAATATCCTTTTCTATCTCTTTAATTTCAGCATATGTATGTCCTTAAAGTTGAAGTGATTCTCTTATAGGCAGTATAAAGTTCGGTCTTATTTTTTTTCCCCATTCAGTCATTCTGCCTTTTGTTTGGAAAATATAATCTATTTTTATTTAATTTATTGATAAATAAGGACTTACTAATGCCATTTTATTCATTATTTTCTGGTGGCTTTGTAATTCCCTTATCATCTTCTTCCTCTCTTCATGTCTGTCTTTGTGAACTGATGACTTTTCTGTGATGATATGCTTTGATTTCTCTCTCTTTATCTTTTGTGTATCTACTGTATGTTTGACTTCCCTGGTGGCTCAGATGGTAAAAGCGTCTGCCTACAATGTGGGAGACCTGGGTTCAATCCCTGTGTTGGGAAGATCCTCTGGAGCAGGAAATGGCAACCCACTCAGGTACTCTTGCCTGGAAAATCCCATGGATGGAGGAGACTGGTAAGCTACAGTCCGTGGAGTCACAAAGAGTCTTTTTCTTTTCAGTTCCCACATGGCTTATACAAAACATCCAATAAATATAACAATATATTTCAAGGTGATAACAATTTAACAACTCAACATACAAAAACTCTACCATTTTACTGCCTTATTGCCCTCATTTTATGTTTTGATATGACAATTTATATCTTTTACATTATGTATCCATTAACAAATTACTGTAGAGAACAGTCTGTTGTTGAATACTAATTTTTCTTTCTGCATCTTCCTAATTTGTCTATAAATTCTAATAAATTAGGTTTTCTATACAGATAATAATCTCAGCTTTGAGAAATAGCAGTTTTCTGTTTCTTCTTTTGGAGTTCTTATATCTTTAATATCTTTCCTTACTGTGCTCATTATGACAATTTTAAACATAGAAGTGCTGATGGCAGAGGTCTTTGTGTTGTACCTGCTCTTTAAGGATATGCATTCAACATTCTTACATTAAGTATGAATTTTGCTCAACATTTTTTAGATATCCTTTGGATTAATGGGATTCCTTTATTTTCTTAGTTTTATAATTTTAAAATAAAGAGTGTTTTTAATTTTGCTGAACTTTTTGCATATATTCAGATGATTATAAAATGTTTTATTTACTATGTTAATGTGAAAATTTTATTAGGTTTTTATTTAATACAATCTTGCATTGGTGGGATAACCCAATTTGGTCATGATGCATTATCTTTATTACACACTACGATGTTCTATTTGATAATGTTTTATTTGGGACTTTGCCTCTATATTAATCATTTCTGTCCTTTATCATGCCTATCTTTGCATGAAATGTTCTCTTGATATCTCCAATTTTCTTGAAGAGATTTCTAGTCTTTCCCGTTCTATTGTTTTCCTCTAATGATATGCAGATGATACTACTCTAATGGCAGAACTAAAGAGCCTCTTGATGAGGGTGAAAGAGAAGAGTGAAGAAGCTGGCCTGAAACTCAACATTCAAAAAACTAAGATCATGGCATCCAGTCCCATCACTTCATGGCAAATAGAAGGGGAAGAAGTGGAAGCAGTGACAGATTTTATTTTCTTGGGCTCCCAAATCACTGCCGACAATGACTGCAGCCATGAAATTAAAAGACGCTTGCTCCTTGGAAGGAAAACTATGACAAACCTAGCTGCTGCTGCTGCTGCTAAATCACTTCAGTCATGTCCGACTCTGTGAGACCCCAGAGACAGCAGCCCACCAGGCTCCCCTGTCCCTGGGATTCTCCAGGCAAGAACACTGGAGTGGGTTGCCATTTCCTTCTCCAGTGCATGAAAGTGAAAAGTGAAAGTGAAGTCGCTCAGTCATGTCCGACTCCTAGAGACCCCATGGACTGCAGCCTACTAGGCTCCTCCGTTCATGGGATTTGCCAGGCAAGAGTACTGGAGTGGGTTGCCATTGCTGTCTCCAATGACAAACCTAGACAGTGTATTAAAAAACAGAGACATCACTTTGCCAACAAAGATCCATCTAGTCAAAGCTATGGTTTTTCCATTAGTTGGGTACAGATGTGAGAGTTGGACCATAAAAAAGACTGAGTGATGAAGAACTAATGCTTCCTTTAAAAAAATTATTTATTTTAATTGTAGCATAATTACTTTACAGTATTGTGATGGTTTTTGCTATACATCAACATGAATTGATCATAGGCATACATGTGTCCCGCACCCTGAATACCACCTCCCAACTCCCTCCCTAGGCCATTCCTCCAGGTTGTTACAGAGCACTGGCTTTGATTTCCCTTCTTCATACATCAAACTCCCACTGGTTATCTATTTTGTATATGATAATATATATGTTTCATGGCTATTCTCTCAGATCATCTCACCCTCTCTTTCTCCCACTGTGTCCAAAAGTCTGTTCATTATGTCTGTGTCTCCTTTGCTGTCTTGCATGTAGGGTTGTTGGTACCATCTTTCTAGATTCCATATATATGCATTAATACATGATGCTTTCCTTTCTCTTTCTGACTTACTTCACTCTGTATAATAGACTCTAGGTTCATTCGCCTCACTAGAACTGACTCAAATACATTCCTTTTTATAGCTGAGTAATATTCCATTGCATATATGTACCACAACTTCCTTATCCATTCATCTGTCGATGGACATCTAGGTTGCTTCCCTGTCCTAACTATTGTAAATAGTGCTGAAACGAACATTGGGATACACGTGTCTTTTTCATTTCTGGTTTCCTCAGGGTATATTCTCAGTAGTGGGATTGTTGGGTCATATGGTATACAGGCAGCTCATGCAGCTCAATAACAGAAAAAAAAAAAAAAAGCCAATCAAAAAGTGAGCAGAAGACCGAAACAGACATTTCTCCACAGAAGACATACAGATGGCTAACAAACACATGAAAAGATGCTCAACATCACTTATTATCAGAGAAATGTAAATCAAAACCACAATGGTAGAATCACACTGGTCAGAATGGCCAGAATCAAAAAGTCTACAAACAATAAATGCTGGAGAGGGTGTGGAGAACAGTATGAAGATTCCTTTGAATTGATGCTTTCAAATTGTGGTGCTGGAAAAGACTCTTGAGAGTCCCTTGGACCACAAAGAATTCAAACCAGTCAATCCTAAAGGAAATCAACCTTGAATGTATATTGGAAGGACTGATGCTGAAACTGAAGCTCCAATACTTTGGCCACCAGATGTGAAGAGCCAACTCACTGGAAAAGACCCTGATGCTGGGAAAGATTGAAAGGAAAAGGAGAAAGGAGTGGCAGAGGATGAGATGGTTAGATAGCATCACCAATTCAATGGACATGAAGTTGAGCAAACTTTTGGAGATAGTGGAGACAAAGGAGCCTGGTGTGCTGCAATCCATGGGGTCACAAAGAGGCAGACATGACTTAGTGACTGAACAACACCTATATTAATCAGTAAGATAGCTCTATAAATCTCCTTTTTCATACTGTCAGAGTCAGGTTTTGATATAAAGCTTACACAGGTCTAATAAAAAGTGTTGGGGAATTTCCCCCTCAGTTCAGTTCAGTTCAGTTTGGTCGCTCAGTCGTGTCCGACTCTTTGTGACCCCATGAATCGCAGCACACCAGGCCTCCCTGTCCATCACCAACTCCCGGAGTTCACCCAGACTCATGTCCATCAAGTCAGTGATGCCATCCAGCCATCTCATCCTCTGTCGTCCCCTTCTCCTCCTGCCCCCAATCCCTCCCAGCATCAGAGTCTTTTCCAATGAGTCAACTCTTCGCATGAGGTGGCCAAAGTACTAGATTTTCAGCTTCAGCATCATTCCCTCCAAAGAAATCCCAGGGCTGATCTCCTTCAGAATGGATAAGTACAGTTTTTCTTTGCATGTTTACATAAATAACCTATAAAACTATGTTGTGCTTGTGTTCTCTAAACATGGACTTTTGAAAGGCTGTGGATTTGGGGCTCATGGAAAAATAACCGTTGATTAGTGCAATAAACTATGCAAGCTTCAGTGTAATACCATGAGAGGTGGACCTATGTTAGATTGGCCTCTAAGTGCTTGACCAAGCTCCTTTGAAATTGCTTCCACTTCAAGATATTCACTTCTCACTAGCCAAACAGACTACTGATAATAGATGGCATAGAAAGGGGTAAAAAAAATAGCATTTTAATTCATGTTTTCCTGGATAAGAATCAAAGAAAAGTAGTATGAGTAGCACCACTTTCAAAAAATGTTTTTTCTTGTTTTCATATACTCTGCTCTGCTAAAAGTCGTAATACCCAGGGAAAGGATGCACCCATAAGAAAATATATTAATGATTGAGTATTTAAAAACTGAAATAGAAAATATTCACTTTAACTTTTTATTTCATAAGTAGGAACTGTTTTTACAATTGTAGTTAGCTTAACAATAGAGGTATTTTGTTCGTGGGTAAATTTATCATTTAAGTTCACAGATATTTGAATAATTTTTTAAAGTATCCAATTTAGAAGTTGCTGTATAACACAGGGAGCTCAACCTGATGCTTGGTGGTGCCCTAGAAGGGTGGGATGGAGGTTGGGGTGGGAGGTAAGTTCAAGAGGGAGGGGATATGTGTGTACTTACATCTTATTCATGTTCTTATACAGCAGAGACAAATACAACATTGTAAAGCAATTATCCTCCAATGAAAAATAAAATTTAAAAAGTACTCAATTTAATAGAATCACACACAGAAAAGAATTGGGAAGGACATGGTGATCATACTCTTAACACAGTCTAACACGTTACTAATATACTTGAACAAATATAGTTTTGATTAGCTATTACCCCACATCACCACAAAAGTTAGTGGCTTAAAAAACAGGTACTTTATTATTTCTTATGGTTTCTGTGCACCAGGAATTTAGGGAAGAACTACTTTGGGTGGTTCTGGCTCTGGACCTCTCATGTAACTGCAGTCAGATAATAAGTAAACCAAGGAATAGCTGGGTGCTTACTGCTCCGGGATCTCTCATCCTTCACAGAGTCTCTGGGAGTTTCCATGTAGTCCCACTACATTTGCTACTTTGAGCTTCTTAGTAACTCACACTGCCTAATGGTTGCTGAAAGGTTCAAGAGCAAATATTCCAGCTCATAAGGTAGAAGCCAAATTGACTACCATGACTTATCCTTGAAAGTCCCATAACATTAAATTCTGTCATGGGAAGCCACTTCTGTCATGCTCTGGGTCAAATCAGTTACAATATCCCACCCATTTTCAAGCAGAAGGGACATAGACACAATCTCTGAATGGAGTGGAAGTCAAAAAATTTGCAAACATATTTTAAAAATCATCACAAATATACAGAAAGTAGAGGAGGGCAATTTATAGCCCTTGTTTAGAATGACTGAGCGTTGGATAATCTTAAAATAGATCTTCCTTCACCCGGATGTTGAACCCTTAAACACACACATTTGCAGTGTTTTAGATATTTGGAGTCCTGACTTTTTTCTTGTCATCACCTTTGTTTTCCTTCAGCATTAGGATCTACATTAGAAGTGAGGCAATCTTGGGCATGTATGTCTCATGACAGAAGCCCTTTGGGAGAAAAAAAGGAAAGAAACTAACATTAATGAGCACCAATTTTATACCAAGTATCAAGCTAAATTTGATACTTTTATCTTACTGTATCTTACTTTTATCTTACCTATTGCTGTATAACAAATTACTCTATAAACTCTTAGTGTTGCAAAACAACAATTGTATTCATTTGGTAAATTTGGGAGTCAGGAATTCAGACAGGGCACAGTGGGGCTGATTCATTTATGCTCCACAATAAAGTCAGCTAGAGTGGACTGGAAGGCTGGGGAAGACTGTCATGGCTCTTCTGGGGCCATAAATCTGTGAACATGGCTCTAGTCACTGGTTGGGTTCCTTGATTCTTTTCCAAATGGCATTTGTTGGAGCTGGAATGTCTAAGATGACTTCATCATTTACAAGTCTGGTGATTGTTCTTGGATAGCTGGAACAGGTGGCTTTGTCTAGATATTTCTCTCTCTCTCTCTCTGTGTCTCTCTCTTCATGCAGCCTCTCCCCATGGCTAGCTTAGTGATCTCAGGCTAATCAGACTTCTTACATGATAGTTGGTGCCAGTCAGAGTGAGTGTTCCAAGAGACCAGGTGGAAGTAGCAAGGCTTCTTGGAAGTCAACCAGTGTACTTTTCACCATATTCTATTAGCCAAAAGTGAGTCATGGAATCAGCCCAGATTCCAAGATATGGAGGAATAGGTTATTCTTCTTCATGGAAGAATAGCTGGTGCATATGGAAAGGTGGGCTTCCCAGGTGGCGCCAGTGGTGAAGAACCTGCTTGCCAAGGCAGGAGACGCAAGAGATCCGGGTTTGATCCCCGGGTTGGGAAGATCCCCTGGAGGAGGGCACGGCAACCCACTCCAGTATTCTTGCCTGGAGAATCCCATGGACAGAGGAGCCTGGTGGTCTACAGTCCATGGGGTCACAAAGAGTCGGACACAACTGAGGCAACTTGGCACACACATACGGAAGGAAAGAATTGATAGTGGAAACAAGCTGCTATGCTTCCTTTTTCATAGGTGAGGAGAATGAGACTAAGAAAAGTTAAACAAACTGTTTGGGATTATACAGTAAGTAAGAAAGTAAGCAAGGAATGTGGAACACTAACCCACGTAGAATGACTTCAAGTTGAGAACTCCTCTCACTTTATTGTGGGGGCTCTATGCAATCTATCAATTGGTGCGTCCCCAGATTTGTTCCTCAGAAGCTCTGCTCTGCAAAAAGCCATGGTTTGAAGTAGCTTGGGAAACACTGCATAACACATTTCTTTTTAGAGAGTCAAAATACATATTAATATGTAAAAGACACTGAGATATCTGTTTAACTTTTTTTAAAATTTTACTTTATTTTACTTTATAATACTGTATTGGTTTTGTCATACATCAACATGAATCCACCACGGGTGTACATGAGTTCCCAACCCTGAACCCCCCTCCCACCTCCCTCCCTATATCATCTCTCTGGGTCATCCCAGTGCACCAGCCCCAAGCATCCTGTATCCTGCTTCGAACCTAGACTGGCGATTCATTTCTTACATGATATTATACGTGTTTCAATGCCATTCTCCCAAATCAACCCACCCTCACCCTCTCCCACAGAGTCCAAAAGTTTGTTCTATACATCTGTGTCTCTTTTGCTGTCTTGCATACAGGGTTATCGTTTAACTTTTTAAAACTTGTTTGACTAAGGAAACTTCTAAAATATAAGACCCATTAATATCAGTCCATGGAATATGTTTTCACAGATGTTGTATTAAATAACATTAAAAGATGCGCTATTGTTGATGTTTTAAAATGTAATATTACAGGAAGAATCTCAGTTTAACGAGTACCATTTAACTGTCAAAATTACATAACAAGGCTATTTTCATGTTCTGATTAATCATCAGATTGAAATTGCTGTTTGTGTGCATGTGTGTGTGCTCAGTTGTGTCCAACTCTTCGGGACCCCGTGGACTGTAGCCCTGCAGGCTCTTCTGTCCGCGGGATTCTCCAGGAAAGAATACTGGAGTGGGTTGTCATTTCCTACTCCAGAGGATCCTTCCCACCCAGGGACTGAACTCGCATCTCCTGCGTGTCCTGCATTACTGGCAGATTCTTTACCATTGAGCCATGGGGGAAGCCCAGCTAAATCTAATAGGTCCCTTATTAAGACTGATGAATGAGTCCGTGGAGGTAATAAAGAGCGATGTAAATGCTTTCTCTGGGCATAAACACGAAAGGGTGAAATTTAGAACTAGAAAAACGTATGACTGGCTGTAGCTGATTGATTAGACAATTGGAGACCAGCAGAGGTGCTTTAAAAGTGTAGCCACTGGGCAAATGTAGGGTTTTGTGAGGCTTATTGTCACAGTAGAGCTGTATAGAATTAACTGAAGGAAGGGAGACTATAGACAGGGAGATCCGGCGAGGAGGCAACTGAAGCTCACAAGTGAAGCAGTGCAAACTGTTTTGATACATTAGGAGTAGATATACAGAAGAGGAGATAAATCTGTCATATTTCAAAGAAAGATTTTCATAACTTGGTGACAGATTGACCATAGGGGACAACTTTGGTTTCCCTATTTCTAAAATGAGGGAATTGAAATAGGTGCTTAGTTACGTTTCCTTCAAACTATATAATATCTATGAGTCTTGGATACTCAGACTAGAAATGTATTTTTGTCTTTGGACTCAGGCTGCTATGTATAATGAAATACCATAGACTGAGTGGCTTAAACAGCAGACATTTATTTTCTCACAGTTCTAGAGGGTGGGAAGTCTAAGATAAATGTGCTGGCAGATTCAGTTCCTGTAAGAGCCCCATCCTGGCTTGCTGATGGCTGCCTTCTTGCTGTATTTTTCCATGGTAGTGAGGGAAAGAACCAGCTCTCTAGTCTTTTTTGACAAAGGCACTAATCCCATCATGAGGACTTCACCCTTAGAACCTCATCTCAACTTAATTATCTTTTAAGGGCTCCACTCCTAATACCATCACATTGAGTGGGTGGCAGGGATCCAATGTATGAACTGAGAGTGGCACAAAAACCTTCAGTCCTTAAGAGTTTCCCATTCTGAGTTTTCTGTTGTTGAGGTCTACTATAGTCTTAAACACTTGTGTTATTAAATGATGGTTATATCTGTGCATGCATTCTTGCAAATAATAATTTGTACTATGAAACTATACTTGCATTGTGCAAGTATTACATATTACTCATAATAATTAACTGTCTTCCTCCTTGATAACTTTGAGTAAGTCTTTCAACTCATTTTCTGATTTTATGTGTATCAGCTAGGATTAGGTTTGGTTGAATACAACATAAAAGCAATATAATAGTGTCTTAAACACAATAAATATGTTTTTTCCACATAAAAGAATGGTGAACATAAACTGTCTAGACCTGATATGGCAGGTGTACTGATGTCAGAGATTGAAGTCCCTTTACTCTCTCTGCTCCTCCATCCTAGCGCATGGCCTCTATTTTCAAGACTGTTTCATCATTCACCACTTGGGGATTGTCCTAGATAATGTGATATCTCTAACACTTCTGCGTTGCTCTACAAGAAGGCTAGGTAAGTCCTCAGGCCAAAAAAAAAAAAAAAAAAAAAAGGCAGACAGGCTCAGGAACTTGCGGTGAAAAAACTGTTAACATACTGGAAACTCTTCTGCAGCTCCCAATGAACTAGAAGTGGATGAGGCAATGGGCACCCACAGGGTCTACTACTTGCCCCTGAGGCTCCATGTTCAGGTGGTCACATGCCTGATCAATCACAGGGCCACCTTCTGTGACCACAGTGATTGGGTCAGGTATGTACAGGTCAGTGATCAAGCATTTGTTACTTCACAAACACAGAGCCAATCTCTTTCCTTCCTAAAATGCCACCCATTTCCCCAGAAGTGACTTTTTTCCCCCAGAGGTCAGTGAGGGCTCCTCCCTATGTATCTTCCCTTTTGTATTAGTTATCTATTCCTGAGCAACAAATTATTACAAACATAGCAGCTTAAATAACATGCAGTTAATATGGGTTAGGATCTGAGCATTGCTTAGCCGGGTCCTCTTCCAGTCTGTGGTCAGTTCTTATTCGGAGGCTCAACTGGCAATGGATCTGCTTCCAAGCTCACTCAAGTTGTTGGCAGAATGTGTTCCCTTTTGGTTGTAAACTGAAAGTTTAAGTTCTTGCTGGCAGACGGCTGTAGGCTGCCCTTAGCTCTTAAAGTCTTCCCACAGTTCCTTGTCATGTGGCTCTCTCCATTGGCGCCCCGAACAACATGTTAGCTTGCTTCTCTAAAGTCAGCAATGAAGAAAGAGAGTGATTCTGCTAGCAAGATGGAATTTTGTATAACCAAATATAATCACAGACGTTACCTCCCATCATCTTTGCCATGTTCTATCAGTTAGAGGGCTCCCCAGGTGGGCTTGGCAGTAAAGAATCTGCCTGCCAATGCAGGAGATGCAGTTTTGATCCCTGGATTGGAAAGATCCCCTGGAGAAGGAAATGGCAACCTACTCCAGTATTCTTGCCTGGAGAATCCCATGGACAGAGGAGCCTCGCTGTCTACAGTCCATGGGATCACAAAAGAGTCACAGATGACTGAGCAAGTAAACAACCACAACAGTCAATTAGAGGCAAGTCACAGGTTCTACCTACATTCAAGGGAAAAGGGACTATATAAAGTTATGAATTTTGGGAGGCGAGGATCATAAGGGCCACCTTAAAGTCTGACACCACTTCTGAAGTACTCAATTCTACCATGATGAGAAAGGTCCCTCTCAGGAATTTCAAAGCCACCATGCCTACTGAGGCAGGTTTCTTGCTTCTGCCTACACTGTGATGATTTAATAAGTTTTTCTCTAAAGAAGAGAAAAACCTCACAGATTTAGTCTCTCATAGAGCTCTCTCTCTGGTGGAGCCTCTGATAATTTGGAATTTACTTTAATTGTTTTAGACACCATATTTCTCTTGCTGCTAAGTCGCTTCAGTCATGTCTGACTCTGTGCGACCCCATAGACGGCAGCCCACCAGGCTCCCCCATCCCTGAGATTCTCCAGGCAAGAACACTGGCGTGGGTTGCCATTTCCTTCTCCAATGCATGAAAGTGAAAAGTGAAAGTGAAGTCGCTCAGTCGTGTCCGACTCTTAGTGACCCCATGGACTGCAGCCTACCAGGCTCCTCTGTCCATGGGATTTTCCAGGCAAGAGTACTGGAGTGGATTGCCATTGCCTTCTCCAATATTTCTCTTAGTGAATCCTAATAATGAATTAGCCTTCCTGGCAATCATGTTACATCACTGATTTAAATAATATTAAGACCCACTAATCCATCTAGGTCTTCTTTAATTATGAGCTGTTGTTATCATATGTGTTAATTCTTTCACCTTTCAGATCTCAGTGAATTACTTTACATTTATCCTTATTAAATTTAATTTTGCTAGTTTTTTTGAACCAGGTTTAAAAACTATTTGCTCTATTTATTAGTTTTGGCTATCCTGCAAATTCTGGGTCATACACAGTTTGATAAATGTGTATTATATGTATCAAGCCAGGTATTTGACTTAAAATGCTTAAAAGGGCAAAGTTGAGTTCAGAGTGCTGTCACAATGCTTGACGCTAATAAATTCTTTCATTTAATGCTGGTTTTGCTTGTTCCCAATGACCCAACCTAGGTGTTTAGTGGTCACCACTTACTTTTCTAAAGGCTCCAAGACCATCTGTTTAATAACCAACTGGTTGAAATGTAATAGCAAGTTCATTGGTATATATTAATAGTTTCTGGAATCTAAGTTTCTCTTTCTTTTGTAAACTGGGATACTATGATAATGTACAGCCAGATACCTCTTTAGAGACTAGGGAAGAACTCATTTTCTTGGCTGTTGGGAGTTTGGGCTTGACAGCTTACAACTGAGTTCCTCTCTGGGCATTGCCCTCTGCTAGAGATACCACCTCTCCTAAGGTCACCAATCATGGCTCAGACAGTAAAGGATCTGCCTACAGTGCAGGAGACCCAGGTTCGATCCCTGGGCCAGGAAGATCCCTGGAGGAGGGCATGGTAACCCACTCCAGTATTCTTGCCTGGAGAATCCCAAGGACAGAGGAGCCTGGCAGGCTACTGCCCTTGGGGGCACAAAGAGTCAGACATGACTGAGTCACTAACACTTTCAGAGAGAGCCACCTCTCCTAAGGTCACCAATCCTGAGGTGGGAATGGGGCCACATTCATCATCCGGTGGAAATAAGTTTATGAAGCCCTGACTCTCTTGTCTCAGGTGAGACAACTCTGTGAGGCCCTCCCAATTCCAGAGCCCACCAGGGGACCACCTTAAGTCTTTGTCGTCATTTAATTGCAGTTCAGTCTCTCTTTCTGTCCAGTTCTGCTTCCCTTAGTCCTCTGTAGGTGTTCTGTGAACGTGAACGTGTTAGTTGCTCAGTCGTGTCTGACTGTTTGTGACGCCATGGACCATAACCCACCAGGCTCCTCTGTCCATGGGATTTCTCAGGCAAGAATACTGGAGTGGGTTGCCATTCCCTTCTCTAGGGGATCTTCCCTACCAAGGGATCGAACCTGGCTCTCCTGCATTTCAGGCAGATCTTTAACCATCTGAGCCACCAGGGAAGCTCTAAAGGCATAGCCTAAAGTAAGTCTCTGACTCAGAATCTGTTTCCTGGGGAACTTGATCTGCATGGCCATTTCCATTCTTTTCAAGAGTCTCTGATACCCTCGCAAAATCTTTCAGAGCCCAGGGTGTAATTTAAATTCATTTTTATCAAGCAAGAGCTCTGAATATCAAACTCTTGCGCTTTTGTCCCTCAATAAATTATTGGTTACCTGTTTTGAAGGCTGAAGATACTTCGTGATTGTGAAGGAAAAAAAAAGTTGAGGCATTTTGCTTTTACCCCGTGACCTGCTCACATTTGGCTAGCATCTCCCTTCCTTGTACTTCTTGTTCTGTGCATAAGTGATTGAGTCCATTTTGTGCTTTTTGTGCTTTCCATGTGCCTTAACTCACTCTGAACCCAACCCTCCTGGCACTGCTCATTATCCCCTCATGCCTTGTAGGTCTCAAAAAGGACTGATGGTGGACCTACAGAACACTTGCTAAGAGTATCCATTTTGTAATTCAGAGGTGAAGTCTGTGCCTTGATACAGAAAAGTGCAATCTTGGTTTTATCACTGCCTTCCTTTTAACTTCTGGCCCATTTACAAAAAGATTCTTTTTCTCCATCCCCCAAATCCACCTGCCCAGCTCTGCTTTGGGTACCAATTTTCCTACAACCAATGCTTTTGAATAGACTTTTTGTGCCATGTTGTTTCAGACTATAGGAAGCCAGCCTAAGCAGCGTTCATGCATCTTGCTGTTTTCCAGCCAAAAATCTAATTGAGTTGATTTTATGACATTTAAGAGCCGCCCACTGAACATCAAATTTTTTCAAACTTACATTTGTGCCTTTGTTTTTGCTACCTCCTAAATAAAATAGCACACATCACATTTTTCTTTTAGGAAAAAAAATTATTAATAACCTGAGAACTAGGGAATGGAGCTCCTCCCTCCCATGAAGTCCCAAGTGAAACAGAAGATTGGTGGCTGTTAGAATAATAGCCATATTTATGCTGTTATGAGACATAAAATTATCCAAACACATGCAAGCACATTCCTATGTATGTAAAGTTTAAGTCATTTCCAGTTAAAGGGAAAATCATTAGTATTGTCTGAACTTCAACAGATTGATTCAACTTTTCCAATGCATTGCTACATTCCCAGTACATATCAAACTCTGACTGAAAAGGCTTCCTAATGTGGTGCATGTAAAATAAAATCGACTTGCAGTGGTTGAGGTCTTGGATCACTGAGATCAAGCACTGAACCAAGTTGGGCACACATGGTAATAAACCAAAGAATGGGAACAGCATCTGAGATCTTCAGGCAAAAAATACTCCAAGAAATTTCCAAGATATGATTAGGGATCTAGCAGCTCTATTGCCAGCCACGTGCAAAGGAAAATGCAGAGCAGAGTAGAAGCATTATGAACTGACTGCCAAGAGGAAGCAGACCGAATTAGCATGACTCCTTGTCTTATCTAGCTACTGTGGATTTTTAATTACAGATTTCCAAAATTAAGAAGATGTGGATGAAGATTTTCTTTGCTCACAGGAGGGGTACATCCAAGGTGTGTCTGTGTGTGTTCAGACGCTCAGTTGTGTCCTACTCTTTGTGACCCCGTGGACTGTAGCCCACCAGGTTTCTCTGTCCATGGGATTTCCCAGGCAAGGATACTGGAGAGGGTTGCCATTTCCTTCTCCAAGGGATCTTCTTGACCCAGGGAGCAAACTCTTGTGTCTTGTGTCTCCTGCATTGGCAGGCAGATTCTTTACCTGGGAAGCCCCATACATCCAAGGGATACATCCTTGGAATTCTGACTCCAAGACGTTTTAGCTGTGTGACCTTTGGCGAATTTCTTAATCTCTCTGATCTGGGTTCCTTCCACTGTAGAAAAGGAATAACAGTGATAACTAAGTCTAAGATTGCTGTAAGGATTAAATGA
The DNA here is from genome assembly GCF_023091745.1 of Budorcas taxicolor. Lineage (NCBI taxonomy): Eukaryota > Metazoa > Chordata > Mammalia > Artiodactyla > Bovidae > Budorcas > Budorcas taxicolor. Next base: position 98,683,831 of record NC_068935.1, on the reverse strand, counting down.
GATATGGCATTGGATGAGTTTAGCACACTGTCTGGTTATAAAATAAAAGTCCTGTGAATTTTAGCTAAAAGTACAATTATGATTATTATAATATGACATTAATCTTGATGACTTTTCATAGGTAGCCTCCCTGATTGGAAATTAATTACAATTAGCTAAGGATCAACAGAAAGAGTCAGTTTCCCCATGAGTGGGCATTGGAAGGACAGGTTGGAGGAAGAAAGGAAGCTTCTACAGGTGAGTAAGGTCCTATGTGTTTTAATGGGTTTATTGACATTTCTGTGGACCTGGACACATTTTAATCCCTTTTAGCTAAATTATGGTAGTAAATGTACCTGGCTGCCAGCTTTCTTTGCCCTTACCACCTTAAGTATGATTGAGACAAAGATCTGACTTTTATTTTTTACAGTAGATCCTTATTGATTATTTTAAATATAGCCATGGATACATGTCAATCCCAAATTCCCCTTAACTATCTCTCCCTGCCTGGGGGAGGGCATGGCAACCCAATCCAGTATTCTTGCCTGGAGAATCCCTTGGACAGAGGAGCCTGGAGGGCTACAGTCCATGGAATCGCAAACAGACATGACTGAAGTGACACAGCACGCATGCATCTCTCCCCGCCACCCTTCCCCTCTGGTAATCGTCAGTTCATTCTCTAAGTCTTTGAGTCTGACTCTTAATGAGAACACTGCCTCAAAAGCTGGGACAATTTTTATTTCTTGAGAACCTTATTTTTGTCAAAAGTTTCCCAGCCTTGGATATAAGGGCTGGTGTACTCATCACCTCCTTCCTTGAAGGAAAAATGGAAGAAAGAAGAGACAGAATCTCTGATTCCAGGTCTCTTTACACCCTCAACCCTCAGGGATGGTGTCCCTCCTATTTTCAGAAGAAACCCTCATCTACTTCAGAGGCTTCAAACACAGATGCCTGCAACAGCCTAGAATATAAGTGAAATAGACCAGGAGATTTGTAGGGCTTGTGATGACATGAGAGCTCAGGTCTCTCCAGAGGGAAGCTTCAGTGCTCTGAGTATATAGGTGCAGTGATGTTAAAGTCTCCAATTATTCAAGAGAAGCTACAACTCTAGTTTGTTTTTTTATGCAGAATCTCTTAGTTTTTAAATGTTTACAAGGATTCTGGTTTTTAAAAACACCATGTGGACCAAACAAAATATTTCTATTTGCCAGACATGACTCAAGGATTGCCAGACTGCCATCCTCCTCTACAATTTTAGGTCCCTAGGGAGGTTCCTTTTGACCCCAAATATGTCACCCTCTTAATCCACAACACTGGAAGTCCAGCAGAGTCCTTCCCAACTCTAAAACATTTTCCTCAAGATGCAAAGTCACCCATGTGAAGAGCAAACTGAGCCCTCATCATTCACTAGCTGCTTAGGTTATGCTAGTTAATTGCATCCACTTAGGGACTGAAGGCAGGGTAGGTTGTAGAGATGGGTGGGGATAAGGCAGTCCACTGGAATCAACACCCTGAATCCCTCGCTCTGATACTCACTAGTGGTTGTAACCTCAAGGAAGTCAGTTCTCTGGCACTCACTTTTCCTTATTTGTGAAAAGGGGCTAATAATTGCTACTTCATGGGACTGTGGTGAGAATCAAGTGAAATAAAGCATACCAAATATCTGGCCCAGAGCAGACTGTCCTTAAATAAAAGTTGAATCTGGAGGGAAGAAGGAAAGATGTCTTCTTGCTCAGGGGCAGTTCTTAAGTGGGGAGTGGTCACATGGGATCTCTTGGAAGAGGGGTAAAAGGGGTGGAAAAACAGCAGGGAGCTGCGAGCAATCAGAGTACATCACTCTCTGGCCAGCAGCCCAGCAAATACAGAAAGAATAAAGTACTAACGGAGAAACAGGCATATGATAATAACCCACAAATGCAACCTGTCACACTGACCTGTATCCTAATCTTACACAGGTCTAATTCATCCTTCCCATATTTTTGGCCACCTATGGATTCATTTTTCTGGATACTGTTTCTTTGACTTCTTTGCTCAAATCAATGTTCCATGCCTTTCTATCATACTTCTATAACACATAAGTGAGTTGTGAGCCAAATTTTTTGCTTTATGGAAAAAATTAAAACAACAAAATGTCTTATGTTTTGTGCTGTGCAGAACTCAGGAGAAATTTTAGAGGAGAAAATTTGATCAGAAGGAAACCAACATGAAAGGTGTATGGCAAGGGTGTAGAGGTGAGCAAAGAATGGGAGATAAGCATAAAATCCCATCAGTAAGACAAAAGGAAATAAGTAAATGTTACAGAATCACATGCCAGCGGCCTGACTTGGTAAAAATGTCCTATTGCCACATTACAAATGCAAATAGAAGGGCAAGAGAAATTGTGTACCATGTACCAAAACCACACTTTCAGATCCTAGCTTGTATCCCATGCCCTTTGCTGAGCTATTCCAACTACAAGGGCTTGCAGATTTGCCTGTTTTGAGAATTCGTAGAGGAAGAGATCAGGTTTTATCCAGGAAGCAGACCACAGGAAGATGTTTCCCAGTTGAGTATTGAAATGTCTAATACCCATATACACATGAATGTGAATGCATATGCACACACATATTCATTCATGAACATGGCCAAAGAGCTTTGAATTTGTGTTACTATATTTTATAAATCAAAGATGTCAGCAAATCTCCATAGTCTGTGTGTTTTCTGTGGTTGGCCTCTTGTCTAAGGAAAAAGATCAGACAGGATGTTAACCAGGGGTCCAGATGTGACTTTTCAGAAAAACACATTCCTGAGGTTGGCTTCTGTATGTCTTAGTTGCCAAGATCCACTCTTCTGTGTTCAGCTTAGCCTCTCTGCACCACCCTCACCCCTGCCTCATCTCAAAGGCCACCACTGTGGTTGGTTTTGGTACTGAAACAGAAAGAAGGAAAAGCCTTTAGAATATATGTTGGCTCCACAACAAGCTGGAGAAGTTATGTCAAATGCAGTCCACTACCGTAAGTCAACTCCTTTCCATATCCAAGTAATTTCTGCAAGGTATATTGTCTCAAAAACTCTCACCGTTTGTACAAGCATGGCCATAATTCTTGTGACTTGGGTCTCTGGTAGAACAGATATTATGTTCATTTTGATCATCTAGAATCTTGAAAATACTGACCACACTAGCAAGGGACTACCTTAACTGTATTAAACTGAAGCTTTATTCTGTTTGGAAATTTCAATATATGAAAACAAAGATAGGCTGATCCTTTAAGAAACCTGATTCAGTCTGGGACAAGACACAAGAATATGCATTTTATAACAAGGTACTCAGGTGGTTCTGATATAAAGAGTTACCTGACCTAACTAACTTTGGGAACCACTGCTCTATGTCACCTAGGCCAGCAGTTCTCCCAGAATTTCTTTACACTTTCATAAATTATTTACCATATCAATAAACTTGGTGGGTTATATTTATTAATAATTACCATATTAGAAGTTAAAACTAAGAAAAATTTAAATATTTATCTATAAATAATTTTGAAATAACAGTAACAAACTTGTTACAATTTAACGGAAGTTAAATATTCTATGAAAAATAATTATTTTTTTTCTAAAGCAAGAAAATTAGTGAGAAGAGTAGCATTATTTTACATTTTCAAATCTCTTTACTGTCGGGCTTAGTAGAAGATAGCTGAATTCTCACATCTGCTTCTGCATTCTAGCTGTTAAAATATGTTGTTTTGATAGAAATATGGGGCTTCCCTGGTGGTTCAGATGGTAAAGAATCAGCTTGCAATGCAGGAGACCCAGGTTTGATCCCTGGGTTGGGAAGATCCCATAAGGAAGGGAATGTTATATATGAAGAAAATCCAGCTTACTCAAACATGTAGTTGAGAAAGGGAGGGATTAATTTAATAGCCATCCTAGGTAATTGTGAATATTCTTCTTTGATACTATACCAAAATACAGGCTGTAGTTCCTTAAAGATTAGTTGCAATATGGAATTTGAGATCCTATCACTGAGTTAATCATCCTTTGCTACATTAAAATTCATTGGTTTGTCTTGCACTTGGAATGCATTTTTAGCTCATGCATGACATCATAAAACTATAAACTGATCATTCAGAAAACATCGGCTCACCAAATTTTTCAGATCTTCCAAGTGTTGACACATTTCATTATACAAAAATTTAAAAATCATATTTATTAATATCAACACCAATCTCGTCAGAAAAAGTCTTTAAGTATAAAGACTTTGACAAGCTCCTGGTGATGGATATAGGCTTTCCAAAATTTTAATTTTCTCTTGAAAGCTGGAATTTTCTTTTTGGCAACAAATACTGTCACTTGTTTTTCTTGAAATAACAGGCTCACTTATCATTGTCAAGAAAATATCTGCCAAATACCCAAGTCAGAATAACCATGATTTGTCTGTCAGTTATTCATTCAAATAAAAATGGTCTTCCATGAAAAAAAAAAATGAGCTCAAGTCACAACTCAATTGCACAAGTACTTTTTTTATTGAGACAAATATCACACGTCAGTGTGCAACAGAAATGCTTTTTGTATACTTCTCACTTTGTCACACTGAAAATTAAAATACAATTTAAAAGAAAGTACAGGCTTACAATTTCCCTAGACATGTATTAATACAAGCTAGTGTTTGAGAATCCTGAAGCACTGGGCACTCCTGATGGCTCTGGCTAGATACAAGTCAGATGTTCACTGGGGATTAGGACTTCAACATATGGGTTTGCAGTGGTTGGGGGGAGGGAGACATAATTCAACCCATAATAGAATCATTCCATGATTTGTTTTGTATAGATAAAATTTGAAAATTCACCTCAATATATACTCTTTAGATTAAATGTGGCCCATCCTATTTTTGAAGAAACTACCTAAATCCCAAGAAATGCTGCCAACAGCAACAAAAACCACACACCAGTAAATAACATCTCCCCACAACTATGGCTGAATCCAGTAAATTTACATTTGATAGGTCTAGGTTTGATTCATTATTTTCTACAAACTTTGTCTTTCATTGTGGATTTGGGGATAAGCTAACTGATTTGGGCTCTTAAAAGATGAATTAGATATACAGTGTGTGTATAAACATTACAGTAGGAGTCAAAATCCTCTTTTTCTGTCTAAAAGGACAGATATTTGCTCTAGAAAGACCCTGCCATTTGGGATGTAGTGGGTCTATAACAAAGGAATGATATTATAATGGTGTTGGGCTAGAGATTCAAGAATATTGCCTCACCTCACCTGTCTCTCATTCTTGAAGGACCTCAGAAAATAGAAACAAAAATATTTGCAAAGTGAGACCAAGTAAAACTTGATTCCTAGCTAGGATTTTGCTTCTAAACTCAAACTTGAAGGAAGCTATCATTTGAGCTGGGTTCCATGGATGGCTCATTTACCCAAGTAAAGTTGGCTTCAATGTCCTAGAACATAACTATCCTAAAGGCCCACTTTGTATCTCTTCTCTAAGTTCAAAAGTTACTATTTCACTAAGCCAAAAAGCCACCCCATACATCAATGTTCATAGCATTAATGACAATGGCGAAAAGGTGGAAACAACTCAAATGTACATCACCACATTCACAGGTAAACAAAATGCAGTATATACACACAATGGGATACTGGGCAGACTTTAAAAGGAATGAAATTCTGACACATACTACAATATGGATGAACCTTGAAGGCATCATGCTAAGTGAATAAAACAGACACAAAAAGGCAAATACTGTATGATTCCATTTATATGAGGTATGTTGAAGACTGAAATTCAGAGGAATATTTAGTAGTGAAGAGACTCATTCAAATGCAAATATTTGGGGAAGCCATAAGTACATTATCTAACGAAGTCAAGATAGTGAATAAAATTGACAATTACATTTGGGTGACACAGTTACAAATAAAATCACAATTGATCCTAAGTGTTGTTGCCTGTTGGTTTATTTTTAGTCTTCTCATTCAGTTTCCAAAGTACTTTCTCTCTTTCTCCCCCACTTCCATTTGTTTCATTTTTTCCCTGCGTGTGTACTAAGTCACTTCAGTCGTGTCCGACTCTTTGCCACCCAATGGACTGTAGCCCGCCAGGCTCCTCTGTCCATGGGATTCTCCAGGCAAGAATACTGGAGTGGGTTGCCATGACCTCCTCCAGGGGATCTTCTAGACCCAGGGATCAAACCTGTGTCTCCTGCGACTCCTGCACTGCAGGAGGATTCTTTACTGCTGTGCCACTGGGGAATTTTCTCCTCTGTTTAATTCCTTTTTTAAATCCTTTTTACTTCTTTTGCTGCTATTTCTTCGGTCTTCACACCTGCCTTTGTTCCTGTCTGAGTCTTCCCTTCTCCCATTTTCCCAAGATGGGTTTTGTGGAAAGATTAAAGCCTCTACCTGCTCTGTCTTTTGCTTCCCATATACCTCTCAGTGGGGCTTTCCTGGTGGCTCAGTGGTAAAGAACCCTCCTGCCAATGCAGGAGACGTGGATTTGATCTCTGGGTCAGAAAGATCCCGTAGAGGAGGAAATGGCAACCCACTCCAGTTATCTTGCATGAAAAATCCCATGGACTGAGGAGCCTGGCAGACTACAGTCCATATGGTTGCAAAAGAGTCAGATGTGACTTAGCGACTAAACAACAAATAGCCTTCAGTAATAACAATGTTATAGAGAGACTCAAGATAGCCTGGGCATCTCAAACCTGGTAGTATAGTGGACACCCAAAGAGGAAAAACTGACACAGCCTATTTTCAGCGACTGACAAGTTCTTAACAGCTAGAATAAAATAAGTTGAATCAGATGAGTTTTTTCCCTTATCACACCAGAAATTAGAACTACAATTCAGCACAGAACTCTAGAAGCACATTAGAGTACAATACCTTTGACAGCAGAGACATCCTACCCACCTAGCACATAGTTGACAAATAAAAGAAAGTCATATTTAATTCACGTAGCTTATAATTGACACAGGGGCTTCCCAGGTGGCTCTAGTGGCAGCCTGTCAATGCAGGAGATGTAAGAGACCCGGGTTTGATCCCTGGGTTGGGAAGATCCCCTGGAGATGGAAACAGCAGCCCACTCTAGTATTCTTGCCTGGAGAATCTCATTAACAGAGGAGCCTTGCGGGCTACAGCACATAGGGTCACAAAGAGCCAGACACAACTAAGTGACTACCACCACACCACCACAAAATGATATGTTGAAGTCCTAACCCCTAGTGCCTCAGAATGTGACCTTATTTGGAAATTAGATCCTGGTTGCTGCTGCTGCTGCTAAGTCGCTTCAGTCGTGTCCGACTCTGTGCGACCCCATAGACGGCAGCCAATCAGGTTCCCCCATCCCTGGGATTCTCCAGGCAGGAACACTGGGGTGGGTTGCCATTTCCTTCTCTAATGCATGAAAGTGAAAAGTGAAGGTGAAGTCACTCAGTCGTGTCCTAGCGACCCCATGGACTGCAGCCTACCAGGCTCCTCCATCCATGGGATTTGCCAGGCAAGAGTACTGGAGTGGGTTGCAATTGCCTTCTCCAGATCCTGGTAGATGTAGTCATATTAAAAAGACATCATTAGGTTGAGACCTAATCCAATATGACTCGTGTCCTTAATAAAAGGGGAAATTTGGACACAGAGACAGACATTCACAGAAGAAAGACAATGTGAAGAGACATGGGGAGAAGACAGCCATTTACAAGCCAAAGAATGCCAGAGCTAACCAGAAGCTAGGAGAAAAACCTGGAACAGACAATTTTCTAGAGACTTCAGAGCAAGCACGGCCCTGCCAATACCTTGATTTTGGACTTCTAGCCTCAAGAGTTTATTGGGAGACAATAAATTTCTGTTATTCTAAGCCACCAAGTAAGGTACTTTATAATGGTAGCCCTAGAAAATGGATACATCCTTTAACATGAAAACTTCAGACTACGACACTTCTAGGGGTATCTGTATAGTCAAGAGACAATTCCTTTACAGTGGCCAAGCCCATCTCAAGAATCTTCGCCCTACCCCTTCCTGCCTTAGCCCCCATCATTCCTTCCAATAGAACCCAGTAGGCATAAAACAGACCTGCAGTACCTTCTGCATTCATTATCCTCACAACTAATCTCACAACTGGAGAAGGCAGTGGCAGCCCACTCCAGTACTCTTGCCTGGAAAGTCCCATGGATGGAGGAGCCTGGTAGGCTGCAGTCCATGGGGTTGCTAGGAGTCGCACACGACTGAGCGACTTCACTTTCACTTTTCACTTTCATGCTTTGGAGAAGGCAATGGCAACCCACTCCAGTGTTCTTGCCTGGAGAATCCCAGGGACAGGGGAGCCTGGTGGGCTGCCGTCTACGGGGTCGCACAGAGTCGGATATGACCGAGGCGACTTAGCAGCAGCAGCAGCAATCTCACAACTAATCTATAAACTAGTGTCTTAATCTGTCAGGCTGCTATAACAAAATACCACTGACTGAATAGTGTATAAACAATAGAGATTCACTTCTTATAGTACCGGAGGCTGGGAAGTCCAAGATCAAGGTGCCAGCATTGTTACATTCCGATGAGAGCTCTCTTCCTAGCTCATGTACTCAGTCTCCCAGGTGTATCCACTCTTTGCAACCCCATGGACCGTAGGTCGCCAGACTCCTCTGTCCATGGGGTTTTCCAGGCAAGAATATGGAATGGGTTGCCATTTCTTACCTCATCTTTTTAGTTCATAGCTGACTCCTTTTTGCAGTGTCCTTACATGATGGAAGACACTAGAAATCTCTCTGGGATCTCTTTTATAAGGCACTACTCTCATTCACGAGGGCTCTACCCTTACAATCTAATCACCTCCCAAATGCCTCTTCTGAAATCAGACATTAGGATTTCAACATATAAATTTTAAAGAGACATATTCAGGTCAGAACAATCAGGTATTAATACTCCTATTTTGCAGAAAAGGAAATTAAGCCCCAGTGGTCATGGAACCTCTTCAAAATCATGCAGTTATGAGCTGCTGGAAAGATGACATTGGCTCCCACTGTGAAGTTCTCCCTGCCACAGCATAGCAGCCTCCTTCTGCACCTGGATTCTTTTGAAGAGGGAAAGTATTTTGAGTGTAGAACTTAATATTTATCTTATTCAATGCATTTCTTTTTCCAAAGGCAGCCCTTTTGTCTAAGATGTAAACAAGCATTCATTTTGCTGGGTCTATTGCCATGAGCCAAAGTAAAGCTTCATAATAAAATTAAATGACAATTATTACCTTAAAAAGAGTTATGAGTGCCCATTAAGGACATTTTAAATGTTCCAAGAAAACTGAAACAAGAAACTCTTAGCAGACATTTCTTGAACACTTACAAGTTAGTGAGTGTTACAGTGGTACAGAGTTGAGTAAGACATGGTGACCACCAGTCTTCAGGTAGTCGAAGAAGCTAGTAATAAACACATAGTAGGATATGTAACTCAAGGTATGGCAAAAACCACTACAATATTGTAAAGTAATTAGCCTCCAACTAAAATAAATAAATTAATAAGAAAACCAAGTGACAGATATGTAATCTCATATCTCATATGATATGTTATCTCATTTTTACACAGTGAAGTTAGATGGATGGTTCACCTGAAATAACAAGTGACTTCCTAAACTCATCAGCAGTTTTACTCTGATATAAATACAACCTTCTGATTTCTGAATTGCTTTTGTTTCTAGAGGAGAGAGTCTCTATTTGTCAGGCTCACTCGCAACTCCTTCCTAGATGCAAAAGGTTCATCCTGATTCACTGTCAACTGCCCTCTCCTTTAAACCCTCTGATCACCCTGTCTCTTTTGGCAGAGTGTCTTGATAGCTCAGTGCAAATAAATGGGAACAAAGTTTTAAAGTTCATCACTCTCAGGTCAACTCATAGGCATAGAATTTCATCACCATGGTGCAATTTCAGAATCACAAACAGACATACCTCTAACTCCTTAAAAGTGCCGTCTTCCATTGATTTTGTTAGAGAAAAAAAACTGAGCTAGCACTTCATTGTTTTGCTTTAAACCAAAATTGCAACCTTCTGTGTGTATGTATGAATGCTTACAAGTATGTGTGTGTATGTGTGTGAATACACATACATGGCTATATTTCTCAGTTTTATTGTCTGAGAGTACCTAGAAATACTGACACATAAATAACAATGAATATATTTAGTGCCATATCTCATTTTCTATTAATAAATATTATTCTCTATTAAAAGGAACCATGGGTCCTTAGAGAAATGGATGATTCCAGCACTGGGGCATAGAAAGCATAAGATGATACTGAAATATCTTGTTGTGCCAGAAAAAAGGAAGTGTTCAAAGAATAGTGGGGACCTATCAAAAGGACACAGGACTCAGCTTGGAGAGGCTCCTACTGGTGAAATCTTGGATAATTTGAGATTTAAAATAAATAGTAATGTAGTAATGGATTAGAGCTCAATTAATGTAATAAAAACCTGTGAGTCTATAGTCATATGAAAAAATGGAGGAAAGGGGAAACTTTTCCATCTTGTAAAATGCCAACTAATAAATGTAGAAGATATTATGGAGTTAGAAAATCTATCAGCAGATGCCAAATCTCATGAATAAAAGTTGGGTGAAGAACATATTGACATAGTCTCAAAGAATCTCCCCAAATACTTGTTAACTACCATGGGAAAAATTTATCTTAAAATGGAGAAATCTCACAGACACCCCTTTAACAAAGGGCTCAAACTTAACATCACCAATATTATGACAAACCAGTGTTATGTCCCTCTTGATAGGATGCACTGGGGAAGCACAACCTCACTTCTGTGGCATTCCTATCAGAGGATCTAATCGTGAGGAACCCTCCTATATTGTTGGTGGGAATGTAAACTGGTATGGTAACTATGGAGAACTGTATGGAGGTTCCTTTAAAAGCTAAAACTAGAGCTACCATATGATCCAGCAATCCCACTCTTGGGCATATATCTGGAGAAAATCAGTTCAGTGCAGCACTATTTACAATATCCAGGACATGGAAGCAACCTAAATGTCCATTGACAGAGGAATAGATAAGAAGATGGATCGTTACTCAGCCATAAAAAAGAACAAAATAATGCCATTTGCTGCAACATAGATGGACCCAGAGATTGTCATACTGAGTGAAGTAAGTCAGACAGAGAAGGACAAATGCCATATGATAACCGCTTACGTGTGGAATCTACAGAAAGGGTACAGATAAACTTAGCTACAAACAGAAATAGAGTTAGAGATGTAGAAAACGAACTTACAGTTACTAGGAGGTAAGGGAGTGGAAATTGGGAGATTGGGGTTGACATATACACACTATTACATATATATAATAGATAACTAATAAAGACCTACTATATGTTAATAGCACAGGAATTCTATTCAATACTCTATAATGACCAATATGGGAAAAAAACTAAAATAATGGATATATATATATATATATAAAACTGATTTACTTAGTTTCACATCTGAAACTAACAACATTGTAAATCAATTCTACACCAATAAAAAGTTTAAAAAAAGAAACGCTAGATTCAATTTGAGGGATATGCTACAGAATAACTAGTCTGTACTCTGCAAAACTGCTAAGGTAAAAAAAAGACAAGGAAATGCTGATGGACTGCTCCAGCTTAAGGGAAATTAGGGTTACATGACAGTCAAATACAACACATGATCCCAAGTCAAATTATGGATTAACAAAAATAAAATGGCTACAAAGGACATTGGGACAATTGTGAGATTTGAATATGGAGCATGGACTAGATAATAGCATTGCATCAGTGTTAAATTTCCTGATTTCCATTGCTGTACTATGGTTATATAAGAGAATATTTATATTCTTATGAAATGCACACTGAAGTACTGTTTCAGAAAACAAATGAACAACAAATATATACACACATATGTATATATGAAAGAATGATCAAGTAAGTGAATCAAAATATAAATAACTGGTGAATCCAAGTAAAGTGTATACTTTTGCAACTTTTCTGAAAATTTAAAATTATAAAAATAAATATGAAACTAATCAAATATAAAAGAGCAAATTGTTAAAGGCAAGCTTCATAGTAAAGATATCATGGTAGGTTTTATTAGTCATATATTCTTAAATGTGGGTGAATTTATCTGTTCCACAGCACCTGAGGAAGAGTTCTAATGAGGTGAGCAGAGGAGAGAAGGCTTGAGGGCACTGGTTGTCTAGGAAAAAGAAGGAAGGCCACAGAAAAAAAAAATGGATAGAACACAAATAAGAGGTTGGGGGTGGCCAAGCTTCCCTTTGCCATCACTCAGCTATTTCAGGCTTACTCACTCACCTCCTCCATCCTTGACACCCAAAGCAGATGGTATCTCTCAGAGAAAGAACATGGATCAATTCCACACAAGTTTTGAGATAGATGACTCTTATTTCTGCCCAGTGGTTATGTGCCTTTTCCCCTCATGCTTCTTGTTGACTCCAATAACTATGCCTGTGTGTAGGTATCCTCCTATTTAACCTTGTTAACTACAGGAAGGAAAGAGCATAACTGCTTAAAATATTTATCGTAGTAGTGAGTTATTGGTGGGAAAGATTGAAGGCAGAAGGAGAAGAGGGCAACAGAAGATGGGATGGCATCACCAATGCAATGGACATGAACTTAGGCAGACTCTAGGAGACAGTGGGAGACAGGGAAACCTGGTGTGCTGCAGTCCATGGATCTCAAAGACTCAGACATGACTTGGTAACTGAACAACAACAACAAAGATGAGGCTAATATAAAGTTTTCTATGATCTATTCATCTTCCAATTATCATTTATTCTACTTTGATTTTGTTAATGTACAGAAACATTTCCTGAGCAAGCAGCAGTTTCATATCTGATTATCTTGTCTTATCTGAAATGAGGATTCCAGTGAGGTAGTCCCAAAGGACTTAGATATAAAATTATCTTTTCAGAATTAAATTCCTTCAGTGAGAGAAGACACCAAACTCAGCTTTAGGATTCTGGAGATTAACAACTTCTGGAGTTGGTATGCTGCAAGCAAGAAATTTCTTGAAAGTTTTATGCTTTACAACAAACAGTTACATAAATTTCACATTTCACTTCACATGCAATCTGTGTTTATAGTAATACCAGAATGTTTATTGTTGCCTAAATCTTCAGTGAAATTGTCCTCCAGGAAGATGGCTGACGATTGTTCTTTGGTTGCTATGAACTTTGGTTTTGTGTCTTGGGTTGAGAAAAATTCATGAGTAACAGAATTTACTGTATTCATAGTCACCTTAAAGAAGGGCTCTGATAATTACAAGAGTTATTAACTATATTGTCCTTATCGACTGGACAATACTAATAGCTTACAGACAACACTAATAGCTTACATCCGTTGAGCATCTTTTGTGTGTCAAACACTCTTTTAAGGGTTTCCTTTTTATTAACTCTTTTAATCCTTATGACAAATCTATATGGTAGGTTCTATCATTCAGTCAGTTCAGTTCAGTTGCTCAGTCATGTCCTACTCTTTGTGATCCCATGGACTGCAGCATGCCAGGTTTCCCTGTCCTTCACTGTCTCCCAGAGTTTGCTCAAACTCATGTCCATTGTGTAGGTGATGTCATCCAAACATCGACTCATTTTATAGATGAGAAAACTGAGGACACAGAGAAGTTACTATAATACTATAATGGTTGCTACTAGCTCTAGAGCCTGCACTTAGTCAACACCACTGCGTTTCCATTCAGTGTCTAGAATCACAGGTGCAGTCTGATGACTGAACCTCATCATTCATTAGCAGCTCAGAAACCTGACTTAAGAGGTTATCAAGAGTGGATCTGTCTCTCCAGGGCAGCTTCTCATCAACCCAATGTATCCACAAGGGATATTTATCAATATGCTTTTGGAAATCAGAATCATGGGGATGGAAATTATTAAGCCCCTTTGACCAGCGTCCTCTCTTCCTGGGGGTAGCCTTCCACGTGAGGCCAAACCACGGCTAAAGGAAAATAGACTCCAAACAAAACAAGTTGATGAGTCCAAGGTTTCACAGTGTTGGACCAAGATTGCTTGATATTCATGAATCCCTCAGACTAAAGAAATCTGCTTCACCAAAGGAATTGCTTAAACTCCTTCATCAGGTCATCTCTCCTATGGAGAAGGATCCTAGAAATGCTGATACAAGTCTTCTCCTGAAAATACCAGGACTGATTTTGAGAATACGGCTCGAAGTAGTTCACTCAGAGTTGGCATCTACAGTGAGTACCTGGGCACATCCATCCACACTCCATCTGCATCTTTGATTATTGCTTTGTACTGAGATACTAAGTAAAATGCTATAGAATTTAAAATTCAGGTGCATTTCAACTTATGAGGACTTCCATTATCCCTAAACAAGTTATGCCTTTTCTTGCCCTCAAGTCCTCGTTTATGCTATTCCCTCTCTAGATTGCTATTTCCACCGTCTTCTTCTTATCAACATTCTCTTTATTCTTTTATGGCCAGTTCTTCAGTCAATATTCTGATCTACATGATTTTCCATTCCTATCTGCCCCCTCCATATACACAGAAGAAAATTATAGTGATTGTTTTATTCTGCCTTATACAGTATTTTCTTATTTGTATTCATATCCCAGTTCTCAACACTACATCCCAAGACTCCCAAGCTGGTCTGTCTTGGTCTTGAATGTAGAATCTGGACAGAAGTAAATTTGTGGTGTAGGTGTGAGATAATTAAACTCTTGTTGTGTGCTTATACCATAAAGCCTGACATGCTGCAGTCCATGGAGTCACAAAGATTTGGACATAACTTAGCAACTGAACAATAACAAATCATAAACTTACATTTTCCTCCTATATCTCAAAAACCCATTGAGAGCAATAACCAGAATCCAATACATATTTATTAAGTGCCCACTATTTGCCAGAACATGGGTCTCTATAATGGAGGGAATAGTGATAACTAAGATAGTCAAATTCCCTGACCTCATGGAGCTTACAATCTGGCAGGAAACACACATAAGAAAACCCACAGTCACAGAATTCATACTACAGAAAACCCACAGTCACAGAATTCATACTACAGGTCCTATCCTACTGTGTGTTTGCAAAGAGATCACGAGGAGGATACCCACAGAAATTAGGTGTTAGATAGGCAAAGAAACCCAGAAAAAAGTATTCAACAAAGAGGGACCTGCATGTGAGAAAACATGGAGGTGTGGCCGGAAATGATACATTGAAGAAAGTGGATGAAGTTACTTAGAGAAAGAGACTGAGAAGGCAGAGATGGCTGAAAGATGAAGCTGAGACATACAAAAAAGTCTACCTTCAGATGATGTGTTTGCAGCCACATTACAGCATTTGGACTTTGCCCTAAAAACAGTGGGAAAGTATTCATAGTTTGTGTTCTATTTTTATAAGAATTACTTTGGCTGCCACATGGTAAAGAGACTGAAGAGGAACAGGACTAGCAGGGGAGTATGTGTGATCTTGGATAGCTTCCACATCCTCTCTGTGTCTAGGTGTCTTCACTTGTGAAATGTGGAAAATAATAGTCTCTTTCTCATAGGCCTGTAATGAGGGTTAAATGAGTTAATATATGTAAAATGTTCCAGGCATTACCTGGCCACATATTGGCCTTTCATTAAGCATTAGCTATAATTATTTAAACATTTATTTTTGTACCTTCAGAAAAGAACAGGTATATATACATATGAGCATACATCATATTTTATGTCAGGGATTTCAGTTTTTCTTTTATTTGTATTGTTAAAGACTTAGTTATTACCCTTTTGCTGCAAACCAAGATGATTTTAGGATATGAATTATGTTCTTGCAACAATATTTCCAAATATTCCAGATACTTTCAGCTTCCATGAAAAGTAGAAATGAGGTCAGTGTGAGGGGCAATCATTTCAGACTGACAGACTTAGTTTCTGTGTTGTGTCTGGACTGTGCTAAGCATTGTGGGCATAGCAAGGTGGTAGGGTCTCTCTCTTCCTTTTAACATCACAAATTTAGAGCCCATCTGACCAAGAAACGGATCCATCTGTCTTGAACTAAATGGTTAGGCACAAAATGTCACATCAACTCCCAGAGCTTCAGTGCCACAGAGACAAATCTATAGTCCCAAAGTGGATGCTGAGTAGGTCTTAACATAGCCTAGCAAACAATATGGCAACCAGAACCAAGCTTCAACACTTTCCTTATCAATTTGGAGAAACAACCCCAAGAGGTTTTTGTTTTTGTTTTTTGGTCTTCACAGCTGTATATCTAATCCTCTGAAGTTTTATTTATTATTTCATTGCAAATATCAAAAACTAAGTTGGGATTCTTTCCTCTAACTTTGTCAATAGTTTTCATAGTGCACTAAACTGGAAGAAAGCCTCTGCTGAGTATGAATGATTTCTGACTTATCCTCTCCACTACCTCCAACATTATCTTCGTCTAAACACTCCATAAGACAAGGCATGCCTAAGTCTGTAAAAACATATTTGGCTTCTATAATGTAAGTATTTTCACATGGACCATATCCTCAGTTCATTCTTTTGTCTGTAACAGTAGTTGATATTTTTTAAATTTTTTATTGTAAAATAAAGCATAGACAAAAAAAAAATCTCATCACCCAATGGAGTTGTGCCTTTGTAATCATCACCCATGTCAAGAAAGAAAACTTTGTCAACAATCCTGAGCTTCTCAATTCTCTGCCCTAATCCCAACCTCTCATTCCCCTGAAAATAACCACTATTCTCACTTTCTTGTCTTTATAATTTCATCACCCAAGGGTGCATTTCTATGTTCTTTGGTTTAATCTTGCCCATTAAAAAACTGAAGTCTCTTAATAGATGATTTCCTTCTCCATCTTATTCATATTATGTTTCTGTTGAGGAACTAGGAGAGTTTGATCTGTAGAATTTCCCACAGTTTGGATTTTTTATTGTATGTATAATTGTGGTGCTGTTAAGCATATTCATCTGACCTCAGGATACACTGAAAATTGACAGTTGGAGCCAGAGGCTTGATTAGAATCATGTTCAATCTCTTTGGCAAGACTCTCTCTCTCTCTCTCTCTCTCTCTCTCTCTATATATATATATATATATATATATATATATATATATATATATATATATATATATATAAGTGGTGTTAAGTTCTGTCATCAGTAGGGTTACATAATATCTGATCATCTCTCTTGTTATATTATCAACTATCAATGTTCATATGCCTGGATTCATTTATTCACTGGGAAGCTGTAAAATGGTGATTTTCTAATTCTATTTTTTATTTTTATTAAATAAAATACTTTTATAAAGAGATATTGCTTCTCATTTATAAGTATTACTCAGTGAGAGGGTTCATGTAGGAAAAGCAGGATAAATGCTTGGTTGTTTTCTCTTTATTATCCCCTGATGATGACCAATTTGTTTTTTAAAATATTAAGAACTATGGATGTAACCATATTTGATGGATTTTGATTGCAATTTTTATCCTTTTGAAGCTCAAATTGTCTGATCTTTTGCCAGCGGGAGCCTCTTCCAAGTTGGCTTCTGAGGCTTTTTTAATATCTCTGATTTGTTCAACCTGGATTCTCTTTTTCTTTCATGATCTGGTATTGGGTTATCTGCCAAACTTTTCTATATCTCACATTGGATTGTGTCATAGTCTTTCTAGTTAATTTAAGCATCTTTCTTCTTCTGATTAGAATAGTGGTTCTCAAAGCATTGTGTCCAGACCAGCATCATCAACATCACCTTGGAACTTGTTACAAATGCAGATTTTCAGATCCCACTCCAGGCTACTGAATCAGATAGATACTTTGGGGGAGAGGCTCAGGAGTATATGTATTTTAAAAAATCCTTCCTGGTTATTCTGATAAATCCTAAAATTTGAGAACCATAGCTTAACAAACAAATCTTTAGAGTCTTTAAATGTACTGCTACAGCTCTAGCTGTTGCAAAGATCTGTTAATGAAATAAAGATTGGTTTTCCTTCCATACGTTTTGTCAAATGCCTGTTGCAGCTGCCGGTAGCTTTAGAAATGGCATCTCTGGTTCTTTTAATGAGGCGATAACTTCTGTTTTATTTAACGAAAGGGCTGGGAGACCTGCTTTTTTCCACTAAGGTGAATATGATAATATCCTACTTTATAGTTTCTAGGTAGAGTAAGTAAGAGTCAATGAATACTTATTGTGTATCTGCTGAGAGCCAGACTAGATGCTAAAAGAAAAGGATTCAACATAAACTAAGACACAGACCCTTTCCTTGATGAATTAGAAGAAAGGTGTTTGGGAAACTAGTATAAGGATGCTCGAGAAAGCAATTTCCACTGAGGTAGGAGCTTGGCATAGTTCACTTCAGTCAACGTAGCTCAAGATTGAACTTGGCCTTCCTGAAGTCTCTTGATAGTTCCATATCCATCTTGGCCTAGAGCTCATGCATCCCTGATGCTGTCCTAGCCCAGCCATGAACAGTGAACAACCTTATGACCCAGCCTGTAACTTGCAATCAGATAGAAGCAAGACAAAAGGCTAAAATCAGATTCTTATGAATGGACTTGAATTCCACTGAAACCAAGTTTCAGCCTGGGGTGGAAGAAAGTTCTATCTTTCCCTAACACTGATGGACTTTCTGACAAAAGAATCAATGAGGCCCTAAGCCTGTGGCCAATTCCTCTCAGTTTATATTCACAGTTATGCACTGTGAGAGACCATGCACACAGCTATGTGGACACAAGACATTCCAGATTCCATGTCCTACCTCCATCCATAGCACTACTCTCAAAAGGAAGAACTGCCCTCAGGAAGACAGGCCCAGGGAAGAGGACTATAAGGGTCTTAGAAACCAGTTTGGAGTTATCTGGGAAGGGAATCTCCCAAAGCATGCTCCAGAGGGATCACAGCCTCTGTCTAGGCACATCTCCTTCGATTCATGGAATCCTTATCACACAGGGTTAACCATGCTAAAGACCAAAGCAGGTCCTTCTAAGGAGCAGGTACAGGTTATCCATGTCTAAGGGTGGTGCTGGAGAAAGGTAGTGGATGTGAAATGCTCCCAAGTCCTTGGTTCAATGAGAGAGCTCACACTCTCAGAGGCTTTGGGGTCAGTTGCTTGTTCTAATCCTGGCCATTTTGCCTGGTACAGATTATCATTGAAGATATCAGCAAAGACACTAGCTCTGGTTCACAGTTGGATTTCAGAAAAAAAGACAAAAGACTCAAATATATAAAATATGAAATGAAAGAAGCAGCACTACAACTGATACAGAAATACAAAGAATCACCAAAGACTGCAATGAACAATTATAAGTCAACTAATGGGACAACCTGGAAGAAATAAACAAATTCCAGGAAAAATACAACTTACCAAGACTGAATTATAAAGAAATACACCAAGAACAAAAGGAGACTGAATCAGTGATCAAAACCCTCCCAAAACAGTAAAGCCCACACCAGATGGCTTTACTCATGAATTCTACCAGACATTTAAAGACTTAATATGAATCCTTCTCAAACTCTTCCAGAAAAACTGAGAGGAAGGAATACTCCCAAACTAATTTTACTAGGCCAGCACTATCTTGATATCAAGCCAGACAAGGACACTACAAGAAAAAAAAACAAAAACTGTAGGCCAATATCCTTGATGTGTACAGATGCAAAAGTATTCAACAAAGGTATCAGCAAACTGATTCAACAGTATGTTAAAAGGATCACACACTCTGATCAAGCAAAATGTATTCCTGGGTTGCAGGGGAAATTCAACATATGAAAATCATCCAATATGATACATAACATTAAAAGAATAAGGAATAAAAAATCATATTACCATCTCAATAGATGCAGAAAAGGCATTCGATGAAACTCAGCATCATATCATAATAAAAACACTCAACATTTTAGGTGTAGAGGGAATGACGTACTTCAACACAACAAAGGGTATGTATCACAAGCCCACAGTTAACATCAGTTCAGTTCAGTTCAGTTCAGTCTCTCAGTTGTGTCCAACTCTTGGTGACCCCATGAATTGCAGCACGCCAGGCCTCCCTGTCCATCACCATCTCCCGGAGTTCACTCAGACTCATGTCCATCGAGTCCGTGATGCCATCCAGCCATCTCATCCTCTGTCGTCCCCTTCTCCTCCTGCCCCCAATCCCTCCCAGCATCAGAGTCTTTTCCAATGAGTCAACTCTTCTCATGAGGTGGCTGAAGTATTGGAGTTTCAGCTTTAGCATCATTTCTTCCAAAGAAATCCCAGGGTTGATCTTCAGAAAGGACTGGTTGGATCTCCTTGCAGTCCAAGGGACTCTCAAGAGTCTTCTCCAACACCACAGTCCAAAAGCATCAATTCTTCGGCGCTCAGCCTTCTTCACAGTCCAACTCTCACATCCATACATGACCACTGGATAAACCATAGCCTTGACTAGACGGACCTTAGTCGGCAAAGTAATGTCTCTGATTTTGAATGTGCTATCTAGGTTGGTCATAACTTTTCTTCCAAGGAGTAAGCATCTTTTAATTTCATGCCTGCAGTCACCATCTGCAGTGATTCTGGAGCCCCAAAAAATAAAGTCTGACACTGTTTCCACTGTTTCCCCATCTATTTCCCATGAAGTGATGGGACCAGATGCCATGATCTTCGTTTTCTGGATGTTGAGCTTTAGGCCAACTTTTTCACTCTCCTCTTTCACTTTCATCAAGAGGCTTTTTAGCTCCTCTTCACTTTCTGCCATAAGGGTGGTGTCATCTGCATATCTGAGGTTATTGATATTTCTCCCGGCAATCTTGATTCCAGCTTGTGTTTCTTCCAGCCCAGCATTTCTCATGATGTACTCTGCATATAAGTTAAATAAGCAGGGTGACAACATACAGCCTTGACATACTCCTTTTCCTATTTGGAACCAGTCTGTTGTTCCATGTCCAGTTCTAACTGTTGCTTCCTGACCTGCATGCATATTTCTCAAGAGGCAGGTCAGGTGGTCTGGTATTCCCATCTCTTTCAGAATTTTCCACAGTTTATTATGATCCACACAGTCAAAGGCTTTGGCATAGTCAATAAAGCAGAAAGAGATGTTTTTCTGGAACTCTCTTGCTTTTTCCATGATCCAGTGGATATTGGCAATTTGATCTCTGGTTCCTCTGCCTTTTTAAAAACCAGCTTAAACATCAGGGAGTTCTCAGTTCACATAATGCTGAAGCCTGGCTTGGAGAATTTTGAGCATTACTTTACTAGCATGTGAGATGAGTGCAATTGTGTGGTAGTTTGAGCATTCTTTGGCATTGCCTTTCTTTGGGATTGGAATGAAAACGGACCTTTTCCAGTCCTGTGGCCACTGCTGAGTTTTCCAAACTTGCTGGCATATTGAGTGCAGCACTTTCACAGCATCATCTTTCAGGATTTGAAACAGCTCAATTGGAATTCCATCACCTCCACTAGCTTTGTTCGTAGTGATGCTTTCTAAGGCCCACTTGACTTCCCATTCCAAGATGTCTGGTTCTAGATTAGTGATCATATCATCATGACTATCTGGGTCTTGAAGAAACATCATACTCTATGCTGAAAATCTTCCTCTAAGATCAGGAGCAAAACAAGGATGCCTGCTCTAGCCATTGCTATTCAACATAGTATTGGAAATCCTACCTGGAGCAACTAAGCAAGTAAAAGACGTAAAAGAACTTTAAATCACAAAGAGTGAACCTTAATATACACACAAAATTTTAAAAATCAACCAAGAGGTTGGGGAATCCCAGAATGGAATGCAGACTATGACCAAAAATATGTTAATGTAAGATATAACCTCACTGAATAGATTGAGCAAAAGGTGCTGACCTAAGTAACTCTGACAGATGATGTTTTCACCATACACACTAAGACTAGATAAAAGGGACTGTATAGGAACACTGAATGCCAGTCGTTTCTCATGGGGATCAGTCAGTTCAGTTCAGTCACTCATTCATGTCCAACGCTTTGTGACCCCAGAACTGCAGCACACCAGGCCTCCTTGTCCATCACCAACTCCCGGAGTTCACCCAAATCTATGTCCATTGAGTTGGTGATGCCATCCAACCATCTCATCCTCTGTCGTCCCCTTCTCCTCCTGCCCTCAATCCTTCCCAGCATCAGGGTCTTTTCCAATGAGTCAGCTCTTCTCATCAGGTGGCCAAAGTATTGGAGTTTCAGCTTCAACATCAGTCCTTCCAATGAACACCCAGGACTGATCTCCTTTAGGATGGAGAGGTTGGATCTCCTTGCAGTCCAAGGGACTCCCAAGAGTTTTCTCTAACACCACAGTTCAAAAGCATCAATTCTTTGGCACTCAGCTGTCTTTATAGTCCAACTCTCACATCCATACATGATCACTGGAAAAGCCACAGCTTTGACTAGATGGACCTTTGTTGGCAAAGTAATGTCTCTGCTTTTTAATATGCTGTCTAGGTTGGTCATAACTTTCCTTCCAAGGCGTAAGCATCTTTTAATTTCATGGCTGCAATCACCATCTGCAGTGATTTTGGAGCCCAGAAAAATAAAGTCAGCCACTGTTTCCACCATTTCCCCATCTATTTCCCATGAAGTGATAAGACCGGATGCCATGATCTTAGTTTTCTGAATGTTGAGCTTTAGGCCAACTTTTTCGCTCTCCTCTTTCACTTTCATCAAGAGACTCTAGTTCTTCTTCACTTTCTGCCATAAGGGTGGTGTCATCTGCGTATCTGAGGTTATTGATATTTCTCCCGGCAATCTTGCTCATGGGGATATGGCTCAACAATTTCAACATGGCTGCACATGTATACTGGGATGAGCAAATAAGTAAATGGATGGTGGGAGCCAGGTTGCTCACTATTGGTGAGGAAACTTACAGATAAGTAAGGAGAAAAGGCTAGAATGGCTCATATGGTGTTGGATTAGAGTCAAAGACATGAGTAAACTCATGTCTAACTTAAATGATTGAATAATAAATGGAGAAGACACACATCTGCACACAAGACCTCCCAACTATAAAGCAACTATACTCCAATTAAAAGTATTTTTAAAAAAGGAATTTCCATTAATTTAGGTAGATACTCCCTCATCAAGTAGGTAGAATTTAAGTCCCTGCCTTTTGAGTGTGGGCTGTGTGACTTATTTCCAAAAATTAGAGTATGTAAAGGAAGGGGCTAAAAGTAACTTTACAATTGAAAGTGACACATGTACCTCAATGTTCATCGCAGTACTGTTTATAATAGCCAGGACATGGAAGCAACTTAGACGTCCATCAGCAGATGAAAGGATAAGAAAGCTGTGGTACATATACACAATGGTATATTACTCAGCTGTTAAAAAGAATACATTTGAATCAGTTCTAATGAGGTGGATGAAACTGGAGCCTATTATACAGAGTGAAGTAAGCCAGAAAGAAAAACATCAATACGGTATACTAACGCATATATATGGAATTTAGAAAGATAGTAACGATAACCCTATATGAGAGACAGCAAAAGAGACACAGATGTATAGAATAGTCTTTTGGACTCTGTGGAAGAGGGTGAGGGTGGGATGATTTAGGAGAATGGCACTGAAACACGTATATTACCATATGTGAAACGGATCGCCAGTCCAGGTTCAACACAGGATACAGGATGCTCAGGGCTGGTGCACTGGGATGACC
This sequence comes from Budorcas taxicolor, assembly GCF_023091745.1. Classification (NCBI taxonomy): domain Eukaryota; kingdom Metazoa; phylum Chordata; class Mammalia; order Artiodactyla; family Bovidae; genus Budorcas; species Budorcas taxicolor. The sequence goes on along the minus strand of NC_068935.1, from coordinate 98,660,271 downwards.
CAGAGGGATGGGATGGGGAGGGAGGTGGGAGGGGGGTTCAGGATGGGGAACACATGTACACCATGGCTGATTCATGTCAATGTATGGCAAAACCACTACAATATTGTAAAGTAATTGATGTCCAATTAAAATGAATAAATTTATAAACAACAACAATAACAAAAGTAACTTTACAGTAGAAAAACCTGATAGATACTGTCTTGGGTGATTAAAGTCAACATCAACAGGGATAAATCTTGTTGATAGTATGAACTTTGATATAATGTGAAAAGAAAGGCACTTCACTCTAAATCTGTCTTCCCAAAGTCCTATCACCCCCAGTCTAACCATGAAGAAAACACCAGGCAAACCCAAACTGAGGGACATTCTACGAAACATCTGAGAGTATTCCTCAAAACTTTCAAGGCCATCAAAAGCAAAGACAGTCTGAGAAACTCTCACAGAGTAGAGGAAGCTAAGAATGAATGTCATATAGTATCTTGACTGAGATGCCTGAACACAAAAGGAACAAAAGGGAAAAACTAAGGACATCTGGATAAAGTATGGTATTTTGCTAATGGTGTATCAGCATGCTTCCTTAGTTTTAACAAATGTACCCTATTAATGTAAGAAGCTGACAATAGGGGAAATCGGGAAAGGGGCATTTAAGAACTCTGTATTATTTTCACAAATTTTATATAAATCTAAAAGTATCCTAAAATAAAATACCTATTTACATAAAATAACCAGATAGTTAGGTTTATTATAAGTACTATGGAAAAAACAAAACAGGCAAGGGAGTTTGGGTGTAAGGGGAGCTGGGTGCTCTTCTACACAGGGTGCTTGAGGAAGGTCTGTCTGAAGAGCTGACATTTGAACAGGCAAAGGAGAGCAGCAAGCCATGTGGGCATCTGGGGGAAGACTATGCTAGGAAGTGGAATCAATAAGAGCAAAGGATCAGGCGCAAGCTCTCAGGGAGGAGCCTCTTAAAAATGGTCCAGATACGACAGAAAAGTCTGAACCCTGCTAGTCGTGGGAGGGAAGGAGGGAACAGACTTGAGAAATCTTACTTTATGGATCAGGAAGAAGAAAAGAAGAATGGTCCAATAGAAAACAAACTTGTGATTATCAAAGGGGACAAGTGTGTGTGTGTGCTCAGTCATGCAGTCAAGTGGGGGATAAATTAGGAGTTGAGGATTAATACATACATACTACTATATATTATTATATATAAAATAGATAGCAAAGGCATATCATATAGCACAGGGAGCTATATTTAGTATCTTGTAATAACCTATAATGAGAAATAATATGAAAAGATTTATATATATATATATATATATATATGGAAAACCACTAGACCATTCAGGTATGACCTAAATCAAATCCCTTATGATTATACAGTGGAAGTGACAAATAGATTTAAGGGACTAGATCTGATAGAGTGCCTGATGAACTATGCACAGAGGTTCATGACATTGTACAAGAGACAGGGAGCAAGACCATTCCCAAGAAAAAGAAATGCAAAAAAGCAAAATGGCTGTCTGAGGAAGCCTTACAAATAGCTGTGAAAAGAAGAGAAGTGAAAAGAAAAGGAGAAAAGGAAAGATATAAGCACCTGAATGCAGAGTTCCAAAGAATAGCAAGGAGAGATAAGAAAGCCTTCTTCAGCGATCAATGCAAAGAAATAGAGGAAAACAACAGAATGGGAAAGACTAGAGATCTCTTCAAGAAAATTAGAGATATGAAGGGAACATTTCATGCAAAGATGGGCTCGATAAAGGACAGAAATGGTAGGGACCTAACAGAAGCAGAAGATATTAAGAAGAGGTGGCAACAATACACAGAAGAACTGTACAAAAGGATCTTCACAACCCAGATAATCACGATGGTGTGATCACTCATCTAGAGCCAGACATCCTGGAATGTGAAGTCAAGTGGACCTTAGGAAGCATCACCACGAGCAAAGCTAGTGGAAGTGATGGAATTCCAGTTGAGCTCTTTCAAATCCTAAAAGGTGATGCTGTTAAAGTGCTGCACTCCATATGCCAGCAAATTTGGAAAACTCAGCAGTGGCCACAGGACTGGAAAAGGTCAGTTTTCATTCCAATCCCAAAGAGAGGCAATGCCAAAGAATGCTCAAACTACCGCACAATTGTACTCATCTCACATGCACTCATCTCAAGGAAAGTGATGCGTAAAATTCTCCAAGCCAGGCTTCAGCAATACGTGAACCATGAACTTCCAGATGTTCAAGCTGGTTTAAGAAAAGGCAGAGGAACCAGAGATCAAATTGCCAACATCTGCTGGATCATGAAAAAAGTAACAGAGTTCCAGAAAAACATCTATTTCTGCTTTATTGACTATGCCAAAGCCTTTGACTGTGTGGATCACAAGAAACTGTGGAAAATTCTGAAAGATGGGAATCCCAGACCACCTGACTTGCCTCTTGAGAAACCGGTATACAGGTCAAGAAGCAACAGTTAGAACTGGACATGGAACTAAACAGATTTGTTCCAAATAGGAAAAGAAATACGTCAACAGTATATATTGTCACCGTGCTTATTTAACTTATATGCAGAGTATATCATGAGGAACTCTGGGCTGGATGAAGCACAAGATGGAATCAAGATTGCTGGGAAAAATATCAATAACCTCAGATATGCAGATGACACCATCCTTACGGCAGAAAGTGAAGAGGAACTAAAAACCCTCTTGATGAAAGTGAAAGAAGAGAGTGAAAAGGTTGGCTTAAAGCTCAACATTCAGAAAACTAAGATCATGGCATTTTTTCTTCATCACTTCATGGCAAATAGATGGGGAAACAATGGAAACAGTGGCAGACTTTATGTTTTGGGGCTCCAAAATCACTGCAAATGGTGACTGCAGCCATGTAATTAAAAGACGCTTATTCCTTGGAAGAAAAGCTACGACCAACCTAGACAGCCTATTAAAAAGCAGAGATATTACTTTGCCAACAACAGTCCATCTAGTTAAGGCTATGATTTTTCCAGTAGTCGTGTATGGATGTGAGAATTGGACTATAAAGAAAGCTGAGCACTGAAGAACTGATGCTTTTGAACTGTGGTGTTGGAGAAGACTCTTGAGAATCCCTTGGACTGCAAGGAGATCTAACCAGTCCGTCCTGAAGGAGATCAGTCCTGAATATTCATTGGAAGGACTGATATTGAAGCTGAAACTCCAATACTTTGGCCACCTGATGCAAAGAGCTGACTCATTTGAAAAGACCCTGATGTTGGGAAAGACTGAAGGTGGAGGAAAAAGAGATGACAGAGGATGAGATGGTTGGATGGCATCACCGACTCAATGGACATGAGTTTGGGTAAACTCTGGCAGTTGGTGATAGACAGGGAGGCCTGGCATGCTGCAGTCCATGGGGCCACAAAGAGTTGGATATGAGTGAGTGACTGAACTGAACTGACCGATATATATTGTATATAACTTTGCTTTATAACTGAAACTAACAAAGGATTTTAAATCAACTATACTTCAACTTTTTACAAAAGCATAAGAAAAGAATGGTCTAGAAGGAGAAAATTCCCCCTCACTATGCTATCATGTGACAGTGCTCAAGGTGCTATGGCTTTGCCCCTGCACAGTACATCTGGTCCCCACTGCAGCCCTGGTCTCCTGATCCTCACTTCTAAGAATCAGTATCCTGAGGCCCCAACTAAGAGTTTCCCAGGTCGTAGTTCACCAGGACAAAATGAAAACGTTGAAACTAGGCCTTCTGACTGTATATCCCATGATTTTCCATTTTGCTTCTGTCCCACAATACTTTGTGTGAGAGTACCAAAGCATTTGGGCTTCCCTGGTGGCTCAGAGGTTAAAGCGTCTACTTCCAAGGTGGGAGACCCGGGTTCGATCCCTGGGTTGAGAAGATCCCCTGGAAAAGGAAATGGTAATCCGCTCCAGTATTCTTGCCTGGAGAATCCCATGGACGGAGAAGCCTGGTAGGCTATAGTCCACAGGGTCGCAAAGAGTCGGACATGGCATCTGGAAGGAGCAAATATCGTGTGGTCCCCTGAATCCTAGGGAGTCTAATGGGACAAGTTGCCACCCCACCAAATACTGGGAACAGGTCCTAGCCTAGTTTACACCTGACTCAGAAAAACTTTTAAGAACATCTTATAATTCTTGATATTAATAATGTCTCTTTACAATATACATACAGAAGGTCAGGAGGACAGGTTCTGCTACTCTCTTACCATCCTTTCAAATGGATCTTTGATCCTCATGCCTCATATTGTGCGTGTGTGTGCATGTGTGTATCTCCTACATTGCTAGATTACAGAACATATGTTCCTCTTTTTTCTTTTCTCATCTGTACACATGTTCTTAAGGTTGCTGAGGGCTGTAACTGCCTCAAGCAAATTTTCCCAGGCCTAACAATAGCTGACTCCCCGCTAAGTGCTTAGCTGAGAGTAAAACAAACCACAGGAGATGATCATTCTAAAGTACCACCCTTTTAGGTTCTCAGACCTCAAGGAGATAATGGTGGAGATGGGGAACAGGAGAGAACTCAAAGTTATCTATCTGAGTTCCCTCCAAATCTATTTGATTATGAGACCATGTTAAAATTAATATTATTGGGCTTTTGAATCATCAGGCTCCAGAAACCATAACATATCAAGATTCTTCTATGCTCTCTGCCTCTAATTTCAAAACATTTCCAACTTATTTTATCCCAAACCTCTTAGTGGTGGCTTCAAACCCATCTTAGAAAGGCCTCATGTATACCTATGGCCAATTTATGTTGATGTATGGCATAAACCATCACAATATTGTAAAGATACTATCCTCCAATTAAAATAAATAAATAAATCTTTAAAAAGAAAGGCATCCTATCATGCTATCTCTGCACTTCTTCCCCAGCTTGGTCCCACCCTAACTCTGTGCCACCCCCCTCTTGGCCCCATAGAGCAGAATTTCTTCTCATCCCTGAATCCCACCCATGACCTTCTTCTGAATGGTTATGTGGAGTGTTCCCTAGCATTCTGGAAGCTTCTGGGTATTGGGCTTTTCAGAATCTTATAGCATTGAGAAATTTGAGTGAGTGGAAAGATTTTTTTTTCCCAAGTCAATATTGGTGTCAAAGAGGAAAATGTTAAAATGCTTATCAGTCCATAAGGATTTAAATTTTCTAACAATCTAATTTAACTTGATCCTTCTTTATTTATTAATACATTTCAGAGAAGTGTCTTCTTTCCCTCTTTTACCCACTCTCTTCTCTCCTACTTAAAAGATGTATATTAATTACATAATCCTCAGGCTTAGTTGCTCAGAAGTGGATTAGGAGACCTCTTCAACTGTTACATTATTTTCTGTTCCTGAAAGGAAATAATTGGAACATCTATGTCTTGGAGAAAGACACGACAATGAAGGTGTTAAATTAAACTGTCTGAGAACTGACTTCCTCGACAGCTCTGATTCAGGCCTCCCAAAATGTCGCACACTATGACTCATGCTTCCTTCTGGAAATGAGAAAACTTCCTCACCACGCTGATCTAAGCTGCCTGCTTTTGGTCCTCCGTGCTCTCAGGAAGGGATTGAGTTGTATGTTACATTTTTTCCATGGTGGGCAAGGAAACCCATCTTTTGTTTTTCCAAAAGGAGAAACACACACACATACACACACACAGGATGACACACTGAAAATCCTGAACATTAATACCAGGCAGAGAATCAATACCATCACCCCCACCCTCCATACCCCTGGAAAATAAATAAATGATCTAAGAATTGTGAAAACAAGAGGGAGCTGACTTTTTAACCATTTATGTTACAAAGCATTTTTTTTTAAAAAGCTCAGTTTTCTAAGGGAAGAAATGCATAGTAACTTTGCAAAGCTAATGTTTTTATTATTCAAGGTGGTCTTAAAGAGTTTGGATGTTGTAGGTAGCTAAAATTCAGTTCTAAGCAGTGCTGATATATTTCCCAGGGATACTGCATTCTCCATGTATTAAGATGTTGGGGGGAAGAGCAAACTTGGGGCACAGAAAAGAGAGGGAAAATGAGGAGAGGAAGGAGTATAATTGCCAACAATATTCTGTTCTGAAATCTTGTCTAGATTGTCCTGTAGCAGCCCCAAGTATAAATGTGTGCCCATCTGCATAATACTCATTTAAAAAATACTAAAAAAAATAAAAAATAAAATAAAAAAATTCTGTTTACTCCACCTGAGACTATCACAACATTGTTAATCAGCTATACTGCAATATAAAGTAACAAGTTTTTAAAAATAATAATAATAACTGGGCACTTTTTATTATTAAATTCAGATGAACATCCCAGGCAGCTATTCCTTTTTCAATCTCTCTCATTGAATTTTATTTCTACTAACATATTTCTTTTATGATAAAAAATTTTCTTCTTTATAATAGTTATGGAATATCACAGAAAAGTGTCCTTCCTATTGGGTAAATTTTTTAAAATAAATTTTAAAAAATGCTATTTACTAGAGTGAAAAAGCTCCTAGGATATTAACTCAGTATAAACATTTGCCATATGGTGAATAAGAATTTATTTTGAAGGTAAGGAATTTGAGATCAGAAATTTTAATATTTTTCTTTTTTCCAGCTAAATTAGGTTGAAATTTTGACAAATGCTATATATATATATATATATATATATATATATATATATATAATGTGTATGAAATAAAGAATGGTATGCATATCTACACAGGGAATCCCTGGTGGCTCAGAGGTAAAGAATCCACCTGCAATGCAGGAGACGTGGGTTCGATTCCTGAGTAGAGAAGACCCCCTGGAGAAGGAAATGGCAACCCACTCCAGTATTCTTGCCTGGAGAAGCCCATGGACAGAGGAGCCTGGCAGGCTACAGTCCATGGGGTTGTAAGAGTTGGTCATGATTTAGCAACTAGTCCACTACCAGCATGGATATCTATTTGCAAGCCTTGCATTTGCTCTCTGAGTCTTCATACATAATGATTGAGGTGAAAATTGCCTTACACTCTTCATCTCTTTTTCTTTCCTTACAAGACAACAGGTATCAGTTCCGAGTTCTATTCCCAGCTCCACTACTGAGTTACTGTGGGCTAGTAATTTAATTGAAAGTAGAAGGATGGATCAGATGACTTCCAAAGACCGTTGCAATTTTAAGATTTTGTTTACAGCCATGAGATTTCTCTTCCTCTTTTCAAAGGAAACACCAAGATGTATTGCCTGTTCTTGCTGACAACTCTTGACTGTCACCCAGGGACCCCAGTGGCTCTGTCAAGCTCCCAGTCCTAGAAGGGCTCAAGAACAGGGCACTCACCCATCCACTCTTTCTGGACCCTCCTCTTTACTGGCAGATCAGCTGGCCTTTGGCCTGATTCTGAAAGGGTTTCAGGTTTGAGAGGATCTAAGGCAAGATTCCTATGTTCTTCCTTGATCACTGCTGATTTGCATTCCTTTCAAACAATTTTATGAGTAGATAGAAGTCCCCATTCATGTCACACACATTTATGAGTGCTTGTTATATTCTTAAATCACTGTGCCAAACCCTGGATATAAGACATGGTTGGGTAAGCCCTTAACCTTCATGAGCCTACAAGTAATTATGCAGTTGTGCTTTAGATCAGAGATGCAGAGAAACCCAAAATAGTTCTCTATCAAATAACAATGGCCTCTGAAGTTTCACCAGTAATAATACATTCTCTGAGTCATTTAAGTTCCTTGGACTTTGAAAGTACTTTACTATAAATTTTTAAAAGTACTTGGAATGAGGGAGGAGCCTATGTTATGGCCCGAAGGAATGAGGTGAAGACGAGGACGAGCTGGGGAGGGGTGAAGAGACATCAAAGAGAGACCAAGGCAATTAACAAGGACAGAGAGGATGGGTCCCAAAAGGTCAATGCTAATAGAAAACAAAAAGTTCTAATTAATACATGAAATTAAGGTCTGTTCTGATGGTAGCGTATTATCAGTTGGTCAGCCTGCTGCAAACATTGAACTATTGCCATGTTCCAGGCGTTATTCTAAGTGCTGGTGATATGTCAATGAACATGACATCAGTGAACAGAACTGCTGAATGAAAGGAGCTTAAAATTTACAGATAAGAAGAAAGTCAGGAAGGGAGAGAGAGAAGAAGGTGATTTCAGAGCTTAATAATCACCAACCACTAAAGGGATAGAAGAAAACGATAGTACCATGTGTGACTGGGGAGGGTGGGAGTGGCTACTGTAGCTGAGGTGGTCAGAGGAGAATTTTCAAGGAGGTAGTATTTGAGTTAAGACCTGAATAATGAGATATAGGTAGACTTGTAAATATTTGGGAGAAGAGTTATATTATTAATAAGTTAAAAGAATAGCAAATGTGAAGACAGCCTGCTTGAGCGTCAGTAAGAAGTTTGGTGTGACTGGAGCACAATGGGTGGGGGGAGAGAATTATAGGAGATGAGGCTGGGAGTTGGGCAGGGGCCATCTCATGCAGGCTAAGCTGATATCCTAACAATAATAATATTAATAGCAGAATCTGGCATTTACTGCAATCTTGCACCATGCCAAACACTTTCTGTGGATTAGCTTCTTTATTTGTCACATCTAGTCCACGAGATGGGTGCTATTTCCACTGAGCTCCCCAGAGTAGGACTGCAAAACTAGTTCTAGTTATTAAATATTTTACTCTATTGATATACTAAAGAAATGGATGGACTCAGATACCTTGTTGTGCACATACAAAATAAAGCATGCCCAGTATCATCATCCAACTTAAAGTCTCGAGGGCACTATGGAAGTGACTCTCTTTAAAAGTCTGGGTAAGGAAAAAAGGCCATTTGCAGCAACATGAATGGACCTAGAGATGATCATATTAAGTGAAGTAAGTCAGACAAAGACAAATGTCATGTGATATCACTTAGACGTGCAGTCTAAAAAAATGATACAAATGAACTTATTTACAGACTCACAGACTTAGAGAATGAAATTATGATTACCAGAGGGGAAGGGTAGTGGGGAGAGATAGATTGGGAGTTTGGGAACAACATGTACACACATGTACACACTGCTGTATTTATTTATTTTTTAAAAAATTTTACTTTATTTTACAATACTGTATTGGTTTTGCCATACATCAACATGAATCCACCACGGGTGTACATGAGTGTACACATAAATACACTGCTATATTTAAAATGGAAAACCAACAAGGACCTACTGTAAAGCACAGGGAACTCTGTTCAATATTATGTAACAACTTAAATGGGGAAAGAGTTTGAAAGAGAATAGATACATGTATATGTATAACTGAATCACTTTGCTGTATACCTGAAACTAACATCACATTATTAATAAACTACACTCCAATATAAAGTAGCAAGTTTTTTTTTGAAGTCTGTGTAAGAGTGGAGAGCAATGCCTGAGAGTATGAATGACCTCTGTGTGGCTGCATGAGATGGGGAGATGATCCTGCATTATCCAGGTGGCTCCAATATAATCACAAGCTTCCATATTAAGAGGGAGGCAGGAGAGTTAGTATCAGTGATTTAATGTAAGGAGGACTCAATCCACCATTTCTGGCCTCAGAGATAGAGAAAGAGGTCATGAACCAACGAATGCAGATAGGCTCTACAGTCAGAGGAAAAAGCAAGGTAATGAATTCTGCCCCCAGAGGCTCCTAAAGGAGCCACTCTGCTGATACCTTGACCTTAGTTTAATTAGACTGATTCTGGACTTTGACCTCCAGAACCATAAGAAAAATACAACAATGTTGTTTCGAGTCACGAAATCTGTAGTGATTTCTCTCTCTCTTTTCTTTTCTTTTTTCTTTTTTTTTTTTGATAACTCCATGAAAGCATGGAGTCCTAACCACTGGGATGTCAGGGAATTCCTGATTCTAGTTTTGTTTTAGAGAAATGTGCCATCTACCAGAACCACATTTTTTCTCTGAAGAATGTGGCGCAAAACGGCCACTTTTTTCTTTACTCCATGAATGGGATTCTCTTAAAGTACAAAATATGCTTTGGATCTAGAGCCATGGGCCTTACACACCAGCAGATCGCACAACCCTCATTCATTGACTAAATACGATGGGAGCCATGGGAACTTTAAAGTTGGAGTCACAGCCTCCTAGGTTTGAGAGGGATCTTAAAGACCACTTAACTTCCCCTGTGAGAACAAACATCTCAGAAGTGGGATATAGTGGGGATCAGTCCTTTGCCAGATTAAATTGTGTCTTTGTAAGTTCTCACATGTCCCTAAAATAAATACAGAAAGACGGACAGTCCCTAGGGCTACTCTGCTTCCCAGGTGGCGCTAGTGGTAAAGAACCCACCTGTCAGTACAGTTTGGACATGACAGACGTTGAGTTCGATCCCTGGGTCGGGAAGATCCCCTCGAGGAGGGCAATGGCAACCCATTCCAGTATTGTTCCCTGGAGAAACACATGGACAGAGGGGCTTGGTGGGCTGCAGTCCATGGGGTCGCAAAGAGTGGTACAGGACTGCAGCGACTTAGCACAAAGGGCGCATTGGAGCACTGCTCTGGAGCAGTGAGAAATCGGCCTCTTGGTCTATCCATGTAAGAGGGTCTGGGATGCTCAACTTCTGAAGATGAACACTATTCCATTTCCCATTAGCCTGAGCTATGCCAACAATTTATTGAAGTTTTGAAGCTACTGTTGCTACAGAAGCTAACCAAGCAGATGAGATATTGATGTTCTTAGAAGAGATGATTAAATAATTAGAGAATAATTATCTACATCAAACAAAGAGTCTAGGAGAACACACTGCAGATTTCTTTCTAATCTAACACTGAGTAACAAACATTGTGGTTTAAGGTACTATAAAAAAAAGTTCTTCAGCTTTTTTTGAGTTTAGCAGGGTAACAATCACGGGGTTTTTTTTTTTTTTAAGATATGAAACTTTTTGTTCTCAAGTTAAATAATTGACTAAACTACCTTCGTGAGTCAAAAAATCTCTTAAAAGTCTGACCCTGAAAGATTGGTATAATTTCCCTTCTCTCATATTATAACCTCAGATTACAAAATCCTGTTTAAACTTCTCTTTTCTTTGAAATAAATGAGAAGCAGGAAAGTGAAACTAAAACACTGGTATAAATATGGAGCTTTTCTAGGAGTGCCAAAAAATCAGCATGTATACAATTTCTTAGTCATACAAATATTTCAATAGATCTTTTTGAAAAGTTCAATACAAAGAAAATCCACTTAACCCTTAATGAAATTGCTCTCTGTATTTGTTTTTCTCTTCTTGGCTCTCTACAGTTAGAATGCAGCAAGCATAAGCTTTTTCAAGTGAACTTCTGCCTTGTAAATCAATGATATTTGTGATGTTTCTAACTTTTTGTATCAAGTTGCTTAGTGAAGGTACCATAACTTTTAAGGGTTTGTAGTGTGTTAAGAAAACAATGAATATTTAGATGCTAGTTAATAATGTCTGACCAATTTAGAGGTTTTATTTTTTTTTGCCAAATCCGGGAGTCTTTTTTATAAAAGGTCTTTTAAGTGGTCAAGTCATGTTAAACTTCGAATTGAAAGGTCACTAAAAGACACTGACATATGGCTGATTCACACTGTTGTATGGCATAAACCAACACAACATTGCAAAGCAATTATTCTCCAATTTAAAAAAAGAAAAACAAAAAATTGTGAAAGAAAAAGACACTGACATTTTCAATTAAGTGTAATTCCCTTTTGGAGAAAGATATCACTACCGATTCTCTGCATGAATATTCTTTGGGAATGATAAAAAAAGTGTATGAGGGGCAAGGTTCTTTAAGATCAGAAAGAACATCAGGGTCATTGGTACATTTATATATAGCCTGCATGATGTGTTAAATCATGGGCTAGTAGGTTTGTGAACCTGCCTTGGTGGGTAGAGAAATCTGGCTACTGCTTCTCTGGAAAGAAATTAGTGAGCTCGTGTCCTCTGAGGACTTCCCTGGTGGCTCAGACAGTAAAGAATCTGCCTGCAGTGCCAGAGACCTGGATTCGATCCCTGGGTCAGGAAGATCCCCTGGAGGAGGGCATGGCAACCCATTCCAGTATTCTTGCCTGGAGAATCCCATGGACAGAGGAGCCTGGTAAGCTACAGTCCATAGGGTTGCAAAGAGTTGGATATGACTGAAGTGACTTAGCATGCATGCATGTCCTCTGATAGCTCTATTGACTAGAAACCTTCAGTGTTCCATGCCCTGCGTGAAAGCCTCTTGGGAAAATTCCAGGAGACTGAAGGAGTTGAGAAGCTTCCTTGCTATATATGACATGCTCAATAAAACTACAAGCAGGTCCTAAGCAAAGACTGGCCATTAGACAAATTATGAAGTAGGTGAAGTTAATCTCTTGTATCCTCATTCTCTCCTTTTCTCTTCTGAGGGGAACTCACCCCTAACCAATCAGATGCCCTGTAAACTAACATGACATCACTCTCAGACCACCAATGGCTTCCCATCTTTAGAATAAAATAAAAATAAATTTAATTTATTTTTAATAAATTAATAAATTTTATAATAAATAAATAAATTTAATTTATTAATTTAATTAATAAATAAAATTTTAGAATAAGATCCAAAATATATACCATGGCCAACAAGACCCTACATGATCTGACCCCTGCCTGCCTTTACGTCTTTATCTGCTACCACTCTCCCCTTCCCTCACTGTGCTCCTGCCACACTGAGATATTTGCTATTTCCCTAACAGGCCAAGTAGGACCCCATCCAAGGCCTTTGCACTTGCTATTCTCCAAGCCTGGAAAGCGCTTCCCATGGGCAAGGATACGGCTACCTTCTTCACTCTTTAGGCCTCTACTCAAATTTCACTTTCCCAGAGTTGGCACTGCCTAACAACCAACATAAATAGCCTACTCTCTCTCTCTCTCTCTTTTTTTTGCTTCACTTCATTTTGTTTTGTTTTTGGCCACATCACATGGCTTGCAGGAACCTAGCTCCCTGACTCAGGTGGTCCAGTGGTGAGGACTCTGTACTTTCACTGCCAAGAGCCCAGGTTCAATCCCAGGTCAGGGAACTAAGATTCCACAAGCTGCATGGCACAGCCAAAAAAAGATAAAGCTGATATTTAAAAAGATAAAATAAATAGCCCATTCTCCCATTACAGTGCCTCATTATTTATCCTCTCATCCTGCTTTATTTTCATCTCCCTGGTCATTAGTATAACAGTCTAGAGGAAATCCTCACTTTACATGGTATTGAGGGATCCCAAAAATGGTCATACAATCATGCAAAGCATTCTTAATAAATGGGGGAAATTATGATTGCTCCATGAAAAACCATTAAAATTTTTGGTCAAAACATTAAAAACTCTCCTATCATTAATTATAAACATATATAGAAATGTGAAAAAACTTGTATAATAAAAATTTATTTACTACATTGTAATTTAAAACATTAGGAATATATCAAGAATTTAAATGTTTTGTTTCTTTATAGAAAACATAAAAGTTGAATGGACATTTCTCAAAAGAAGATATACAGGTGGCCAAAAGGTATGTGAAAAGATGTTCAGCATCTCTAAATCATTACTGAAATGCAAATCAGAACACAATGAGGTACTGTTGCAAATCCATTAAGATGGCTGTTAATTTAAAAAGAAAAAACAAAATAACAAGTGTTGTTGAGGATGTGGAGAAATTAGAACCTTGTGTGTTGCTTCAGAGATGTAAAAAGGTACAGCCACTATGGAAGATAGTATGGCAGCTCCTCAAAAAATTAAACATAGAATTATACTATGATTCAACAATTCTAGTTTCACATTTAGGTGTATGTATGAAAGAATTAAAAACTAAGGACTTGAATATATATTTGCACACCAATATTCATGGCAGCATTATTCATAATAGCCCAAATGTATGAACAATCTAAAAATGGGGTAAATAAAATGTAGTATATACATATACTGAATACTTTTCAGCCTAAAAAAGAAAGTGAATTCTGACACGTTACAACATTAATGAACCTTAAAGACATAATTTTGGGGGGACTTCCCTGGTGGTCCAGTGGTTAAGAATCTGCCTTCCAATGCAGGGGACACAGGTTCGATCTCTGGTCAGGGAACTAAGATCCCACAAGATCCCACATGCTGCTGGGCAATAAGCTTGTGTGCCACATCTAAGACTCAATGCAGCAAAAGAAATAAAGTAAAATGCATTTTAAAAATTAAATTAAAAAGACATTATGCTGAGTGAAATAAGTCAATCACAAAAAGATATATATTATATGTCTCCACTTATATGAGGTATCTGGAGTAGTGAAATTCATCGAGAAAGAAAGTAGAATAGAGGCTACCAGGAACTGGGGGAAAGGCAATGGGGAATTAGTGTTTAATCAATACAGATTTTCAGGATAGGATGATTAAAAAGTTCTGGACATGGATATTGGTGATGGTGGTACAACAATGTCAACATACTTAATGCTACTTTACATTTAAAAATGGTTAAAATGGTAAATTTTATATTACATATATATATATATTTACCAACTGAAATAATTTATAAAGAGTAGTGCTAACAGTATTTGCCTCTTTATTCTCATTGTAAAACTTATGACATGGAGAAAACATTATTTATATTCCTTGGTGAACAGTCATACCCCCCCCTTTTTTTTTTCAGTCATACCCCTTTTTAAGTTTGGAGCAGCTTCTAATATTCTGTCCGTTGTGTTTCCAATGTCATGAAAAATCTCTAAGAGTTCCTTTAATGTGGAGTTTTTGCTGGTGTGCTTTCCTCTGGGACATCCTCGTCCTTTTCATCACAAGTCACGCTCACTTTCTTCATTTAAGCCCATAAAGTTGCCTTTTCAAGTTCCTCTGGCTGCAAATCTAGAGCCTCTCAGAGGCACTGCTCCCTTTATCTCACAGTCAGCTTTTTATTCTATAACTCCATTTGCTTTCTATTTTTACATCGCCAAGTCATGTCTGACTCTTCCTGATCACATGGACGCCAGGCTTCCCTGTCCCTCACCATCTCCCAGAGCTTGCCCAAGTTCATGTCCATGTCCATGTTACTTTCTATTAAAAACTTGTAAAGTTACTTACACAGAGCAGTAAAAGTTCCTGACATGCTGTGTGCATACTACTTGCTATATGCTTGAATATTTTAAACTACATGACATGTATTTCTTTCAAAATTCAGCTAAAAAAATTGCATGAAATTATATATATATCTCCAGTTTTATCACCAACAACCTGTTGATAAAGTCCATCTGAGTGAGTGAAAGTCGCTCAGTCATGTCCGACTGTTTGTGACCCCATGGACTATACAGTCCATGGAATTTTCTAGGCCAGAATACTGGAGTGGGTAGCCTTTCCCTTTTCCAGCAGATCTACCCAACCCAGGGACTGAACCCAGGTCTCCCACATTAGAGGTGGATTCTTTACCAGATGAGCCACGAGGGAAGTCCATCTACCAAGCTTTAAAGGTTGAAAAAAATCCAGGGTCCATTAGATGAAGTTGCGTTTGGTGGTAACAAACAAACTTTCACATTTCTGTTCAATAGAATCAAGGTGACCTGGAGCATTATCCAATAGCAGTAGTGTTTTAATAGTTGAATTATTGTGCCTTCAATATTTCTCTGTCACTGGAAGATAAGGGACAACGGAACTAGATGTTTTGCTGCTCTTGTGTGAACTGAACAACAGATGAGTAGTGACCGGCCACTGACTGACTTTGAAAAGAACGACTGGTGGGACTTCTCTGGTGGTCTAGTGGTTAAAACTCTGCACTCCCAATGCAGGGGACCCTGGTTTGTTCCCTGGTCAGAGAACTGGCTCCCACCTGCTGCAGCTAAGAGTTTGCATGCCACAACTAAGAAAGATCCCACATGCTGCAAAGAAGATTGAAAGTCCCTTGTCAACTAAGACTCAGCCCAGGCAAACAAATAATTATTTTTCTAAAAAAAAGAGAAAAAAGGATGTGATTGGTCACTGGCCATACCATAACAAACATTTTTGGACTGGAGAGATAGCAGTGAAATTTGTATTTTATGCAATTGTTCTTAATTAGTATATGGTAATGACTGAAATTTGAAGTGTGTTATTGGTTGACTATTCTTAACTATGGTGATTGAAATTCATGTAAATCAGAACAATGTAAACCGAGGCCTATCTGTATTATAGATCTATTTATTTGTTTGCTGTGTTTCCCCCACCAGAATGTAAGTTACGTGGGATGGAAACTTAGCCTATTTTTGTTGTTGTTCAGTTGATCAGTCGTGTCCAACTCTTTGCAACCCCATGGCGTGCAGCATGCCAGGCTTCCCTGTGTATTTTACTTCTAGTTATATTCCCAATGCCATGGGACCAAGTCATAATAGGGGTTGAACAAATACTTGTAGAAAAGGAGGAGAGACAGGGAATGGAAGAAAGGGAGGAAGGAAGGGGAGAGGGAGGTAAGATCATTAAGTTAGATCAACTATCATGATCTACAGAGAAGTGAAACAACTTCCCAAAGGCATCTAGCTCTCCAAGGTTCTGACTTGAGGTGTGACATATATCCTGTAAGCTACATTGTTCTTCTTACTCTCTTCTTCTCTCCAAACCTACTTCAAGTTATGTATTCACATGAAGATGTGACTAACAACACATTGGGGCCTTAATCACTTGACCTTTGAGGAGAGATGAGAGCCTTATGTCAGCAGACCACAGTCCTGTGGGGGGAGATGACATTAGGGTCTTCCCAGACTCCCTAGTATCAGACCACAGAGCCTACTAATTCTTAGTCTATGTCAAACTATTTGCATTTTCTTTCCTAAATGTCCTTGTGTGATGCTACAATCAGAGAGTACAGGATGCTGGGGTTTTTCTCTGAGTATCTCACTCCCTTTAAGTTAGGTTTCTAATTTACTCATGGGGCTCTAGTGTCCCAGAGCAGATGGGGCAGCCTGGCCAACTCAGAGGAGAAAAGACTGACTTCAGATGAAAAACTTCTGTTTCTGTGACTAAGGACTTAGTCAGCTACCTGGTTTAGGATGTACTATTTGTCAGAAAGTAGATCTGGAGGAAATATCACTCATTCTGGCTACAGTAATGGGTTTTCAGTACGTTTTTTACTCATGAAATTCAAAAAGAACAGGGTGCCAGTTTAACCTTGTGGTCGAGGTTATGAATGAGAAAGGAAGTTTAAATTACCCAAGGAGGCTGTCCCCTTAATCAGAGTTTCAGAGCATTCCAGACTCTTGTGTCAATTAAAACACATTGACCTTCAATAAAATAACAAAAAGGCAAGCAGTGGTCTGTTTTGAGACCCCCCCCTTCCCCTAATGTTCTGCTCAATTGCACTCTCTCCTCACTCCCTCCTCCTTCCTTCTCTCTTTCCCTCTTTTTTCTCTTTGTTTCTCTCTCTCTTTCTTTCCTTCCTTCTTTCCTTAAAAAAGCAGCTATTCTTTATAAGAATAAAATTAGTTAAGCAGTTAAATGGAAATGGCCTTAGCTGATCTTGTCTAAGTTTCTAAATCCAAGCTCTACATCAACAATTATACATCATCTTTAATTTTCAGATCTTTTGCTTTTTCCCCTTTCCTTTGCCATCTTCCTCTGGTACCCTCAGATCACAGTACTTTGGATCTCCCACTAATGGTTTGAACCTGAGAAAGAAAGAGAGGTCAGTGGTGCCTGAGCCTCTTGTTAGATGCTCTTATAGAAAGTTTGGTGAAAAGAATTAGTTGGCTAGAATTAGTCTTCAGTTTGGTACATGTCCAACATCTGTGGTTTTCCTGGTTGTCATTAGCATAAATATTTGAGAGTCAACAACTGAAAGAATTTGAAAAACTTATTGACTGAAGATTTTTGTCATAGACACTCCATTTCAACTGGCATCTTCCACTCTTTAAAAGGTCTCTCATTTTAAACAGTACTTTCTTCATTTGTCCTAGTGAATTTCAATTATGTGCAAGCCCTGTAGGGAGATACAAAGATGGATAGGACACAGTTTCTACCCTTACAACTGAAAACCGTCTAAGGAAATGAGAGTCAGGCTGGCCAAGAGCTGAATAAGAGCACAGGGCTAAAATAATAGTAAAAAAAAATCATTGAGCAAGACAGGGGGCATGCAGGCCTTGTTTAATTTTCAGGTCACCATTGCAGACAGAATGTACCAAAGAAGGTATGAGGAAAGGGAGCTCCTTGGGGGTTGTGGTAAGGAGGGATGTGAGGATAGAGAAAGGAGTTCAGATCAGAGATGCATGTGGAAGGAGTCGAAAGGCACAGTTGCAGGGGAAGATATTCTAGGTGGAGAATATGTGGGCAAATAGGGTCACCAAGTGAGGTTGTTCAATGCATAACACAAGGGGTTGCCATTCATATCATATTCTCTGCTCAGAATACAATCTTCGTGGCCATTGGTGGAAATCTTCGGGCAAAAGTCTAAGAGATTTCCACGACAAAATCTCTTGCAGGGATAAGGAGTAGACTTGCTATCATGATGTAAGTCCTCAGAGGGCAAGGCTCAGGTCTTATTTGTCTTTGGAGCCTCAGAGCTTTGCACAGTGTCTGGCACATCTTAGGTATTTAGTACATGCCTCCCAAATGAACAAACTATATACCTCAATTTTATCCAAGCCCCATCAGCTGGTTGGTCCAAATGAAGGTGAGTTCACAGAATGGGGATAACTCATATTTCTTTGACATCTCTGGATAATGTTGGGACTTGGCCCCTGAACTATCTCCCTCTCAAATCATTTCAGTTATTCCCAGGACCTTAAGGGGTGTACTGTTTTCTCTTATTCTTCCAGTCTGGTCTTTACCCAATGTTTTGAAAGGGACAACATCCCAGCCATGCCCACTTTGCAGAGCCATCATCCCTTGTATGGTATACCTCTTGGGCATTTGTCTGTGTTGTTATAGTGGTCCCTTTGACTCCTGGCACTGAAGCCTCACTAATTCTATGGAGAATTAGAAAGAATGGCCTTTTGTTTTCCAGGGTCATCCACACAGACGTGAAGCTACGTTGAATGTCTAATATCTGACAAAGCCCTCCTTAAAACAATCTCTTCAGCTTCTGTCTGTCACAACAATGAGCAGAAATGGACACCATGCAGCTCTTTCTCTACACTGTCCTCATCTTTCTGCTCTCAAAAAAAAGAATGCACATTGGAAAATGTTGGGGGTATATGAGAACATGGAATATTTTAGTTTGGTTATAGCAAAGTTTGTCCAGGCAAACAGGAACAAAAGTTGGCCCTGAGGGAGACTGAATTAAATAGTGAGAATGAATGAGTGTGAACACTAAACACTATTTAGTGGAAAGCCATTTAAGAGTTATATGAGGAGAAGCCATAGTTTTATGATTAAGTATGGAGGAAAACATAATTATGACTCATTAGAAATGTAGCAAAAGTCTAGGCAGAATACGACAGTGAAGTTACACAAACCCAGGTTTGAGTCTTAGTGACCTTGGTTAAGTCACTTAACTTCAGGGAAGCTTAGTTTCCTCATCTGTAAAATAAGTATTCTACCCACTTCTCAGGACCTTTTATAAGAAACATATTCATAAAATGCTTATCACAAATCCTGGAACATAATAAATATCCAATAAAGTGACCAAAAAAAGTAACATATTATAAGGTATTCTCACCTTGGTGTAATCAGGAATCCCCTAAGATAACGATATAGTAAGTAAACAAAACTGCAAAGGAGATGGAGTTTTATGTGGGGCTCTTTACCTTCTGCTTTGCCAAAATGGCCCAGATAATAACTAGGGAACGAGTCTGGTTAATTGATTCACATCTTGGTAGTAGCATACATGTTTCTTCCATAAAGTTCAAGAAGAGGGAGGCTGGGGAGTGACTGGTGGTAGAAGTTCAGAGATCAGTAACAGTTTGGGACAGGGTGGTGGTCTTTTGAGTGTGAACTCCTTGTCCCTAAACTTTTGCACCACATCCTTAAAGATGACTCATCATTACCCAGAGTTTATTTTGGCATCAAATGGCTCAAGGCTTTTACTCCATTGAGCATTCTGTACATTTCCGTCAAAGTTCACTGTGGAAGACTCACACTGGCCATCTATAGGTGTGGCCTATAGCTGACCATTCACCATTATTTTTAAGCACTTTCTTCCCAGCTTCCAGAAAGCACTAGATTCCAGGAACTGGCTTCACTTATCAAGAATTTCTACACTTTCTGAAGATCAACTTCTACCTTTTCAAGTACCTTCCAATTACTCTGGTATAAGTGACAAGACTATCTCTTCTCAGCATTATGTTAGCAGGTCTAGAGGTTCCTGAAGAGAGTTTATGTTTGCATTTTAAAATTTTCTGCTGACATAACTTCCAATAATATGAAGAAGACAACTTTTAAAGTGTGTGATTGCAAATCCTGGTTATTTTGTAATCTATGGTGTATTCAAAAATCATTCATAGTAGATGGCACTTAAACAAGAAGTTTCTTGATGGTAGATACGTCCCTGAAAGACATAAAAAACAACAAATCTTGTCTTAGTCTGTAAACTGAGTGATCATACCATGGGGTGTTTGACTTTGGAATAGAGGAATGGGACCATGCCTGCTTTGGGGGACTGGATTCGGATCCAAGAAACATGAGTTCTTCATTCTCTCTGCCCATATCTTGCAGCCTTGAACAAGAGAATTACCAGGAACCTCCTCATGACGTATGACACTGCTCACTTTGGACCAGGGGAGTTAAGGAAGGAAAGGACTTGATAAGAGCTTTGGACTAACTGGCACTAACAAAGGTGTCCACCAATAATGCTCAAACAAGTTGTCCTCCTGAATACACATGTTGTAGCCAATATTTCTGACATTTCAAGAGCCTGAGAAATGCCAAGGGTTTCTACCATCTGAGGCAGAACTTCCTCTGAGGAAGTCCTCCTGAAGTGGCAAGTGTTTTCTTTTCCACTGCTTGAAGGTCAAACCAAATCACTTCTTCCTCAAATAGATCTCACTTTCACAGGCTCATAAAATGGCCAAGTTAGAATGTGTCTTGGTTGATGAAGTCAGTTGAGGGTGTGAGACTGACTCAGGCTGACCCAAGTTCCTCTGTTTATTTAGTAACAGGAATATTTAAATCAGAACTGACCTTAAAATAGCAACTCCTTGGAAAAAAAGGCTCAGTACTGACTCCTAAAGAACCTTTTACAGCTACCCTTCTAACTTTTCCAGTGGTCACTGCTTAGAAAGTCTATCACAATATATGCTTCCTGTCTGATATTTTCCTTTTCACTAAACATTATTATGCCCCATAAAATTCTAGAATGCATGAAGGCTGATTAGAATACCTTAAATTCCTTTGCTCACTGAGAGAATATTATGGCAGAATCTAATTCCCACACTGGGATACTTAGGAATTGGTTTGCATGAATTTGGTTTGCTAGAAATTTAAAGTATAATGTCCTTCATTAAAATTTTTAAGAAAACAAGAATAATACCTTCATTTCCTTATTTTATACACTATGATCAAACCAATTTTTGATCATTATAACCACAACTATCAATTCTCAAACCTCTCTCTTGGGGTCTACGTAGCTGCTCTAATTCTCCACCTGAGTGGCTCATAGAAACTCCAAACTCAGTGAGACTAAAAGATAATTTAAGTCTATTCTGCCTTCCATCTCCATCTTAATGACATGACATTTGCCAGTTCTTTCAAACTGGAAAACCCAGAAGCACTTATCTTCAAGTCTTCCCCTCTTCATTCTTGGTGTGCAATTAGTCACCATACACTGTGGGTTCTCTTGCACAAATGTCTCTCAGATTAGTCCACACATACTTTTTTGGATGGCTTCAGCAGCCTCCTGCAGAACCCTCTTGCTACTTTCCTCTCCTAGAGAGTCCAGGACCCACATATGATCATGCCACTTCCTTGTTCTGAAACTTCAGGTTGTTGGAAGATTAAAATCCAGACTCCTTGGCTTGGTACTCACAGTTCTTAGTCTGGCCCCAACCACTTCTGCAGCTTATTTTCCTGCCAAGTCACACCTTCCTCCACCCCTTACACTTCAACCATGCTCAGTTTTTTACCACTCTAGAAATAGGACTGCTCTCTTTACCACGCTTACCTTGGCTCATTCTCTCTCTCTCTAATGCCTCCTCTATCCCATCTGCACCTAGCCGAATGCTACTCATTCTTTAAGACCCATTTCAAATGTATCTTTCCAGGAGAGGCCTTTCTCAATATGTTCTTCAATCCCATCCCAAACTAATGACCCCACCCTCCACATTGCCTCAGCATTTTATTCATACTCATGTGACAATAGAACTCTCAACCACCATGTATGAGCAACTTGCAAGAGGTTCCCTGTCTTATAGTTCATTTTTATCCCTGACACTCAGTAGTATTTCATAAGTGGATTAATGGATATATGGATGGCTTGGGTGGTAAAGTTTAAACTGAGGAGAATGGGCAGATATTGGAGAGCAGGTAGTGTAAAAGCATGGAGAAATGGAAAGAAATTGGCAATCATGTCTCCTTATTTACTCACTTCTAAATTTTATTCATTTCATCTATTTTCTTTCAAACGCAGTTATAATGAATATTTATCTTCTTAATAGTCCCATTCTCTTGTATTTAAGAAGTTGGGAAATTAAATTTGTGTTCTAAATCTGTTTATTGAACTCATGAAAAACGTTTTCCTACAGTTTATTAGTGGAAATTTTATTGCCCTTTAAATATTTTACAGCAACAAAAGTACTAGGAGAAACTTCCTCTTGTAGCCAAGATGGAGTAACAGGGAGAACATTTATCTTCCCATCTTAAACAACTAAGAAATTGGACACAGTTAAGCTCTCTCAAAACTCCTGACCTACAGAAATGATACAATAAATGTGTGCTTTTCAAGTTGCTAAAAAATAAATTGGACAAAATATATGAAACAATGGTTTTTAAGAAACTGGACAGCAGGCTAATAAGGACAGTGATCCCTGAAAGTAAACAAAGGAAGTAATCTTTATAATCACTCCTACTTACTTAGAATGCATCCAGGTCATAGTGCAGGGAGGAAGAACATGAAAGTTGGGCAGGAGAATCCTTGAGTTGAATAAATGGAGCTCAGAGTCCAGGGATATCAAAGCAACTGGAGTTCACAATGTAGAGATGAGATGTATACAGAGAAAAAACTCAGAAGAGCTATGGAGGGGCTCCCTTAAGTATTTAGTAGAGTACTGATTAGACTTCCCTGGTGGCTCAGACAGTAAAGAATCCTCCTGCAATGTGGGAGACCTGGGTTGGGAAGATCCCCTGGAGGAGGGCATGGAAACACACTCCAGTGTTCTTGCCTGGAGAAGCCTTGCAGGCTGCAGTCCATGAGGTCACAAAGAGTCGGACACAACTGAGCAACTAAGCACAGAACAGCACAGAGTACTGATCAGCATATGTGTGAGGAAACTACACAAGGCTGGGGAGAGAACCATCCCAAAGGTTTACAGGGAGCATGTCAGTATGGCCAAGTGGTCTAAGGCACTCGACTCAAGCTTCTACTTCCCCAAAGGTTTAGAGGAAAGAGTGTCCAGTAGTCACACAGGGCCGGGAATAATTAATAGCGCCTATTCCTACCAGTTTGGAGATGGGAGTGGGGATGGGCGGGGCTATAAGGAGTGAGAAGGAGACATTGTAAAAGGTCATGAAGAAAGTTTTGGAGGTGACAGATATGTTCATTACCTTGATTGTGAAGGTAGCTTCACAGCTATACATATATACAAAAATTTATCAAATTGTATACTTTAAATATATGCAAGGGGAGTGGAGGGAGGCTCAGGAGGAAAGGAATATATACAGTTATGACCGAGTCACATTGTTATATAGCAGAAACCAACACAAAATTATAAAGCAATTTGCCACCAATTAAAGGAGATCCAACCAATCCATTCTGATCTCTCTGAAGGAGATCAGCCTTGGGATTTCTTTGGAAGGAATGATGCTAAAGCTGAAATTCCAGTACTTTGGCCACCTCATGCGAAGAGTTGACTCATTGGAAAAGACTCTGATGCTGGGAGGGATTGGGGACAGGAGGAGAAGGCGACAACAGAGGATGAGATGGCTGGAAGGCATCACTGACTCGATGGATGTGAGTCTGAGTGACCTCCGGGAGTTGGTGATGGACAGGGAGGCCTGGCATGCTGCGACTTATGGGGTCACAAAGAGTCAGACACGACTGAGTGATTGAACTGAACTGAACTGAAAAAAGAAAAAAAATATGTGCAGAATATTTTATGCTCATTATATTTCAATGAAGCTATTAAAAATATAGCAATTATATGGTAGAAGTATGGATCCTCTATAGATAATTGTTTTTCTTTGAATCAGTTATTTATGATAAACACATAGATGGCTATTCATTCATCAGTTTTAAAGACTGTTAATTCAAATGCAAGCAACTCACTATATTTTAAAAAATTTAACATCTAACTGGTAGCAAAAAGAAAAACAAAAAATTACATGGCAAAATAAAATATGGGCAGTGAGACAAGAATAAGCTGGAAGGAAAATGAAAGGTGGGCCATTTCTGTCCCAGAGAAAACCTTACGGTGGAAGGAGCTACTCCTTCACAAGCATTTTGGGAATGGGTGAGGCATAAAAATCTGACTCAAGCTGGGTCAGCACTGAAAAAAATATCTCAATGTTTTTTACAGATTTTCCCTTTTATGTGAATGGATAGCCCAACTTTATAGAAAAGCAGATTGAAAAGCCTGGCTAATTCCCCAAATCACAAGCAGGGAAGGGGAAAAGGAAAAATTAAAACTGCATGGATATCCAATTTACTTTGGTGGGCAAAGTATTTGAACTCATCTGAAACTGCTTCATCTTGGAATGAGTAGGACTCACAACAATGGAGGGAGGTCTACAAATACATCTAAAGGACAAAGACTGCCTCGGAATTATCAGTGAATATATTGACACACTTTTTAGGTGGGAGTAGATGGAGTATGAGGCAGCATTGGAATCAAGTAGGATATAATTGGAATTATAATAATTTCCCCAATGGCTTCACTGTAATCTGTAGTCACTTCAGGTTGGAGTAAGGGGACAGAGGTATGTGTGTGTTTTGGCAATGCCATGTTAGCTATTTTTCTTTCATTTTTTATGGTGTTTTCCCACATAGGGCTCATAGCCCTTTGTAATATTGAGGTCCATTCTCTTGTGTTTTTTAAAAATCCAGTCAGTGGTGAAAAGTTTTGATTTTGATTCTTCCAGTGCCCACTAAGTTTTTGGTCTTGCTTAGGCTACTCTTAGAAGTCTGACCACAGGCATAGACACCAGATAAAGGATGGTACTTGTCTGTGAGAAACATTGTGGCTGGAAACAAAGTACAGTTTTCAGGAATTCTCTAGGAGACCTCAGTATTATTTTACTTGCTTTTATTCCCTGAATGACAATGAGATCAAAACTCAAAATGATTATCAGAAATAATTTTATATTGGGGAAAATCAAGAAGAAAAGGTTGATCAACATTGGGAGAGTCAATTTGAATCAACATTTATTGAAGCCTGATATATGCAAAGATGTGCTTGGCATTATTGGAGACATACAGGTGGGAAAGACTCAGGCCTTGATTTCAAGAAGTTAGTAGCCTAATGTACAGTAAAAGTAGGAAATCATTCATACAAAAAGCTAGTAGAAAGGTTAAAAGACAAAAGTAGTAAAATCATCTACATCCACAATACCCAATTAAGGGAAACAAACAATTAGACGTAAAATATGATATCAAACAGAGAAGGCAATGGCACCCCACTCCAGTACTCTTGTCTGGAAAGTCCCATGGATGGAGGGCCTGATAGGCTGCAGTCCATGGGGTAGTGAAGAGTCGGACACAACTGAGCAACTTCACTTTCACTTTTCACTTTCATGCATTGGAGAAGGAAATGGCAACCCACTCCAGTGTTCTTGCCTGGAGAATCCCAGGGATGGTGGAGCCTGGTGGGCTGCTGTCTACGGGGTCGCACAGAGTTGGACACGACTGAAGTGACTTAGCAGCAGCAGCAGCAGCATGATATCAAAAAGAGTAAACATGAGGGGAAGAGAATGAAAATGCAAGGTTGTTAAAATGCATTTGAAATGGAGAGATCAACAACTTGAAAAAAATCACATATATAGAGAAATTGCTAAATTAAAAACTTCATGGTAACCACAAACCAAAAACCTATAATAGATGCACATACAAAAATAATAAAAGAATACAAACAGAACAGTAAAGACAATCATCAAATCATGAGAGAAAGAACAAAAGAAGAAAGAAACAAAAAAAGACTACAAAACAATGCCCTAAAAATTAACAGGATTGAAATAATAACATGTGTGTGCTCAGTCACTCAGTCATGTCTGACTTTTTGCAACCCCATGAACTGTAGCCTGCCAGGCTCCTCTGTCCATGAAATTTTCCAGGCAAGAATACTGGAGTGGGTTGCCATCTCCTACTCCAGGGGGTCTTCCTGACCAAGGGATTAAACCCACATCTCTTACATCTCTTTCACTGGCAGACAAATTCTTTACCATTGTGCCACCTGTGAAGCCCATAATAAGAACATACATGTCAAAAATTACCTTAAATGTAAATGGAATAAGTGCTCCTATCAAAAGACACAGAGTGGCTGAATGGATATAAAAATAGGACCCATCTCTGCTGCTTACAAGAGACATATTTCAGATATAAAGACACACACAGACTGAAAGTGAGGGGATGGAAAAAGGCATTCCATGCAAATGGAAATCAAAAGAAAGCCTAGGAAGCAATACTTAGATAAAATAGACTTTAAATAAAGACTGTTACAAGAGATGAGTTAGGGCACCACATAATGATCAAGGGATCATTCCAAGAAGAATATATAACAACTGTACATATGTACCCAACATAGGAGCACCTAATACATAAAGCATTGGAGAAGGAAATGGCAACCCACTCCAGTGTTCTTGCCTTGAGAATCCCAGGGACAGGGGAGCCTGGTGGGCTTCTGGCTATGGGGTCGCACAGAGTCAGACACGACTGAAGCAACTTAGCAGCAGCAGCAGCAATACATAAAGGAAATATTAATGGATATAAAAGGAAAAATTGACAGCAACACAATAATAGTAGGAGACATTAACACCCCCACTTTGTGGGCAGATCATTCAGACAAAAAAAATCAATAAGGAAACACTGGCCTTAAATGACATATTAGATCAAATAAACTTTATATATACATATAAAGAACATTCCACCTGAAAGCAGCACAATACATCTTCAAGTGCTCATGGAACATTCTCCAGGATAGATCATATGGTAGTCCACAAAAGAGTCTCAGTAAATGTAGAAGACCACCTGACCTGCTTCTTGAGAAATCTGTATGTAGGTCAAGAAGCAACAGTTAGAACTGGACATGGAACAACAGACTGGTTCCAAATTGGGAAAGGAGTAAGTCAAGGCTATATATTGTCACTGTGCTTATTTAAGTTATATGCAGAATACATTATGAGAAATGCTGGGCTGGATGAAGCGCAAGCTGGAATCAAGATTGCTGGGAGAAATATCAATAACTTCAGATATGCAGATGACACCACCTTTATGGCAGAAAGTGAAGAAGAACTAAAGAGCCTCTTGATGAAAGTGAAAGAGGAGAGTGAAAAAGTTGGCTTAAAGCTCAACATTCAGAAAACCAAGATCATAGCATCTGGTCCCAGCACTTCATGGCAAATAGATGGGGAAACAATGAAAACAGTGGCTGACTTTATTTTTGGGGGCTCCAGAATCACTGCAGATGGTGACTGCAGCCATGAAATTAAAAGACACTTGCTCCTTGGAAGAAAAGTTATGACCAACCTAGACAGCATATTAAAAAGCAGAGACATTACTTTGCCAACAAAGGTCCATCTAGTTAAGGCTATGGTTTTTTCCAGTAGTCATGTATGGATGTGAGAGTTGGACTATAAAGAAAGCTGAGCACAGAAGAATTGATGATTTTAAACTGTGGTGTTGGAGAAGACTCTTGAGAGTCCCTTGGACTGCAAGGAGATGCAACCAGTCCATCCTAAAGGAAATCAGTCCTGAATATTCATTGGAAGGACTGGTGCTGAAGCTGAAATTACAATACTTTGGCCACCTGATGTGAAGAGCTGACTCATTTGAAAAGACCCAGATGTTGAGAGAGATTGAAGGTGGGAGAAGGGGAAGACAGAGGATGAGATGGTTGGATGGCATCACCAACTCAATGGACATGAGTTTGAGTAAACTTCGGGAGTTGGCAGTGGACAAGGAGGCCTGGCATGCTGCAGTCCATGGGGTTGCAAAGAGTCAGACACAACTGAGTGACTGAACTGAACTCAAATGTAAGAAGACTAAAATAATACCAAGCATTCTTTTCAACTACAACAAAAAACTACAACACACACACACACAAACATGTGGAGTCTAAACAATATGCTACTAAACAACCAATGGATCACTGAAAAAAATCAAAGATGAAATAAAAAACACCTAGAGAAAAATGAATATAAAAGCTCAATGACCCCAAATCTATGGGAGGCAGAAAAAACAGTTCTAAGAGAGGTTTGCCTCAAGAAACAAGAAAAATCTCAGATAAACAACTTAGCCTATTTCATAAGGAAACAAATAAAGAAAAAACAAAGTCCAGTTAGTAGAAGAAAAGAAATAGTAAATATCAGAGTAGATATAAGTAAATTAGAGACAAAAACAATAGAAAATGTTAATGAAATTAAGAGCTGGCTCTTTGAAAAGACAAAATTGATAAACCATTAGCTAGATGCATCAAAAAAAAAGAAAGAAAGAAAGAAAGAAAGAGGGTTCAAATCAATTAAATAAGAAATGAAAAAGAAGTTACAACCAACACCACAGAAATACAAAAGATCATAAGACAGTACTATGAACAACTATATGCCAATGAAATAAACAACCTAGAAGAAATGGACAAATTCCTTAAAAATATACCATCTCTCAAGACTGAACCAGGAAGAAGTAGAACATATGAACAGAAACATTCCTGGTAATGAAATTGAAACAAACAACTTTTTAAAAACTCCCAACAAATTAAAGTCCAGGACCAGATGCCTTCACAGGTGGTGAATTTCACCAAACATTTAGAGAAGAGTTAATACCTACCCTTCTCAATCTATTTAAAAAATTTCAGAAGAAGGAATGCTTCTGAAATCATTCTACAAGGCCAGAATCATCCTGATACCAACACCAGACAAAATCGCAAGAAAAGAATATTACAGGCCTATATCACTGATGAACATAGATACAAAAATCCTAAATAGAATATTAGCAAACTGAATTCAACAATACATGAAAATAATCATATACCATGATCAAGTAAGGTTTATCCCAAGGATGCAAGGATTTTTCAATATCCAAAAATCAATGTGATACACCACATTAACAGATTTAAGAATAAAATCCACATGATCATCTCAATAGATACAGAAAAACTTTTTCACAAAATTCAACATTCATTCATTTATTTATTCATTTATGATAAGAAAAAGTCTCCAGAAAATGGGGATAGAGGTAGCATACTTCAACATAATAAAGTGGCAAGAATACACAGAAGAACTGTACAAAAAAGATCTTCATGACCCAGATAATCATGATGATGTGATCACTAATCGAGAGCCAGACATCTTGGAATGTGAAGTCAAGGGGGCCTTAGAAAGCATCGCTACGAACAAAGCTAGTGGAGGTGATGGAATTCCAGTTGAGCTCTTTCAAATCCTGGAAGATGATGCTGTGAAAATGCTGCACTCAATATGCCAGCAAATTTGGAAAACTCAGCAGTGGCCACAGGACTGGAAAATGTCAGTTTTCATTCCAATCCCAAAGAAAGGCAATGCCAAAGAATGCTCAAACTACCACACAATTGCACTCATCTCACACGCTAGTAAAGTAATGCTCAAAATTCTCCAAGCCCGGCTTCAGCAATACGTGAACCATGAACTCCCTGATGTTCAAGATGGTTTTAGAAAAGGCAGAGGAACCAGAGATCAAGTTGCCAACATCGGCTGGATCATGGAAAAAGCAAGAGAGTTCCAGAAAAACATCTCTTTCTGCTTTATTGACTATGCCAAATCCTTTGCCTGTGTGGATCACAATAAACTGTGGAAAATTCTGAAAGAGATGGGAATACCAGACCACCTGACCTGCGTCTTGAGAAATCTGTATGCAGGTCAGGAAGCAGCAGTTAGAACTGGACATGGAACAACAGACTGGTTCCAAATAGGAAAAGGAGTACGTCAAGGCTGTATATTGTCAACCCGCTTATTTAACTTCTATGCAGAGTACATCATGAGAAATGCTCGACTGGAAGAAACACAGGCTGGAATCAAGATTGCCGGGAGAAATATCAATAACCTCAGATATGCAGATGACACCACCCTTATGGCAGAAAGTGAAGAGGAACTAAAAAGCCTCTTGATGAAAGTGAAAGAGGAGAGTGAAAAAGTTGGCTTAAAGCTCAACATCCAGAAAACGAAGATCATGGCATCTGGTCCCATCACTTCATGGCAAATAGATGGGAAAACAGTAGAAACAGTGTCAGACTTTATTTTTCTAGGCTCCAAAATCACTGCAGATGGTGACTGCAGCCATGAAATTAAAAGACGCTTACCCCTTGGAAGAAAAGTTATGACCAACCTAGATAGCATATTCGGAAGCAGAGACATTACTTGGCTGACTAAGGTCTGTCTAGTCAAGGCTATGGTTTTTCCTGTGGTCATGTATGGATGTAAGAGTTGGATTGTGAAGAAGGCTGAGCACCGAAGAATTGATGCTTTTGAACTGTGGTGTTGGAGGAGACTCTTGAGAGTCCCTTGGACTGCAAGGAGATCCAACCAGTCCATTCTGAAGGAGATCAGCCCTGGGATTTCTTTGGAAGGAATGATGCTAAAGCTGAAGCTCCAGTACTTTGGCCACCTCATGCGAAGAGTTGACTCATTGGAAAAGACTCTGATGCTGGGAAGGATTGGGGGCAGGAGGAGAAGGGGACGGCCGAGGATAAGATGGCTGGATGGCATCACGGACTCGATGGACGTGAGTCTGAGTGAACTCCGGGAGATGGTGATGGACAGGGAGGCCTGGCATGCTGCGATTCATGGGGTCACAAAGAATTGGACACGACTGAGTGACTGAATTGAACTGATGACAAATCCATTCCATACTCAATGGTAAAGACCTGAAAGCATTTCTTCTAAGATCAGGAACAAAACAAGAATGCTCACTCTTGTCACTTTTATTCAACAAAGTATTGGAAGTCCTAGTCACAGCAATTGGACAAGAAAAGGAAATACAAGGGATCTACATTGGTAAGGAAGGAGTTAAACTGTCACTGTTTGCAGATAACATAATATTATATCTAGAAAATCCTAAAGATGCCACCAGAAAACTACTAGAGCTCATCAGTGAGTCCGGTATGGTAAAGTTGCAGGATATAAAACTGATATATGGGAATATGTTGCATTTCTATATACTAACAACAAGTGGTGAGAAAGAAAATTCTTATTTTCTTATTCTTGTTTTCTTCAACTACCCCATTTATAATTACATCAAAAAGAATAAAACACCTAGGAATAAACCTACCTAATGAAGTAAAATGCCTGTACTAGGAAAACTATAAGACACTGATGGGGACTTTCCTGGTGGTTGAGTGGTTAAGACTCTGTGCACTGTGTGTGGGTTCAGTGCCTGGTGGGGGAACTAAGATCCCACATGCTGTTCAGTGAGGCCAGAAAAAAAGACATTGATGAAAGAACTTGAAGACAACACAAACCAATGGAAAGACACATCATTTTCATAGTTAGAAGAATTAATACTGTTAAAATGACCATATTACCCAAGGCAATCTCCAAATTCAAGGCAATCTCTTTCAAATATCCAGGGCATTTTTCACAGAACCAGAACAAATGATTGTAAAATTTGTATGGAAAAACAAAAGATCCCAGAGAGCCAAAACTATCTTGAGAAAAAACAGAGCTGACAGTAACACACTCCTTGGTTTCAGACTATACTTCAAAGCTACAGTAATCAGAACAGTATAGTACTGGCACAAAAACAAACACATAGCTCAGTGGAATAGACTATAGAGTCCAGAAATAAATCCACGGTCTTATGATCAATTAAACTACAATGAAAGATGCAAAAATACATAGTGGAGAAAAGACAGTCTCTCAAATAAGTGGCTCTGTGAAAACTGACCAGCTACATGTAAAAGAATGAAATTAGAACATTCTTTAACACTATATACAAAAATAAACTCAAAGTAGATTAAAAGGTAAGACCAAAAACCATAAAACTTCTAAAAGAAAACATAGGCAGAACACTCTTTTACATAAATTGTAACAATGTTTTTTGTATCTATCCCTTAAAGCAAAGGAAATAAAAGGAAAAATAAACAAATGGGACCTAATTAATCTGAAAAGCTTTTAGACAGCAAAGGAAATCATCCACAAAATGAATGCTTACTGAATGGGGGGAAATATTTGCAAATGATATGACCAATAAGGAGTTAACATCTAAAATATATAAGCCATTCATACAACTCAACATTAAAAAAACAAACAGCCCAATTACAAAATGGGGCAGAAAACCTGAATTCTTTTTCCAAAGAAGACAAAACAGATGGCTAATAGGAACATGAAAAAGATGCTTAGTATCTCTCATCTCTGATGAGAGGAATGCAAATTAAAACAACAATGAGATATCACCTCACACTTGTTAGAATAGCTATTATTAAAAAGAATGCAAATAACTAACATTGGCAAGAATGTGGAGAAAGGGGAACCCCAGTACACTGTTTATGGGAATGTAAATTGGTGCAGCAACTGTGGAAAACAATATACAGATTTCTCAAAAAACTAAAAATAGAACTACCATACAATCCAGCAATTTAACTCCTGAGTATATATATCCAAAGAAAACAAAAACACTAATTTGCAAAGATTCATGCACCTCCATATTCACAACAGTACTATTTACAATTGTCAAGGCATGGAAGCAACCCAAGTGTCCATCAGCAGATTAATGGATAGAGAAGAGGTATGTATAGTAGAATACTACTCAGCCATAAAAAGAATAAAATGTTACTATTTGCAACCACATGTATGCACTCTGGAGGCTATTATGCTAAGTGAAAAAAGTCAGATAGAGAAAGACAAATACTGTATGATATCACTTATATGTGGAATTAAAAAAATAAAACAAACTAATGAACATAACAAAAAAGAAAAAAACAGACTCACAGATATACAGAACAAATTAACGGTTACCAATGGGGAGAGGGAATGGGGGAAGGGAAAGATAGGGATACAAGGTTAACAGGAACAAACTACTATGCTTAAAATAAATAAGCTACAAGGATACAACACAGGGAATATAGACAATAATTTATAATAACTATAAATGGAATATAAATTTTAAAAATTTTGAACTGTAGATCTTCATAGACCTGGTCAATTTCCGTTCCTTTGGCATCAGTGGTTGGGGCATAGAGTTGGATTACTGCAATGTTGAATTGTTTGCCTTGAAAATGAACAGAGATCATTCTGTCATTTTTGAGGTTACACCAAAGTATTGCATTTTGGACTCTTTTGTTGGCTATGAGGACTATTCCATTTCTTCTATGGTATTCTTGCCCACTGTAGTAGATATTCTTTGCAGCCAAAGATGGAGAAGCTCTATACAGTCAGCAAAAACAAGACCAGGAGCTGACTGTGGCTCAGATCATGAATTCCTTATTGCCAAATTCAGACTTAAAATGAAGAAAGTAGGGAAAACCACTAGACCATTCAGGTATGGCCTAAATCAAATCCCTAACGAGTATACAGTGGAAGTGAGAGATAGATTTAAGGGAGTAGATCTGATAGACAGAGTACCTGATGAACTATGGACAAAGGTTCGTGATATTATACAGGAGAGAGGGAGCAAGACCATCCCCAAGAAAAAGAAATGCAAAAAAGCAAAATGGCTGTCTGAGGAAGCCTTACAAATAGCTGTGAAAAGAAGAGAAGTGAAAAGAAAAGGAGAAAAGGAAAGATATATCCATTTGAATGCAGAGTTCCAAAGAATAGCAAGGAAAGATAAGAAAGTCTTCCTCAGTGATCAGTGCAAAGAAATAGAGGAAAATAATAGAATGGGAAAGACTAGAGATCTCTTCAAGAAAATTAGAGATACCAAGGGAACATTTCATGCAAACATGGGCTCAATAAAGGACAGAAATGGTATGGACCTGACAGAAGCAGAAGATATTAAGAAGAGGTGGTAACAATACACAGAAAACTGTACAAAAAAGATCTTCATGACTCAGATAATTACGAAGGTGTGATCACTCACCTAGAGCCAGACATCCTGGAATGTGAAGTCAAGTGGGCCTTAGGAAGCATCACTATGAACAAAGTGAGTGGAGGTGATGGAATTCCAGTTGAGCTATTTCAAATCCTAAAAGGTGATGCTGTGAAAGTGCTGCACTCAATATGCCAGCAAATTTGTAAACTCAGCAGTGGCCATAGGACTGGAAAAGGTCAGATTTCATTCCAATCCCTAAGAAAGGGAACGTCAAAGAATGTTCAAACTACCGTGCAATTGCACTCATCTCACATGCTCAAAATTCTCTAAGCCAGGCTTCAATAATAAATAAACTGTGAACTTCCAGATGTTCAAGCTGGTTTTAGAAAAAGGCAGAGAAACAAGAGATCAAATTGCCAACATTTGCTGGATCATTGAAAAAGCAAAAGAGTTCCAGAAAAACATCTCTTTCTGCTTTATTGACTATACCAAAGCCTTTGACTGTGTGGATCACAATAAACTGTGGAAAATTCTGAAAGAGATGGGAATATCAGACCACCTGACCTGCCTCTTGAGAAATCTGTATGCAGGTCAGGAAGCAACAGTTAGAACTGGACATGGAACAATAGACTGGTTCCAAATAGGAAAAGGGGTACGTCAAGGCTGTATATTGTCAACCCGCTTATTTAACTTATATGCAGAGTACATCATGAGAAATGCTAGGCTGGATGAAACACAGGCTGGAATCAAGATTGCCGGGAGAAATGTCAGTAACCTCAGATATGCAGATGACACCACCCTTATGGCAGAAAGTGAAGAAGAACTAAAGAGACTCTTGATGAAAGTGAAAGAGGAGAGTGAAGAGGTTGGCTTAAAGCTCAACATTCAGAAAACTAAGATCATGGCATCTGGTCCCATTACTTCATGGCAAATAGATGGGGAAACAGTGGAAACAATGGCTGACTTTATTTTGGGGGCCTCCAAAATCACTGCAGATGGTGATTGCAGCCATGAAATTAAAAGACACTTACTCCTCAGAAGAAAAGTTATGAGGTCGCACAGAGTAGGACATGACTGAAGCAACTTAGCAGCAGCAGCAGACAGCAGACAGCATATTAAAAGCAGAGACATTATTTTGTTAACAAAGGTCCATCTAGTCAAGGCTATGGTTTTTCCAGTAGTCATGTATGGATGTGAGAGTTGGACTATAAAGAAAGCTAAGCACCAAGGTGTTAATGTTTTTGAACTGTGGTGTTGAAGAAGACTCTTGAGAGTCCCTTGGACTGCAAGGAGATCCAACCAGTCCATCCTACAGGAAATCAGTCCTGAATATTCATTGGAAGGACTGATGCTGAAGCTGAAACTCCAATACTTTGGCCACCTGATGCGAAGAACTGACTCATTTGAAAAGACCCTGATGCTGGGAAAGATTGAGGGCGAGGGCAGGAGGAGAAGGGGACAACAGAGGATGAGATGGTTGGATGGAATCACCGACTCAATGGACATGAGTTTGAGTAAACTCCGGGAGTTGGTGCTGGACAGGGAGGCCTGGCGTGCTGCAGTCCATGGGTTTGCAGAGTCAGACACGACTGACGGAACGAACTGAACTGTGCAGATATAATGGTCATCTGAATTAAATTTGTCCATTTCCTTCAGTTTAGTTCACTGATTCCTAAGATGGCAATATTTACTCTTGCCATCTCCTGCTTGACCATGTCCAACTTACCTTGATTCATGGACCTAACATTCCAGGTTCCTATGCAATATTGTTCTTTACAGCATCGAATTTTACTTTCATCACCAGACACATCCAGAACTGAGCATTATTTCCACTTTGGCTGCTTCTTTCTTTCTGGAGCTATTGGTAATTGTCCTCCACTCTTCCCCAGTAGCGTAGTTGACACCTTCTGACCTGAGAGGGGGCTTATCTTTTGGTGTCATATCTTTTTACCTTTTTATATAGTTCATGGGGTTCTTGCAGTAAGTATACTGGAATGGTTTGCCATTCTCTACTCCAGCGGACCACGTTTTGTAAGAACTCTCCACTATGACCCATCTGTCTTGGGTGGCCCTGTGTGGCGTGGCTCATAATTTCACTGAGTTACACAAGCCCCTTTGCCATGACATGGCAGTGATCCATATAGGGGCTATGTTGTATACTTGAAACTTAATATTGTACGTCAACAATACCTCAATTTTTAAAAGTCAGAAGCCTGTTAAAGAGGAAATGACCAGTAGACAGATGGCTGGAAAACAAAACACCCTAAAAATTGAAACCGAAGAGTGGGTTGGAAGATTTAAGCTGGGCAAGAATTGGGAGTTCTCCCCATGTCTTGCAGGCATCAGGCAAATTACTTTAAATTAGTCTCTAGGGTCAACATCACAGATAGCCAAAGTCACAAAATAGCTTCAAGAACAGACACCAGGCTAGGTTGCTTAAATCCAGCTGGAAGTATGCTGTGGCAGATTATTAAAAATCACATCTTCTTGTGTACATGCTCTTTTGCAATGTGACTTTGCTGCTTTTCCCATCAAGAGGTGACATTTCTTTCCTCTCCCCTTGAATATGGGCTAATCCTATGACATGTTTTGATCGATAGAATGGTAAAATTTACATCCATGACAAAGGCTTGTTCAATGTGATAAGTACTTCCTAAATCCAGGTCTTCCTGAATCCATTAAAAAAAAAAATTTGTTCATCCATTCAGTCACTCTAAGATGTCACTTCCTCTGCTATCCTGCAATGCCAAGCCCTCTTGCTTCTAAATGGGGCCTTGTGATTAGTTCACATTGCTGGAAGTGCACAGGAGGGTCACTTTTGGGTGAGGCATCAAAATTTAAGGGGTAGTAGGCCTTCTCTGTGTCCTCTCCACCTGTCTGTAAAGCAGATGTCCTGGAGTAATGGTGAAGCCATGTGAAGACAGTGGGGCCCCGCAATGAAAGGAGTCAGATCTCTGGTTTTTGCCTGGAGTGGAGTCCCTTGTCAGCTGGTATTATATGGCAATGTGAGCAAGAAATAAAAATGGATTGTGTCAATTCACTGAGATATCGGAATTATTTGTAAAAGTAGATCATATAACCAGTTGTGTTGGTAAATGTTTAGCAACTGAAACTCTAAATGAAACAAATAAAACAAAAATAACCTGATTTGTAAAGCTTGCTGATTTCCATAGTATAAATACTCCCACCATGAGCCAGTATCAAGCTATCAAAATGATGTCACTGAAACTAGAGTTGGGAAGTGATGTTAACCACTGGCTCTTGTGACCCTGAATGAACTGACTCCAGCACACCACTGTGTATAACTTACCCTGACTAATTTACTCTACCATTTCCAACTCAGGCTGGGTTCTTGAGAATCCAGCCAGTCTGTCACATGGAGCTACAGACTAGATAAAGCTTGGGTCACCCCATCATACTGCCAACACTTGGTGACTACATGGGCCTGTGACTTAAGTGTTTAGTTACTGCAATTTGAAGATTGTTTGATGAAGGAAATTCAATACTTCCTTAGAGTCTGGCACCCTGCCTTGCACATGGCAGTTATCAGTAAATGTCTACTGAATCAAAAATTCTCAAAGCCAGTTCTTTACAAAATTCATGTAGCACTCAAGCCTCATATTCATTTTTTAGTATTCTTCTCTCTTTTTTTTTGGCTGCAGTGCATGGCATGTGGGATCTTAGTTCCCTGACCAAGGATGGACCCTGTGGCCCCTGCAGTGGAACTGTGGAATTTTAACCACTGGACTGTGAGAGAAGTCCTGATTTTTTGGTATTATTCTTAAGAATGAAGACTAGGAATGTTCAGAGTCCAAATAGTCAAATTAGCCTCTCTCTTAATTATATACATACATACATATATATATACACACACACACACACACACATATATATGTACACATATATACATTATAGCAGATATAACTATATATAATATGTAGTTGATATATATACTAGAATTATATATAACTGATATAATTATATATAACATATATTATACTAATTATAATTATATGAAAGTAAAAGTAGCTCAGTTGTGTCTGACTCTTTGTGACCCCATGGTCTGTATAGTCCATGGAATTCTCCAGGCCAGAATACTGGAGTGGGTAGCTTTCCCCTTCTCCAGGGGATCTTCCCAACTCAGGGATTGGCCCCAGGTCTCCCATATTGCAGTCAGATTCTTTACCAGCTGAGCCACAAGGGAAGCCCAAGAATACTTGAGTAGGTAGCCTATCCTGTCTCCAGCGGATCCTCCCAACTAAGTTATATATTATAATTATATAGTATGTATAATATTTTTATTTTCTCCACTTTTATTATGTGTTAACAATATACTCAAAATTAGAGACATATATTCACATCATTTTGAAACACTCACGTTTATTATCACTATTCTTTAAATTTTTTTGCTAAAAGCAGATACATATCTCGGCTTACCAGCTAGATCTCAGTACTCTGTAAAATGAGGGCAATGTTCTCTATCTGTGAGTTGCTGGCATCTCTGTAATTTGAAAAGGTAGTATTTTTAAAAAAGAAATTACAAAATATGCTTTAAAGCTAATTTTCTAATTTTTTAGTTTCTTACCAGCTAACAGGTTGTTTTGAAAACTGGACCTGAAAATGAACAGAGAAACCAACAAAACTGGGTCCTTGTAACATTGGAAAGTAGCCCAAAGACTTTAAACATATCTTAAGCATGCATAATGCAGAACAGAGGGCATGTTGATTGTCAAATTCCTGTAGAGGGGTTTTTTTTTTTAGCTATAACTCTTTCCACAAGTGGCATTAGGATTTGGATTTTAAAACACTCCATATTTGCCCTTTCATTCAAGTGTTTTCTTAATGTGATGTACAACTTAAGAAACGCATAACATCAACTAAGACATATATATTACAGGTTAAAAATTTGCTTCAATTCTATGTTTAGTCTTGGGACTGATTAAAATGTGAATACTAATGAACCATGGGCTGTATGTAGATTCAGTCATTGAAAGGGGAGAGAAGGACATTTGTACAAGAGATCAAGCATAAGCCCAAATAGTAACTTTGACCAGAGGCCATGTAAGCCACATAACAAACATCACCCCCCGCCCCCCCCCCCCCAAAAATACTCTTACATTCCCCAACAGCAGAAAGTGTAGCTTGTACAGTCTGTTCAAAAATGTTAACTTGAAATTTGAATCTGTGTTTGTTATCTTTTAAAAGTCTGAAAAAATGAATTTGAGGGTATTTTCTTACATTTCTGATCCAGAATCCTAAAATATAGAATACTATTACTAAAGAAAGAATTCTATTAACTTAATAACAGCCATGCCGTAGGAAAGGACAAAATGGGAATGAACTTTGCTTACTCCTTAATATGAGGACTCAGACTTAGACCAAACTCCTTGCATGTGAGCTAAATTCAAATGAGAAAAATCCATTTTGCTAAAAGGACTAAATACCAAAGAAGAACTCATAAAACTAATGATTTTTTTTAAAATTTTAACTCAATTGCCAAAAACGCAGGACATTTAAACTTGCTAAAGGCATTTTCAGGGCAAGGAGTAAAATTTGGGGCATATGAGCTAAGCCTTCCTTGGCTTATGGGTGAAAATCCTCTTTGGTGGTAGCTATCATCATAGCTAGAGCTCACCAGGTCTGCTGGGTAAAAATTTCTGAGTTTATTTCCTCTGTACCCACAAAAGTCTTTGTTTAAACAGCAATTTGGAGTGGCAGCTTAAAAAATAGAGAATATTCAGCTTACTCCTTTTGGTCACATATTATATTTTACAAATGAAATGAATTATTTAGTTATTTATACCTTGATGACACACTATCACTCTGTTTCATTATTCGTCTTTTGAACTCAGTTATGTTTGCCATTTAGAGGCTAAAAAAGTATTTTCTACAAACAGACTTGCACCAAGCACTATGGTCCTGGTAGCATCCAGCACAAGGCTACATGAAGGTCTTGAGCACCTTATAAGTCTTTAAAGCTTCTATAACTAAATCAATCCACACTATACAGACTCCTATTGTGTTCCATTACAAAGAAAGGAAAATGTATTACTGGGAGAAAGGCCATATGCAAAATGAGAGGGACAAACTCTCTAAAATTGCAAGTTTCTGTATCATTTATGTGGATCAGGAATTGCTTAGAACTAAAAAGGTGTGATGTTAACAATAATATTACTGTTTGCAAGAGTAATAAATGGCTTTTGCTTAAAAAGACTCATTTGGACATTAACTTTGCTGTATTCCACAAACACTAAAGTCAAACATTCAGGAGATTGTTTTAAAATTTAATGCTGGATGATCTTTTGACCAAACATAGGATCAGAGCCACTCCAGCAAAAGTATTTTATTGAAGCCCAGGGACAGACTGTAGGGAAACAGGCTTTCCAGGAGCCTGGGAAGATGGATACAAAGAATGTCCATGGAAAACTTCACACTCTGTATTTTCCTTTAAATGAGCACAGGGTCTTGCTGATGCTGAGTTTCCTCAAGAATCATTTGCCATCTACCCTCCAGGTTGTCTTTTAATGGTCTAAGATTGTTGTTGTTTTTCCTTCACTAAGTTGTACCTGACTCTTTGCTACCTTATGGACTGCAGCACTCCAGGCTTCCCTCCCCTTCACTATCTCCCAAAGTTTGCTCAAACTCATGTCCATTGAGTTGGTGATGCTATCTAACCACCTCATCCTCTATCTCCCCCTTCTCCTCCTGCCTTCAATCTTTCCCAGCATCAGTGTCTTTTCCAGTGAGTCGACTCTTCACATCAAGTGGTCCAGGTATTGGAGCTTCAGCATCCATCCTTCCAAAGAATATTCAGGGTTGATTTTCTTTAGGTTTGACTGGTTTGAGCTCCTTGCTGTCCAAGGGACTCTCAAGAGTCTTTTCCAGCACAATTTGAAAGCATCAATCCTTTGGGGGCACAGCCTTCTTTATGGTCAAACTCTTATATCTGCACATGATTACTGGAAAAACTGTAGTTTTGACTGTAGTTTTGACTTTGTTGGCAAAGTGTTGTCTCTGCTTTTCTTAGGATAGCTCTAAATATATCCCTCTAAAAGCATAAACTCTTCTTCAATGGTACTGTGGTGTGGTTTATTAAAAAATGAGTTTCTCAAGTCAAAAAAGAAATCAAACTAAACACTTCAATTTTGCATGTTCAGTGTCACCTGAAGCTTCCAAGGAGTGCTGGGGTGGAGACTGGAAGGACAGAGTTACAACATATCTGAACTGCCTTTGTCCTGTTTGGCCAACTTGTTTCCAAGATGATTCTATGTTCTTCCCTAAATACAATAGGTGTTTAACTTAATCATATTGTGTGTATCT
Source organism: Budorcas taxicolor (assembly GCF_023091745.1). Taxonomy (NCBI): domain Eukaryota; kingdom Metazoa; phylum Chordata; class Mammalia; order Artiodactyla; family Bovidae; genus Budorcas; species Budorcas taxicolor. Next base: position 98,618,769 of record NC_068935.1, on the reverse strand, counting down.
GCATATACCCATGTACACTCAAATACATTTGGTTTCTTCCAACAGTTGCACTGAAATCTGCAACTGTCATTCAGAACCTCATGTGTGCAGCATGAATGAGGTCTAACATTTGAACATATGGTGAGATTGAGGGGAGAGAGGGATGATGGGATCAATATGAGGAAATAAATGTATCAGAAAAGCACAAGAATATTATACTGAATTCGACTAAAAGGAGGTTTCTGTTTTGAATAATGATGACCAACCAAACCAACATTATTGACCAACATTATTACATCTGCCATAGAGCCACGAGAACAAAGAAAAGAGAGAGAAGACAATAGCAATAAAATGAAGGAAGGTGGATAACAAACGGATAAATGTTAACTGACTTAAGAGGCTCACTTTAGCTGAATTCTAAGCCAGCAGTAGGACGGCCAAGAAACAAACCATTTTGCACCCTAGAATTTCCTAAAGAGCTCAGGGATTTGTGGCATATGTAGATGAGGCAGATAAGGCAAGGCTAAAAACAGGAGGTTTCATTAGAAATCTGTGTAAGAAGTTAGATCTCAAACTGTCCCTCCACTGCAAACAGAAAAGAGACAGATCTTACCTCATCCTAGCAAAAGACTGAAGTTTTATTCATTTTAGTAGATGAGAAGGATAGCAAGTTTCTGAACTTGGGGACATCAAATACAGCAGATGAAAGAGATACTATAATGCACATAAGGAGAATAAAGGATACTTTACACACTAAATATCGATGCTAGCTTTCTTTTCACAATCAGATTTCCAAATGCTGGAAAGAGGGGATAGGGTCCTCTCTTGGGAATCTGACCAGTTCAAGGGGGAAAATATATTATCACTGGAGATTTCCTAATGAAATAGATCACATAGATCATCTTATATAATGCTTCCACAGTTGAAAAACCTAATCACATGAACAAAGATTTATAATGTATTCAGACAGTCAAGGGTCATCAGATATGAGAAATATGAAACAAAGTAAACAAAAAAAAAAACAAAAAAAAAGTAGGGTACAAACTTTCCAGAGAGAGGAAAGCTTTTATAAAGGATATATAGTCACAGAGAGGTAAGATACTATTTCCATAAAACAAGAATGCAACGATATGAGAAAAGAACGTTCAGAATACAAAAAGAGTTGAAGAGCTATTGGAAATAAAACTAAAATTCAATAAAAGATTAGGAATATAAAGTTGAGAAAATCTCAGAAAAGAAGGCAAAACGTGTGAGATTAAAAATCAGAGAAAATAAGTAAAGGACCAGTTTCAGTTCAGTTCAGTTCAGTTCAGTTGCTCAGTCATGTCTGACTCTTTGCGACTCCATGAATCGCAGCATGCCAGGCCTCCCTGTCCATCACCAACTCCTGGAGTTTACCCAAACTCATGTCCATTGAGTCGGTGATGCCATGCAGCTATCTCATCCTCTGTCGTCCCCTTCTCCTGCCTCCAATCCCTCCCGGCATCGGGATCTTTTCCAATGAGACAACTCTTCACATGAAGTGGCCAAAGTATTGGAGTTTCAGCTTCAGCATTAGTCCTTCCAATGAACACCCAGGACTGATCTCCTTTAGGATGGACTGGTTGAATCTCCTTGCAGTCCAAAGGACTCTCAAGAGTCTTCTCCAACACCCACAGTTCAAAAGCATTAGTTCTTCGGCACTCAGGTCTCTTCACAGTTCAACTCTCACATCCATACGTGACCACTGGAAAAACCATAGACTTGACTAGACAGACCTTTGTTGGCAAAGTAATGTCTGCTTTTTAATATGCTATCTAGGTTAGAAGGTCCAAATTTGAATAAGCTAAGTTACTTTTGTAGAAGGAAATTGAAGTAATTTAAATCATTTGCTGAGATATTCTAATGGGTTCTTAAGTTTTACACTGTTCCTTTTAAAAGTTTTAGTTGTTTTTCATACTTATAGCTTAATTTTGTAAAAGTTGCAGAGGAATGTACATAGTTTAAGAGGCAAATATTTCTATAAGGCTTACAGAGAAGAGTAATAGCAGTCTCTCTTTTGCATTCCTGTCTTCCACAAACACAGGGCACAGAAAAAAAAAGATGAGAAGACATCATCAACAAAATAATTCCAGGACATTTCTCAAAATTGAAAGACTTGAATTTCCAGTTTAAAAGACCTCATCACAAAAGAGAAAACTAGATCCACATCAAGGCAGAGTTTTAATCACTTGAGACAAAGAAAACATCTCTCCAGAGAAAAAGAGAAGGAAAAAAAGTTCCTTCATATAAAGGATCATGAATCATTATGGCATTTTATTTTTCCACAGCAATGCTGGAAGCTACAAAACAAGGGAACAATGCCATCAAAGCTTGAAGGAAAAAATAATTTTCCAACTAAAATTCTACATTCAGTGAAACTAGGAAATAAGTATGAGGGCAAAGTAAAACACCTATAGTCTTAAAAGTTTTATCTCTCATGCCCTCTTTCTTGGTAAACTACTGGAGGATGTGCTCATCAAAAAAACAAAACAAAACAATAAAATACAAAAGAGGAAGATACAATAAAAAGCAATAGGAGAACCAAATCAAGAAGACAAAAAAGCATATCTAAGATGGTATGAAGGGAGATTCTAGGATGATGGTTTTCAGCAGATATAAGGAGTAAGCTGTCTATATTTAAGCAGATCGTGGGAGAGATTCCTCAGGAAAAAAAAATAAACTGAAAGAAGAGCTAATATACTCAAACTTATTGAGAGGAAGGAGAGAGAAGAGTCTGAGGGTGAAGTGTTTCAAGGTACATAGAAAACAAAACAAACAAAAGAGAGAGGAAAATTATTTATTCCGGGGGGGGGGGGGATGTTATGCAGTAACAAAAAAGGTAGTCACTTACCTCATGGCTTGTCTGTGACTATCTTTTATTACAAAGCCATAATTATTCAACACTGTATTTTCTTTCAGGTGAAATTTCTATTAATATATGAATGGTAAAGAATCTGCCATCTCTAGAGATTTAAGAAAATCAGAGATACCAAGGAAATATTTCATGCAAAGATGGGCACATTAAAGGACAGAAATGTATGGAACTAACAGAAGCAGAAGATATTAAGAAGAGGTGGCAACAATACACAGAAGAATAATACAAAAAAGTTCTTCATGACCCAGATAACCATGATGGTGTGATCACTCACCTAGAGTCAGACATCCTGGAATGTGAAGTCAAGTGGGCCTTAGAAAGCATCAATAAGAACAAAACTAGTGGAGGTGATGGAATTTCAGTTAAGCTGTTTCAAATCCTAAAAGATGATGCTGTGAAAGTGCTGCACTCAATATGCCAGCAAATTTGTAAACTCAGCAGTGGCCATAGAACTGGAAACTGGTCAGTTTTCATTCCAATCCCAAAGAAAGGCAATGCCAAAAAATGCTTAAGCTGCTGCACAATTGCACTCATCTCACACTCCAGTAAAGTAATGCTCAAAATTCTCCAAGCCAAGCTTCAACAGTAAATGAACCGTGAACTTCCAGATGTTCAAGCTGGTCTTAGAAAAGGCAGAGGAACCAGAGATCAAATTGCCAACATCGGCTGGATCATGGAAAAAGCAAGAGAGTTCCAGAAAAACACCTCTTTCTGCTTTATTGACTATGCCAAATCCTTTGACTGTGTGAATCACAATAATCTGTGGAAAATTCTAAAAGAGATGGGACTACCAGACCACCTGACTTGCCTCTTGAGCAATGTGTATGCAGGTCAAGAAGCAACAGTTAGAACTGGACATGGAACAACAGACAGGTTCTAAATAGGAAAAGGAGTATGTCAAGGCTGTATATTGTCACTGTGCTTACTTAACATATGTAGAGTATATCATAAGAAATGCTGGGCTGGAGGAAGCACAAGCTGGAATCAAGATTGCCAGGAGAAATATCAATAACCTCAGATATGCAAATGACACCACCCTTATGGCAGAAGTGAAGAAGAACTAAAGAGACTCTTGATGAAAGTGAAAGAGGAGAGTGAAAAAGTTGGCTTAAAATTCAAAATTCAGAAAACTAAGATCATGGCATTCTGTTCCATCACTTCATGGCAAATAAACAGTGAAACAATGGAAACTGTGAGAGACTTTATTTTTGGACTCTAAAATCACTGCAGGTGGTGATTGCAGCCATGAACTTAAAAGACGCTTGCTCCTTGGAAGAAAAGTTATGACCAACCTAGACAGCATATTAAAAGCAGAGACATTACTTTGCCAACAAAGGTCCATCTAGTCAAGGCTATGGTTTTTCCAGTAGTCATGTATAGATGTGAGAGTTGGACTATAAAGAAAGCTGAGTGCCAAAGAATTGATGCTTTTGAACTGTTGTGTTGAAGAAGACTCTTGAGAGTCCCTTGGACTGCAAGGAGATCCAACCAGTCCATCCCAAAGGAGATCAGTCCTGGGTGTTCATTGGAAGGACTGATGCTAAAGCTGAAGCTCCAATACTTTGGGCCCCTGATGTGAAGAACTGACTCACTGGAAAAGACTGTGATGCTGGGAAAGATTGAAGGCAGGAGGAGAAGGGGACGACAGAGGATGAGATGATTCGATGGCATCGCTCATTCGATGGAAATGAGTTTGAGCAAGCTCTGGTAGTTGGTGATGGACAGGGAAGCTTGGAGTGCTGGAGTCCATGGGGTCACAAAGAGTTGTACAAGACTGAGTGACTGAACTAAACTATGAACTGAATATCTACATGATCTGCAGTGATGTCTCCTTTCATTTTTCATATAATTTGTGGCTTTATTTATTTTAATTGGAGGCAAATTATTTTACAATATTGTGGAGGTTTTTGCCATGCATTCACATGAATCAGCCATGAGTGTACACGTGTCCCCCATCCTGAACCCCCCTCCCACCTCTCTCCCCATCCCATCCCTCTGGGTCATCCCAGTGCACTGGCCCTGAGCACCCTGTTTCATGTATGGTAATATACACGTTTCAATGCTATTCTCTCAAATCATCCCACCCTCACCTTCTCCCACAGAGTCCAAAAGTCTGTTCTTTATATCTGTGTCTCTTTTGCTGTCTTGCATATAGGCTCATCATTACCATTTTTCTAAATTCCATATATATACGTTAATATATTATATTGGTGTTTTTCTTTCTGACTTACTTCACTATGTATAATAGGCTCCAGTTTCATTCACCTTATTAGAACTGACTCAAATGCATTCTTTTTAATAGCTGAGTAATATTCCATTGTGTATATGTACCACTGCTTTCTTGTCCACTCATCTGCTGATGGACATCTAGGTTGCTTCCATGTCCTAGCTATTGTAAATAGTGCTGCGATGAACATTGGGGGACATGTGTCTCTTTCAATTCTGGTTTCCTTGGTGTGTATGCCCAGCAGTGGGATTGCTCAGTCGTGTGGCAGTTCTATTTCCAGTTTTTTAAGGAATCTCCACACTGTTCTCCAGAGTGGCTGTACTAGTTTGCATTCCCACCAACAGTGTAAGAGGGTTCCCTTTTCTCCATACCCTCTCCAGCATTTATTGTTTGCAGACTTTTTGATAGTAGCCATTCTGACTGGTGTGAGATGGTACCTCATTGTGGTTTTGATTTGCATTTCTCTGATAATGAGTGATGTTGAGCATCTTTTCATGTGTTTGTTAGCCATCTGTATGTCTTCTTTGGAGAAATGTCTGCTTAGTTCTTTGGCCCATTTTTTGATTGGGTCATTTATTTTTCTGGAATTGCCCTGCATGAGCTGCTTGTATATTTTTGAGATTAATTCTTTGTCAGGTGCTTCATTTGCTACTATTTTCTCCCATTCTGAAGGCTGTCTTTTCACCTTGCTTATAGTTTCCTTGGTTGTGGAAAAGCTTTTAAGTTTAATTAGGTCCTATTTGCTTATTTTTGCTTTTATTTCCATTATTCTGGGAGATGAGTCATAGAGGATCCTGCTGTGATTTATGTCAGAGAGAGTTCTGCCTATGTTTTCCTGTAAGAGTTTTATAGTTTCTGGTCTTACATTTAGATCTTTAATCCATTTTGAGTTTATTTTTGTGTATGGTGTTAGAAAGTGTTCTAGATTCATTCTTTTACAAGACCAGACCAGTTTGCACAGCACCACTTGTTAAAGAGATTGTCTATTCTCCATTGTATATTCTTGCCTCCTTTGTCAAAGATAAGGTGTCCATAGGTGTGTTGATTTATCTCTGGGCTTTCTATTTTGTTCCATTGATCTATAGTTCTGTCTTTGTGCCAGTACCATACTGTCTTGATGACTGTAGCTTTGTAGTATAGTCTGAAGACAGGCAGGTCGAATCCTCAAGTTTCATTCTTCTTTCTCAAGATTATTTTGGCTATTCGAGGTTTTTTGTATTTCCATACAAATTGTGAAATTATTTGTCCTAGTTCTGTGAAAAATACTGTTGGTAGCTTGATAGGGATTGCATTGAATCTATGATTGCTTTGGGTAGTATGCTAATTTTCACAATATCAATTCTTCCAATCCATGAACATGGTATATTTCTCCATCTATTTGTGTCATCTTTGATTTCTTTCATCAGTGTTTAATAGCTTTCTATATCTAGGTGTTTTGTTTCTTTAGGTAGATTTATTCCTAAGTATTTTATTTTTTTCATTTCAATCGTGAATGTAATTATTTCCTTAATTTCTCTGTTTTCTTATTGTTAGTGTATAGAAATGCAACGGATTTCTGTGTATTAATTTTATACCCTGCAACTTTACTATATTCATTGATTAGCTTTAGTAATTTTCTGGTGCTGTCTTTGTTTGATCTATCTAGCTGGAGGTTTTCCCATTTTAGTGGTCTTTCAAAAGCTAGATTTTGGTGTAATTGTATTGTTTGTCCATTTTCTATTGTATTATCTTCTGCTCTTTTTTTCATTTCTAGCTATCTACTTATTATGGATTTACCTTGCTCTTCTTTTTCTAGCTTCTTAGGTAGAATTTTAAGATAAACTGACATTGGACCATCATCTTTTCTAATATAAATATGTAAAGCTATACATTTCTAACTCAACATTGCTTTTAACTGTATCCCACACTTTTAAAATATTTATTTATTTGGCTGCATCCAGTCTTAGTAATGGCACATGGGATCTTTTTTGCAGAATGTATGAACTTTTGTTGCAGCATGGCGTATCTTTCAATGCAGCACACAGGATTTTTCATTGTGTTGTGCAGGTTTCTCTCCAGTTGTACCATGTGGGCTCGAGAGCATGCAGGCTCAGTATTTGTGGCACGCAGGCTTAGTTGCCCCGTGGCATGTGGAATCTTAGTTCCTCAACCAAGGATTGAACCCAGGTCCTCTGCATTGGAAGGCAGATTCTTAACCATGGAAATCTTCCCATAAATTTGATACACTATATTTTTATTTTTATTAATCTCAAAATTTTTTAATTTCCTTTTTATCCCTGGATTACTTAGATGAGTATTAATTTCCAAATACTTGTTTTTCCAAATACCTCTTATTTCAAATGTAATTTTGTCATACCAGAAAACACACTCTATATGCTTTCAACCCTTTAAAATATATGGAAACATGTTTTATGGCCCAGAATATGGTCTATCTTGGTGAATGTTCCATGTGTATTTGGAAAGAATGTGTATTATGTTGTTGAATGAAATATTCTACAAATGTCAATTAGGTTAAGTTGGTTGATAGTGTTATCCAAGTTTTTTATATCCTCATTAATTTTTTGTATTCTCGTTCTATCAATTACTGAAAGAAAAATGTTGGAAACAAATCAAGAAAAAAAAAGTGAAAAGACACAAATTCTTTGGAATATACAAACATAAAAACTGACTCAAGAACACAGAAAATCTTGACTGGTAGCTATTAAAGAAATTAACTTCTTAACTTAAAACCTTCCCATAAAGAAAACTCCAGTCTCAGATTACTTCAGTAGTGAATTTTATCAAATATTTTAAAACATAAATAGTACTAATTTTATACAAACTATTTAAGAAATTAAAAGAAGAAATACTTCCCAACTCATTTTATGAGGTCAGCATAATCCTGATGTTAAAGTCAGAAAAGAAAAATAAAACTATAGACCAATATCCCTCATGAACATATTTGCAGACATTGCCAACAAAATACTAACAAGGATTATGCCTTTTGACCAAGTAGAGTGTATATAGCAGGAATGCAAAGTTGATGTAATATTTGAAAAATCATTCAATGTAATTCATCTTACAGACTAAAAATAATAGGCCATATAATCATCTTAATACATGGGAAAAAAAAGAGAAAAAGTATCCTTGTTCTCACAACATGTATTCAACATTGTACTTGAAGTCTTACCCAGGGTAATAGGTCAAGAAATAAAGATATATATATAAAAGCAAAACTATCATTATGTGCTAACAACATGGTAATGTTTGTTATTTTAAAAAATCCTGAGATTATCTACAAAAAGCTATAAGAATACTGAATTGAACTGAATGTTTGTGTCACCCACAACACTAAAATTCATACTGAAATCTTAATCCCCAATGTGATAGTATTAGAAGGTGGGACCTTTGGGAGGTGGTCAGGTCATGTGTGTAGAGCCTTGAGCAAGGAGATTAGTGCCCTTATAAAAGTGACCCTAGAAAGCTCCCTAATCCCCTTCCAACACGTGAGGACACAGCAAACAAGGAAGCAGACCTTCATCACACCAAATCTGCCAATGCCTTGATCTTGGATTTCTCAGCCTCTAGAACTGTAAGAAGTAAGAAATTGATTTCTTACATATGTATAGCTGAGTCACTTTGCTGTACAGCGGAAATTAACATAACATTAAACCAACTTTAAATCGATAAAATTTAAATATACATATACTATATATATATGGAATAAATTTATTCTGTTTATAAACCACACAGTCTATGGTATTGTTATAGCAGCCCAGACAGACTAGGACAGATGTATAAGTTTAGTAATGTCACAGAAAATGAGGTAAATATACAAAAACAAATTGTATTTTAAATATTTAGATAGTAGAATTGGAAACCAATATTAAGAAGACCAATTTCAGGACTTCCCTGGTGGCATAGTGGTTAAGACTTTGCCTGCCAATGCATGGGACATGGGTTCGATCCCTGGTCCAGAAGATTCCACATGCTGTGAAGCGACTAGGCTCATGTACTACAACTGCTGAGCCTGCATTCTCGAGCCCATAAGCCACAGCTACTGAAGCCCATATGCCCTAGGGCCCACATGCTGCAACTACTGAAGCCTGCATGCCAAGAGCCTGTAGAGCCTGTGCTCCATAATGAGAAGCCACCACCACAAGAAGCCTGCAGACCAAAACAAATAGTACCTGCTCCTCACAACTAGGAAAAGCTCGTGCAGACAAGGACCCAGAGCAGCCAAAAACAATAAATAAAAATGATAAAAACATAGGTATTTTTATAAAAAGACCAGTTGCAATAGCACTGATAAAATATAAAATTTTTGGAATAAATTTAACAAAATATGGACAAGATCACTACTCTTGCAAAGAGTGAATCATTGCCGAGAAAAAATTTTAAAGCCCTAAAGGAAATATCTGTACCATGTTCATGCATCAAAAAAACTCAACATTGTTAATATAACAATTCTCCCCAAATATATCTACAGATTTTATGAAATCTCAATCAAAATTCCACTTGGTTGCTTTGTAGAAAACAAAAAAGATGATTCTAAAAGTTGTATGGAAATGCAAAGGATCTAAAGTAACCAAATAAGATTTGAAGAATAAAGTTGATGGACAAAAACTACTGATTTTAAGTCTTACAATAAAGCTTCTGCTCTCAAGACACAGTGGTACTGACATCAAGATAGAATATACTTAACAGAAAAGAATAGAAATAGACCCACACATGTATGGTTAATTGTTTGTCTAAAATGTGGACAATGTAATTAAATAGGGATAAAATAGGCTTCTCAGCAAATGGTGCTCAAATAGTTGGAAATCTACATGGAAAAAGAATTGATATCTTTACTACAAGCCATATATAAAAATTAACTTGAAAAGGATCATAAACTTCAATACAAAAGCTAAAATTATGAATATTCTGCAAGGAAATACAACAAAAATATTTTCCTAACTGTAGGGTAGGCAAAGATTTCTTCAATAAGCCATTAAAAGCACAGTAGTTTAAAAAGGAAAATGTATAAATCAGATGTTACAATTAAAAGAGTTCTTTCAACAATAATACTCTTAAGAAAATGAGAAGGCATGCAACAGAGTCAGACTGGGATAAAATATTAGCAAAACAGGTATCTAATAAAAGATATATACCCAGAATATATAAAGAACTCTTAAAACTCAATAATGAGAAGACAAATAAAAATGAGCAAAAGATAAATATTTAACCAAAATATGAATGGCAGATAAACACATGAAAATAAAGTCAACATCTTTAGTCATTAGAAAAGTACAATTTAAAACCATTAAGAAATACTACTGTCAGTGTAACCATAATGAAATAAAACCCATAAGTGTAGCTGAAATTTAAAAAGGACTGCCAACTCTAAGGGTTAGCAAGGATATAAAGCTAATGTAATTCATAAATTGTAAAATTAAAAATACAACTACCTATGACTTATAGCTATTTTCCCAAGAGAAAAGAAAATATATATCCATACAAAGGTTGAATATTCATAAAACTGTTTATAATGGTAAAAAAAACTGACAGGAACTCAAATGTCCATCTATAAGTAAATGGATAAATAAATGTGTGATATTCATACAATAGAATACTACTCAGCAATACGGAGGAACAAATTACATATACATGCAAAAAAGCTTAACTCACAGGGCTACATATTGCATAACTCTATCTACATAAATCTTTAGGAAGGGCAACACAATGTACAGTGATAGAAAGCAGATCAGTGTGTGCCTTGTGTATGTGACAAAGATAGGAATTGACTTAAGAGAAGTACAAGGGGGATTTTGGAGGTAATAGGTTTTATGGGTTTCCCTGGTAGCTCAGACAGTAAAGAATCTGCCTGCAATGAAGAAGATCCGGGTTCAATCCCTGGGTTGGGAAGATCCCCTGGAGAAAGGAATGGCAACCCACTCCAGTATTCTTGCTTGGAGAATTCCACAGACAGAGGAGTCTGGTGGGCTACAGTCCATGGGGTCTCAGAGTAGGAAACAACTGAGCAACTTACATGCACACTGTGTGTATTCAACACAGAACACTTTGTATCTTGATTGTAATGGTTGTTAATGGTTATATACATTTATCAAAATTCTTCAAACTATATAATTAAGATGGCTTCATTTTAACATATGTAAATTAGACCTCATTAAAGGTGACTTAAAAAAAAATCAGTGTAATTCACCACATTAACTAAACGAAGAAGACAAAAATTAGATAACCATCTCAATAAATGTAGAAAGAGCATTTGATAAAATTCACTATCTATTCATCATAAAAAATTCTTTACCACCTTGGAAGAGAAGTAAACTGTCTTAAAAGATGCCCACTCTACAAAGAAACTAAATGTTGAAATCTTTCCCTTTGATACTAAGACAAGGATGACCTCTATCTACTCTTCTATTCAACATTGTACTACATGTCCTAGCCAGTACAATTAGTAAAAAAAAAATAAGAAGTGTAAAGATTATAAAGAAAATTTATTCACAGATATATTTGTATGTATAGAAAACTTCAAAAGAATCTAGTTAATTTGGGGATTAACAACTAAGTTGAGCAATATTGCTGGATACAAAGCAAAAACAAAACAAAAAACACTGCATTTTTATATACTAGCAATGATCCACTACAAAGTGAAATTTTAAGATGCCACTTATAATAGCCTCACAAAAGATCAGTTACCTCTGAATCTAATATATGATATACCAGAGGTCTATGTGGAAAACTATGAAACACTCTAAGAAAGTAAAGAAGACCTGAACCAACGGAGAAATTCCAATATTCATGTATCAGAAGATTCAGTAAAGTATAAATGTCAATTCTCCCCAAACTGCCTAACTACAATTTCAATTAAAATCCTAAACTGTCAAAATTTACAGTGGATTCTGAAATTGTATAATGCAAATGTGAAATGCCTAAAACAAATATGCTAAGCAATATCAAAGAACAACTCTAGTGGATATCAAAACTTACATAGCTTAGTAAAAAAAGACAATGTGGTAAGGGAAAGATTTTAACCAGGTACACAAAACCCAGCAATTATGAAAGAAAATACTTATAGATTGAATAACATAAAAGATTTCTGTTTGAACCATTGAAAGAATGAAAGAGAAACCAAAGTAAAATATATTTGTAATAAAATAACAAAAAACTCACATCCAGGATACATGAAGAACTCCTACAAGTCAATAAGAAACTCAACCCAACATAAAAATGAGCACAAGATCTGAACTTGTACCTTACCAAAATGGAGGTATAAATGGCCAATGAACATATAAAAATCTGCTCTCATTAATCATCATGTTAAATGCACCATAAATACCACTAAATACCTAGCAGAGTGGTTAAAATTAAGACTTACAATACTGTGTGGATGAATATGTGGGAGCTATAGAAATTCCCACACATGGTTGAAATGCAAAGTCTAACAATCACCACATAACCCTGGCATTATCTACTAAAGCTGACTTATCCAAACTCCACGACTTAACACTTCTATTCCTAAGTATTCTCCAATAGAATGAGTGTACAGGGCCATCAGGCTGTATGTAAATAAAAAAACATGCATTGCAAGGTTACTGGATGCACAGCTGGAAATATCCAAATGTTTACTAACATGGACTAAAATGCAGCAATGAAAATGAACAAACTACATCTACATAAAGCATGGTTAATCTCACACTTTTTGAGAAAAATAAGTCAAACACAAAAGATTATGTGCTTAAAATTCCATTTATAGAAACTTCATTAGCAGGCAAAACTAAGCTATACTTTTAGATTTTAGGATATGTTTCCTTTGGGGAGGGGAAGGGATGGTGAGTGGGATGGACATATTGGAATAGTGTTTCTGAGGTACTGGCTATATTCCATTTCTTGACCTGGGTGATGGTTACACACATCTGTTCAATGAATTGTTCACTTATTTTATGTGCATTTTCCCATAAGCATGCTGTATTTCAGAATTAAAAATTTTTTTTAATGGGAAAAGATATGAACAGGAAATTTATATTAAACTCCCAAAACTCAAATGCATATGAAAAGATGTTCATAATCATTAGTAACTAGAGAAATGCAAACTGAAACATGATCACTTTACACCTTTCAGCCTGGCAAAATATCTCCAGTGAATCAATTTTTGGCAGGGATATGCATAGAATGTCTCATTCATTGATGTAGGGAGCAGACTGATGAGGCCATTCTGAGGGGTATGTTGTATGTACATGTGTGTGTGTGTCTGTCTGTGTATCTATTATGATCAAACAACTCCACTCACTATATATTCCAAATAATTTCCTACACAGATCCAGAAGGAGACATGTATTAGCATGTTTATTATGTTATTTGTGGTGACAAGAAATTGGTTCCCATTTGGGGTCCATTACTGGAAATGGTATAGATATGTGCTAGTTACAACATATTAAGAGTGTTATACAGAATTAGAAGCAACAAATTAGATAGCAAAGTGGACTGACTTTAAAAACAGTGCTTAATTTAAAAAAGAAACAGAATGAGCTATAATATAGTACCACTCATGTAAATTAAAAATACCAGAAAAGATATATTTTCAAGAATATATACAAATTAAATGATGTGTATTAAACATAGTTAACTTTGGATGGGGAGTGAAGGAAAATGGGAGTACAGGATGGTGATCAAAGGAAATTTTTTTAAAGCAAGAAAGAAAAAATTAAAATAGCCAGGATCAGACACCAACTTAACCAAATTATCAAAGTTAATATCACCAGTAGTGGGACAAATTGACATAATGTGCCTTCTGATATGGTGCACCAAGGACACAATGTCACTTGTGTAGCATTCCTGCCAAACACACATAACTCAAATTTAAGCAGAAGGAACTATCAGAAAAATCCAAATTGAGGGACCATTTACAAAATAACAGGCTTGTACTCTTCAAAAGTGGCAAAGCCATGAAAGACAAAGGGGAGGCTGAGCAAGTGTCCTGGGTTAAAGGAAACTAGAGACAGGACAACTAATCATGGCATCTTAGACTGGATCTTAAACCAGAAATAGGACAATGGTGAGACAAATTATGAAAGCTGAATAAGGTGTCTTTGATTATCTTATCATATTGATGTTATTTTACTGATTTTTATAACTGTAGTTACATGAGATATTAACACTTGGGAAATTGAAAAGGAGTATGTGAGTGTCTATATTTTTGAGATTTAATTTACATACCATAAAACTCATCCTTTTGAAGTATACAATTCAGTAGTCTTCAGTATATTCACAAAGTTGTGCAACCATTACTTGGACATGAATTCGAGAACAGTTTCATCACTTCAAAGATAAATCCTCTACCCATTAGAAGTCATTCCCCATGCCCTTCTTCCCCTAGCCCCTGGCAACCATTCACCTACTGTCCTTCTCTCTAAACTTGCATATTCTAGAAATTTCATACATTGGATTCATACAATATTCAGCTTTTTTTTTTGAGGGGGGCTTCTTTCACTTAGTGTAATGTTTTCAAGTTTCATTCAATATTGTAGCAGCTATCAGTACTTCATTTCTTTTAATGGCTGAATAATATTCCATTGTATGGATAGACCACCTTTTGTTGATCCATTCGTCAGTTGATGGGCATTTGGGTTGTTCCCATCTTTTGGCTATTATAAATAGGAATAGTGCTGCCGTCAACGTGTATTTATGTAAATATCTGTCTTCAATTCTGCATATGTACCTAGGAGTGGACATGCTTGGTCATATGTATGGTGACTGTTTTAACTTTTTTGAGGAACTGTGAAACTTTTCCAAAACAGTTGCACCATTTTAAACTCCCACCAGTACTGTCTTTACATTTTTTAGGCATTCTTAAAGTGTGAAATTATTTCAAAATGGAAAGTTAAAAAATAATCATATAGTGGTTGCTATGCCTTCTCTAGGAAGAGCCAGCATACAAATATCCATCCTTTCTTGGGTCCCAGAGTAAAAGCTGAGAAAAAAATGAGAAAACAAGTTCTTGGTTATTTACACTTTTATTCCTGCTTTGGGGATCAATTTGATACTGGTCCATCAAACTTGAGAGGGAAATGAAAACTTAACCGTGTAACTAAGGAGTTCTTCACAATAAGCTCCACTGTCAACATTGTATTGTTTAAGGATAGTCAAAAGGACTCAGAACACCACAAGTATAAGAGTGAAGAGAGGAGAAAGAAAACTGTCTCCTTGACAATTTAATAAACATAATCATGTGTCCCAGAGACTTTTTTCACTCTTCAAAGGCTGTCAAGTAGCTCAAGTAGAATGATTTTCTTTTAGCAGGGCACAAAGGCCAGTGACTTAGGTACAAAATAGACAATGGATTGGAAGTCAAAAGATACACAAACATACGCTATATTTTAAAAGCTCCAAGTCATTGACTTTATTTTTACTGATTCAGCACAGGGTGAAAAAAATACATTATATCATTACAATCGACTATTACATACAGATATTTATCTTCATGTTCCTTATATTCATTTTCTGCTTTAAATCTGTTAACTTGTATTCATTTAAAATTTATATTTTCTTACTAAAAGTCTCCAGTTCATCTAACCAAGGGTTTATAATATCTCCTTTAAAATTTATATTCCTTTATTACTGAGAATTTAATGGTTTAGATTGATCTAATTTTTAACACTGAGAGATTTAAATTTATTTACCAGGAACAGACAAACAAAACATAATGGAAAAAAGTTTTCCAGAAGCTATTTCCAACATTCTTTTCTTCTTTTTCTCCTGAAACTGGTGGTTTATCTTTACAACTTCTTTTTCATTCCATAAGAAAGCTGTTCTTCTTCCGGTTTCATAAGAGATGGTGAATAATGGCAAAAAAACAAAAACAAAAAACCCACTTTAGAGTTCACGTCAGGGAGCAAATGATGGGGTGGGATGTTGGGGCAGAGACATACAGATTCTGGTGAGACTGAAAGTCATTCAAAAAAAATTGTGGGGCTGTGGAAAAAGAACAAAAAGAAACTGGGCTCCTGCAGGTGGTTAAGAAGCCAAAATGAGGAGGAAGGGTGAGGTAGCAGAGCAGAGTGATGAAGCCCATAAAGGTTATGCCTTCTGATAGTAAATAGGAATAGAAATCAAATAATAATATTAATAACATGTAGGTGACCAATCCTTGAGAGCTAAGGCAGAGAGAAGGGTAGCATTTCACCTGGTCTCTGGTTCACTGAGCTTCCCAGGCTGATGTGTGACCATCTTGGTGAAATCATAACAAAATCATGTTTTGCTAAAATGATCAGCTTTCATGGGGTCCTTTCACTGCACTCTGTCCAATGATTAAGCCCAATGGTTTATGTTGCCTGCAAAAGTTATTCCAAAACAGTATAGGTGAAGCTTTGATGAAAACAGCCATGAAGAACGTGTTTCCAGGTAGCCTGAAACCCAGCAGACAATGTAGCTGTTGCTCAACAAACACAGAAATCTACATTGTATGCCAGGTTCATGCCCTAGACCTGGATGTTGGGCCTGTAAGACTTCCCACATATGATTTCAATAGAATTGCCTGCTGCATTCAAGATTTCTGGCATTTATCTTCTCTAACAAAGGGAAAAGACAACCACAAGTCACAAATGCACTGCTGGGATGTATCTACTACAGGTGAAACTTTCTTAAAATTACCATGTTATTTTGAGAATGTCATTTACAAGTCAAGAGGGGAAATGGATGGATGGATGGATAAGCTAGATGGATAGGTAAGATAGGTAGTAGGTAGATGGATGATAGATAGATTGATTTATAACTAAATGCTTGATGGATAGTCTTGTGACCGAATGATGGAAGCACATGGGAGAGAGAGAAAAAAAGATATATAAACAATCTATGGATAAACTATCCAGACTCCTCCCCTTTGTGGTGTTGAATTTCAATAGACCTTATCATTCATGAAAGCTTGATGGTTCCCACACTCCAGCTAATAAGGGAAGACTTACCAGTCACCCCAGAACTTAACTCTGTGTGTATATATATGTATAAATCAAGGTAAATCTTTATTATTGAGGACTTCTCAATAATCTCACTCAGGACACAGTAACTGAAGGTAGAAGATGCCATCAGAGACCCAGTAGCCAGATGTAGCTACTGATTACAAAAGACAGGATCTACACTGGCTACTGAGCCATTGAGGGTACCTACACATTCCAGCAGCTAGATGATATGCAGCCTTCGGGGTGGGGCTCTGTGGAAGGAAAGAGAAGACATCAGTCCTGGAAAATTATGTGGAAATGGTATCAGGAGGTTTCAATTGCATATTTTCTTTATTGGCAGTCTGACCGACACTAATTCCACACATGCAATTTAACAGTCTCTAGGTTTATTTACTTACTCAACATATATTGAGTGATATTGAGGAAAGTGCCAGATAGTCTCTTAGGTGTTAGAGAGTCAGCAACAAACAAAATACAAGATGAAACTCCCTGCCCTTTTAGAGCAGCCATGATTGCTTGTGAGAAAAATCTACACTTGATTATGTGGCACGTTTTTGCAGTAAAATGTATACGTGTGTGTGTATAAATGCAAAATATTTACATATATAAATGGAAAAAATATATATGCATATATGAAAAACAAATGAATTAATAAACAAAAACTCAATCCATTTCATTGTGGCCTTGGAGAATTTTCATTTGCCTTATACCACTTTAATATAGCAATGATGCACATACATACAATAAGTTGCAGGAAAAATCACATCATTTCCTCTATATAGCATGATAGTTATTTCCACCAAACACCTAAAACACCAATGAAAACTGCAAAGAAGATACGTTACAAAGTATTCAAAGGAGCAGCTCACTAGTATGTCAGTTCCCAGCTTTCTTCCCATAATGAAAGAGTTACTCAGTTGTGTCCAATTCTTTGCGACCCCATGGACTGTAGCCAGGCTCCTCTGTCCATGGGATTTCCCAGGTAAGAATACTGGAGTGGGTAGCCATCCCCTTCTCCAGGGGATCTTCCTGACCCAGGGATTGAACCCAGGTCTTCTGCACTGCAGGCAGATTCTTAACCATCTGAGCCACCAGAGAAGCCCCTCCTCCAATAATACTATGTAGCTTTAAACAGTTAGAGGATAGGTGTCCTCCTCATTGATTGATTGATTGATTCATTCATTCACCCCAGAAATGCCTACTCGTTAATTTCTTCCAGGCACTGAGGATGTGACACTGAACCAAGACCCTGCATTCATGGAACTGAGAGATGAGTATTTAGGGTCGGGAAAGAGAAAAAAGAAACTCAACAGGTATGGATTATCACTTCCATAAAGTAAAGCAACAGAGCAAAGAGGAATGTTCAGAAGGTAGTCACAGAAAACCTCACTGCTGGTATGACATTTGAGCACATTCTTGAAAGAAAACTGTACACACCTGCAGTGAGATAACATCACAGAGAGAGGCAAGATTCAGAACAAAGGCCCTAAAGTGGGAAGAAGCCTGGTGTCTTGGAGAAGGTGTTCTTACATCAGCATAGGACCACTGTAGCCAATTATTGTTTCTGACTTTTGGATTTTTGTAGAAAGTAAATAACTATGCAGCTTTGGTCCAAGTACACGTTTTAGAATCTGACCTTCTTATGAATTTAAAATGCTTTGGCTATCACTTGGAAAAGATTTAGGAAAGTTATCATCAACTGGAAGAAAGGCTATACTTAGAACTTTACATTAGTACAATTTGAGTGGACATGCAGCTGGATGCAAATATTTATTGCCTAAAAAAGGTAGCTTTAAAAATATGTTAGGCAACATTGTAAATCAACTCTACTCCAATATAAAATAAAAATAAAAAATGTGTTAGGTATAAGATGACTGGTTTTCTGAGAGCTCTAAATATGTCAGTTTCAAGGGAATGATTTAACTATATAATCACAGATGTCTAATTTTAAGAGCAAACCCACTTGCCAAGTTATAATGATAGTGTTTCACCAGGTGGTTAGCTCTTAGGAAAGAAGGATGGAATTTATGAAGTGAAGTAGGTTTTTGTTTTGATTGTTTTGTTTTCTTTTTGAATAAATTAAAAACAACTCCATCTATGAAGTATATTTTGTCATTACCTAAAAAGCCAGGGCATACATACCAAAGTAAGAAAAACAAATTGCTTGTATGAGTTTGGCTGAATCCTACCTTCAATAGAAAACGAAGCATTTATAGAATACACAAACTTACATTTCATAAACCACTAAAACTAAATGTTCATAACTATCTTTATGAATAAGAAGACTAACAGTTAAAGTGAGGCAAGGGTTTAGTTTGGTTAGTTTTAGCACCAAAATTCAAAGGATTATCTTTTATAAATTTTGGTGTATATTTAGATTAGAAGAATGGTATTTTTAACTCCCAAAGCTCACACTATTCTCCAAATCTTCCTAAGTCTAAAGAACTATAAAGTTAAGACGGTCTTTTCCCTCAACTGTTAAGTTTATCTGGGTAATACAAAAAGGAAAAACTGTAGATACAATTTTATGGAAGGCTACTCTACAGATTAGAAATGAAGTGACGTGAAGTCACTCAGTTTGCGAACCCATTGTCTGCAGCCTGCCAGGCTTTTCTGTCCATGGGATTTTCCAGGCAAGAAGACTCGAGTGGGTTGCCATTTCCTTCTCCAGGGGATCTTCCCAACCCAGGGACTGAACCAGGATCTCTCACACTGAAGGCAGACGCTTTACTGTCTGAGCCACCAGGGAAGCTCTATAGATTAGTGTCAACCACTAACCAATAATACACATTTTAAAGATTATTAAAATACAGGGACTAGAATATATAAGGAATATACTATAGCATAGACTATCAACCAATAATACATTTTATAAGTTTATAAATAAGTCAAACTAATAATGGCAAATTATACAATTTTATTATCTAACAATTAAGAAGACAACTAAACCCCAGGGATGAGTAACAGAACTATAACCAAGTTAGTCACTGTTCAAGTCCTATTCAGAGTGCAAAAAAGTAAAACAAAGACAGTCATAAACAACAACCTATCCATCTTGGCTGAAGACCATTTATTTGAGGTACACATAATGGGAAAGAGAGTTAAAAGGGAGGAAAAGACTTATTAAAAGTTAAGCCTGCCACCTGCTGTTGGAAAGCCTGCTTGGAACAGGGATAAAGACCATTTCTTGAAATGTTAACCTAGGATTTGAGACCAGGGGCAACCTATAAATCCAATCAAGAGGTAGACACCCACTGATATTTAACACCAAGCTGACATTCTCATCCAAGTTTCCCTGGACATGAATGAAATGCTGCTTCATGGGTTATTCAACGAAAAGAAGAGTAGACTTCCCTGTTTTTTGAGGGATTATCTGGATGATTCTACTTTGCCTCCCCAAAGTATCCCTAAGTTTACAAATTATAATTTGGGGAAAGAAATTTTGACCCCAAGCACTATATGTACAGGTAGTAAATGAAGAGGGATGAGCAATTTTATAGCACTGCTAGAATATTAGCTTTACCAAGTCAAAAACTGTTAAGTTTGGCTCTAAGTTTGGCAGGGACCAATCCTCATCCATGATTTTTCACATATTTTAGCACATGCACTAACAGCTTTTTGGAACTAAATAGGAAGATAGTCAATTACTACAGCATATTTATGGATTTGACAAAGCACACTCCAGTATGTTACTCGAACATTCAAAAGTAAACAAAAATTGCCTCCCATGGAGTAGATCCCATGGTAAGTGTTCTTACCACACACACATTTAAAAAAGACAGAAGGAAGCTATGTTAGGTGTTAGATACATCTCTTACCTGGATTGTGGTGATGGTAATGGGTGTTTGCATATGTAAACTCATCAAGCTGCATGCATTATATATGTGTGGTTCTCTGTATATCAATGAAGCTATTTACAAAAAAAACAAACAAACTGCCTCCCACATGGTTAAGAACAAGAAGTCAAATTAACTCTAACTGTAACTCAGGAAAGAAAGGCACAGGGTGAAACTACGCCTGAGGAAAATCCCAACCTTTTAAATACAGGTGTCTAATTAAAGTATGTTTTTGTGAACTCGAATTCCTTTTGTGTTACATTTGAGGATTGAAGCCAGGGTCTCACCATAACCAGCATATGGTTGCAGCCCGTCCAAGTCTTGCATACCTGAGGTCTTGTGACTACATTGACCAAAAACATTTAGCCAGCTGATGGTCATTTGATTTTCATATCTCTTATTTAGTAAATTGCTCAGCAAGTCAACTTGGAGATTGCAGTGAACATTTTCTGATGTTCCTGCTCAAGACATAAAAAAATTCCCTGCCAGATAATTCTAGTCTGAACAGGCCTGGTTTGGCATGAGATCCTAAAACAAGCTTCTAAAGACGAAACCACTCACAGCCCATAAAGACAGACTCAGACGAGTTTTTTAAAAATAATATTTAGCAATTAGGCACATGCCTTTAATCCTTCTCAACGAAAACCAAATTCTTTTAAACAACCATTCGATGAAAACATGAATCATTTTACTCATTAGCAGCACTCAGAGAAAAAGAATAGTTTTCACCAAAGTAACTGCCTTTTTAAGGACAAGTTCCAGAAATTAATTGCTCTAAATCCATGTGCAAATATCTCTCTCTTTGTCACTCTCCCTCTCTTTGAAAGAAACTTCTAAACTCTCTTCATACAATTGGTGGTGGGGTGCAATAATGGTGAGGAATTCTTATCACTGAAAAAAAAAGAAGTTAAATAATTTGCACCCTATCAATGGTAAGTTAAAAAAACAGTATCGAAGTAAGGTGACTGTTTTCTGAACCTGTAAATAATAGAGAAAAGTTCTCTTGTTTTTCAGAATCCCTGACATAGACTTTTAATCATAATTAACCCATCACTTCTATACCATTACTGGAGTCTTCCTAAATTTGCCCTCATTTCTAAGCCTTGTGCTATTTTATAAAGGCATCAACATCACATATACCTGATAATTCATTTATAATCAAATCTCCACCAAGCCTCTGCTTTCACCATTGTACAGAACTCCTTTTGCCACGAAAGTTCTCATGGCACAAAATTCTTCATTTGGTCTTCCTTGACTCTTCCCATCAAGCTTCACTCAGTTCAGATGGAGTAAGGAGAAGCAAATCCCTGACCTCTGCGTACTGCTTGCCCAGCTCCTCTTCTCCCTCTGCTGGGCCCAGCTCAAAGAGATTCTCGAAGAGTCTAGAAGAATTCTAAAAGGCTTTCCTGGAGTCTTCTGCAAAGTTAGCTACATGTTACTCAGGGCCAGCTCCCTCATCACTGTCTGTCTCAGGCAGAAACACAAGCCAAATGGTTCCTTGTTTATTTAGAAATATGTCTCTTCATTAGAATATGAGTTCTATGAGGGTAATACTTCTGAGATTCTGAAGTATCAGCAGATGCACTGGCTCATAGTCATCTTTCAATAAATATTTGTCAAAGAAATCCAAGTGAAATGTCTGGCACCTGTACTGATGCGCTTCAAAAAACAAAATCATCAAAAAACAAAGGGGGACCATCTCCATTTCAGGAAAATTCTTCTATTTCTTTATCCTTTAAACATCATTCACTTCCTAGCTTAGTTTTATGGTACTTTTCTATAATATTTGTGGGTGCCTATAGGATCTAGTTCTTTGTAAAGGAGGATATTTTCTGGAGAGAAGTGTGAACTAGTAAAGGGTGTACCTCAAGGTGCAAGTTTCTATACAATCCCTTGTGTTTGTGTTAGCTGCTCAGTTGGGTCTGACTCTTGTAACCCTGGACAGGGTCCTCTCTGTCCATGGAATTCTCCAGGGAAGAATACTGGAGTGGGTTGCCAGTCCCTTCTCCAGAGGATCTTCCCCACCCAGGGATCAAACCCAGGTCTCCTGTATTGCAGGCAGATTCTTTACCATCTGAGCCACCAGGGAAGCCACAATCCCTTGTAGCACAAGGAAAATAACCTTGTAGCACAGAAGAGTACTTGGGGCTCAGGAATGCTATTCTGTCTTCATTCCATAGGACAAGCAAACTCTGATGAAATGAAAAAATTGAGACAATTGAATAGGTAATGGCAGAGGATGGGAAAAGAGGATAGAAGGAAGAACAAAGGGAACATCCAGCGGTTGCAATTTCTTTTGCTTGTGATGGCTATGAAATGAAGTATACCGTTAGCAAATGAAGCCTCTTTCAAAAATCATACCTGTCTATCAGCAGCTAACACTGAACTTTAATTATTATGAGGTGTATGGTGGCACATTGATTTTTAAAATTATGTGGTTTGTATAAATGGTTCATACCACAAAGGAAGAGAAGGGGAGACTATTAGATAAGTGTGAAGATGTGGAAGGGCTAACACAAATGATTAGAAAATGGTGGAGTGAAACTAGAAATTATGCTAAGTGAAGTCAGTCAGAAAAAGATAAAAACCATATGATATCATTTAATGTGGAATCTAAAATATGACACAAATGAACCTATCTACGGAACGGAAACAGACTCACAAACATAGAGAACAGGGGGAGAGGGGAACGGATAGACTGGGAGTTTGGGATTAGCAGATGCAAACTACTATACATAGAATGCATAAACAACAAGGTCCTACCGTGTAGCACAGGGAACTATACTCAATATCCTGAGATAAACCATAATGGAAAGGAGTATTAAAAAGAATGTATATATGTATAACTGAGTCACTTTGCTGTATAGCAGAAATTAACATAATACTATAAATCAGTTATACTTCAATTAGAAAAAAATAAATTAAAAAATATTTTTAAAAATCTAATGTGTTGACCAAAAAAAAAAAAAAAGAAAAGAAAGAAAGAAAATAGTGGAAGACTAAATGTAGCATATATCACACCGATACTATCTAATGACCAAGCAGCTACAACACCCAGGAGACATTCAGCAAACAAGAACAGGAAGAAAATGTGAATGCTACTTGTGCAACAAAGAGAAAATGGGAATGTGCAGATGTATAAAGACTGCTCTGATATGTGTTAAATAAAGGAAAAGGGAGTAATTGGCTATTTTCAAACTTCTAGAGAAGGGAAGAAAGATAGCTGTATAAAGTCCAAACCTATACATCAAGTATTTGCTCAGAGTGGTCACCACCCAGTGGATGTGTGACCAGTTTCTCCAACTGGTGGTTAGGAAACCAAAAGTGCTTCAGTGGTAATAACTCAGTACAAAGGGCCTATAAAAGTCTCGCTGACAACATTTTTTTCTCCCCCATTCTTCTCTTCTTATCAGCTGATGCTCCATAAAGGGTTTTTGTCAGGGCCTTTGACAGTATTGTAGAGCAAATGAAGGTGTTTAGAGAAACACTGTCGATCTAATTAAAAGTCAGATCAAAAAAATAACAGAGGAAAATATCAACAGATCAAGCTCTCAGATTACAATTGGAGTTGGATTTTTGAGATGATCACAGAAATAGTCTGGAGAGGAAGAAGGCAAAGGGATACCAAAGAAGGAGGGCCACTGAGAGGAAACAGACACAGAGGAAAGATGTAGGTCAATACAGCTAAAAGATGGGTAAAGGAGAAGCCCAGCACTGACCTACAACACTGAGACTCCAGTCAATGGGACAACAGCTTCATAGGCATCCTTGATGAACTAGGTAGAAGAGGAAGTTTATCAGATGGAGAAAACCGGAAGGATTCAGGAGGAGTGACTCTCAGGCGTTTTTAAAAAAAGAAAAGGTGAGCATCTGGAGTCCAAGAGAAAGGGAAGATTATTTATAGGCCTGGGCAAAGTCAAGCAATGACGGAAGGAAGTCTTTCTTCCTGTGTCGGGTGGAGAGAGCAACAGTGGCAAACTTTATCGCTAGGTTGAAAGGGGAAATAACAGAAACAAAACTACTGTTTATATTGATGGTAAGTAACGCAGGGGAAATCTGGTTCCTTTTTCTATGAGTGGAGAAAGAGACCAGGAGAGGCACTTAGCACTGAAGGATAGTATAGCCTTGAAAGGACTGGCTCAAAGAGGACAAAAGAATGTGTGTATATTGTGGGGTACGGGGGACATGCTAATCTGGGTGAGTATAGGTGGCGATGTGCTATAGAAGTCATTTTCAGTCAAAAAGGAATAGCAAAGGCCTCTCATTTAGAGAAGAGGCAGCGTAAAAGGAGTTCAGAAATGAAGGGCAACCCTTGAGGTCTAATGAGAACACACTAGATGCAACATGGCAATTCTAAAAGAGTGGTCAACCTCAGAGTCCGATGAGCAATCCAAACCACAAGCCCAAGCTTTCCTGGAGAATCTAGTCTGTAGCTATATATCCTATGGACATGTTGTTGTTTAGTCACTAAGTTGTGTCCAACTATTTTGTGACCCCACGGACTGTAGCCCATCAGGTTCCTCTGTCTGTGGGATTCTCCAGGCAAGAACACTGGAGTGGGTTGCCATTCCCTTCTCCAAGGGATTTTCCTGACCCAGGGATCGAACCCTCATTTCCTGCACTGCAGGAGGGTTCTTTACCACTGAGCCACCTGAGAGGCACCACATACACAGTACAAGCCAGAAATGAACCCCATTTACTTGTTCCCTTTCCTGACTCCATGTCCCTAGCCCCATGTTTGCTCTCCTGCCTCCCATTCTTTGCTGGTAGGCCATAGCATTGAACTCATTCAAATTTCTCACTGCCAATTGCTATTCATTCTGACACTCTCTTTTAAGTCCTAGTCTGATTATTGAACGTTCTATAGTCTGGGGAACAAACGTAATAGAACACATCCATACCACGATAATCTTTTTCATGCTGATAATTAGACTCATCCTACTACTGGGAACACTAAAAGTTAATGCAAACCCTATGCTGATAGAAGAGAACTGTTAGGTACATACATCACCACTTTTCTTTCATGTCTGCTTCTATGGAAGCCAGGATGGGCCACGGAATTAGCGATTGAATAAATGGAGGGACTTAAAAGGGCAGAATCTAGAGGATTTGGTGAAAAAAATTAAAACAAAATGGTATTTCCTTGATTGAGTTTCATTATTAGATGAAAACTTACAGTCTTTGTGTGCTCTTTTATCTCCAGTTTTTCTAAGGTTAAATGAACCTCAATGAATTTTAAAATCATGAATAGAAAATTGAGAAGCTGGAATTCTCGAGACTCAGTCAAGAAAACATGTCTATGTTTTGTTTTAGATATGCCAGTAGGGACAGTCAGAAAACTCTTAAGAAAATTGTCATTTTACCAATATATCAAATAACAGGTTACAAAACAGCATTACTCAAAGTGTATTCTTTGGAGTATTAAACCAAGAGATGATTCACAAAAAACCCCACAGTTCTTGGAATCAGATTTGGGAAATGTTGATGTACCATATGCCCCTTCTTGAAATTTCGACACAAACATGAAAGGTTCTGAAAAGTCCTACTGGAAAGGAACCTATTTAGTGTTGTTCAACACAGTTTTCCTGAACTTATTGGACCACAGAATTTTTTTCCCGATCTCCTGAAAATCTGTTTTGTGAAATGCCATCCAAGACAGTACTAAAGCCTATATTGGTTGCTTCACAGTTTATCACTGGCTTCCCCAGAGGCTCAGCAGTAAAGAATCTGCCTACAATGCAGGAGACGTGGGTTCAGTCCTTGGGTTGGGAAGATACCCTGGAGGAGGGTATAGCACCCACCCCAGTATTCTTGCCTGGGAAATCCCATGGGCAGAGAACCTAGTGGGCTACAGTTCATGGGGCTGCAAAGAGTCGGACACGACTAAAGCGACTGAGCATGCATGCACACAGTTTATCACTTACTCTGGGGAGAAGTCTATCAAGAATTGTGCCAAGGCAGCTGCTCCCAAACCAGGAATATGCAAAGGAAGAGGGATACTGAAGAGAGAGGGCCACTGAAAGTTACAGAGAGCAAGGAGATATATCAGTCAACACAAGCAAGGGGAAAGGGGGTACCAGGCATGGGCCAACCTTCCTGGCTAAGTAAACCCTCATGTGCTGTGCTTAGTTGCTCAGTCATGTCCAATTCTTTGTGACCCCATGGACTGTAGCCTGCCTGCCTTTAGCTCTGTATTGTTTCCTTTCAGAGCTACCAGTTTCTGTGGCCGGGACAAAAAGAATGCTTTTTGAGACCTTGGAAAGAAGAATTTAAAATTAAAGTAATCCAGTGTACCAGATTTCATTTATTATGAAACATGGCAATCTGGATGGAAGGCATAGTGCAAATAAAGGAATTATGCTTTTGTGTTTCCCTGATAGTTTTACAAAGCCACTTGCTCAGTACTGTGCCCTCAGTAATCAGGTCAGATGAAGGCAATCACATAGTAAACGTCAACACTCGCTGTGTATACAGTACTGTCTGACTATCACAGCTCTTTCACATCTGAGTCTTTGACTCATAACAACCTTGTGAGGCCAGTGATTGTGTTATTATCCATAGTTAGGAAAACAGGATTAGATGGGATCACAGCCATGAACACCTCATATACAAATAGATGGGACTCTCCTAACTGCCTGACAAACTGATGAGCAAAAAGTCCTGGCCAAATACTCAAAGACATGAGTTTGGGGAAGCAGCAAAGTGCCACGGGGAGAATGGTGACCTCGGCCTAAGAAGATGGGGGTTCTGTGATCCAGGTAAACAGCTTGGTTTTATTGGGTCTCAGTATGGCTCCCAAGCAAATGGGGATAATACTTTTCCTACCTATAATGGGATCATTGAGATGATCCCCAAAAATGAAATTTATGCAAGTACTTTACAGATTTTCATGCATGATGCAGACAGAAGAGATTTTATGTTTCTCACAAAGGTAAAATACAAAGGTAGCACTTTCCTGTCTTCGCAATCTGAACCCTATTTCCAATGCTTTAGCCCTCATCATAAAGTGAGTGCTACAGTACTTGTGTTTAAGTCCAAATGCTGATAAACCAAACATGCAGCTGTCCCCACAGGGCTGGACCAGATACCTTCTGAACCACTTATTTCAATACCTTATAAACAGGAGGAGCTAAAGCGATGGCAACTATTATGTTCACAGTTTAACTTTGGTTTCTCATCTGTACTAAAAGGTTATATTTCTATACCCAAATCATTAAAACTTCATCAGTATTTTTTCCTCCTAAGAGATGCCAAGTTTTTATTTTACCAAGTAAGGGACATCTTTAAATCCCTCCATAAAGATTGCTCTTTTTAATTGAGGAAGAATTAGCACACAATAAACTGCACATATTTAAAGCATACAATTTGATAAGTTTTGGCATATGTCTACACTCATGAAATGATCTCCACCATCAAGAGACTGAAATTATCCACCAGCCTCAAAGTTTCCTTGTATCCTTTTGTAATGACTCCCACTTGCCCCCACCAACTCCCCCACTCCAAGAAACCACTGATCTGCTTTGTCATTAGAGACTGCTTTGCACGTTCTAGAATTTTATACACATGGAATTATGCAGTATGTACTTCCTTGGGGGCTCTGCTTTTCTCATTTCTCATTCTGCTTTTCTCTTGTGAGGTCATCTGTGTTGTTCACTATATCAATAGCTCACTTCTTTTCATTATTGAGTATAATCTACCATATTGATATACCACAATTGATTGATCCATTCATCTGCTGGTGTATGTTAGGGTTGTTTCGAGTTTTAGCCATTATTTATAAAACTGCTGTAAACATTCAGGTGCAAGTCTTCATAGAGACATATTCTTTATTTTCTCTATGAGTGGAATATCTGGATGGAATGGTAGGTGTATGTTTAACCTTTTAAGAAACTATCAAACTGTCTTCTAAGACTTTTGTACATTTCTACATTTTGACCTACATGTATTATAAGGATTCTAGATCCTCCAAAACCTTGCCAGCACTCGGTATGATCACCTTTCTAACTGCAGCCATTCAAACAGGTGTGTAGAATCTCATTTTCTTCTTCATTTGCAAGTTCCTAATGACTAATGCTGAAACTCCAATACTTTGGCCACCTGATGCGAAGAGCTGACTCATTTGAAAAGACCCTGATGCTGTGAAAGGCGGGAGGAGAAGGGGATGACAGAGGATGAGATGGTTGGATGGCATCGACTCAATGGACATGAGTTTGGGTAAACTCCGGGAGTTGGTGATGGACAGGGAGGCCTGGCATGCTGCAGTTCATGCAGTTGCAAAGAGTCGGACACGACTGAGTGACTGAACTGAACTGAACTGAATAACTAATGCAACATTCCATGCAATGACTAATGAACTAATGACTAATGAACACTTCATGCAAAGATGGGCTCAACAAAGGACAGAAATGGTATGGACCTAACAGAAACAGAAGATATTAAGAGAGGTGGCAAGAACACACAGAAGAACTATACAAAAAAGAGCTTCCTGACCCAGATAATCACGATGGTGTGATCACTCACCTAGAGCCAGACATCCTGGAATGTGAAGTCAAGTGGGCCTTAGGAAGCATCACTACGAACAAAGCTAGTGGAAGTGATGGAATTCCAGTTGAGCTCTTTCAAATCCTGGAAGATGATGCTGTGAAAGTACTGCACTCAATATGCCAGCAAATTTGGAAAACTCAGCAGTGGCCACAGGACTGGAAAAGGTCAGTTTTCATTACAATCCCAAAGAAAGGCAATGGCAAAGAATGTTCAAACTACCACACAATTGCACTCATCTCACACTCTAGTAAAGTAATGCTCAAAATTCTCCAAGCTAGGTTTCGGCAATACGTGAACCAAGAACTTCCAGATGTTCAAGCTGGTTTTAGAAAAGGCAGAGGAACCAGAGATCAAATTGCCAACATCTGCTAGATCATTGAAAAAGCAAGTTCCAGAAAAACATCTCTTTCTGCTTTATTGACTATACCAAAGCCTTTGACTGTGTAGATCACAATAAACTGTGGAAAATTCTGAAAGAGATGGGACTATCAGACCACCTGACCTGCCTCTTGAGAAATGTTTATGCAGGTCAGGAAGCAACAGTTAGAACTGGACATGGAACAACAGACTGGTTTCAAGTAGGAAAAGGAGTACGTCAGGGCTGTATGTTGTCACCCTGCTTATTTAACTTATATGCAGAGTACATCATGAGAAACGCTGGGCTGGAGGAAGCACAAGCTGGAATCAAGATTGCTGGGAGAAATATCAATAACTTCAGATATATAGATGACACCATCCTTATGACAGAAAGTGAAGAAGAACTAAAGAGCCTCTTGATGAAAGTGAAAGAGGAGAGTGAAAAGTTGGCTTAAAGCTCAACATTCAGAAAACTAAGATCATGGCATCCGGCCCCATCACTTCATGGCAAATAGATGGGGAAACAGTGGAAACAATGGCTGACTTTACTTTTAGGGGCACCAAAATCACTGCAGATGGTGATTGCAACCATGAAATTAAAATAAAAGACGCTTACTCCTTGGAAGCAAAGTTATGACCAACCAAGACAGCATATGAAAAAGCAGAGATATTACTTTGTCAACAAAGGTCCGTCTAGTCAAAGCTTTGGTTTTTTCAGTAGTCATGTTGGATGTAAGTGTTGGACTATAAAGAAAGCTGAGTGCCGAAGAATTGATGCTTTTGAACTGTGGTGTTGGAGAAGACTCTTGAGAGTCCCGTGGACTGCAAGGAGATCCAACCAGTCCATCCTAAAGGAGATCAGTCCTGGGTGTTCATTGGAAGGACTGATGTTGAAGCTGAAACTCCAGTACTTTGGCCACCTGATGCAAAGAGCTGACTCATTAGAAAAGACCCTGATGCTGGGAATGATTGAGGGCAGGAGAAGGGGACAAGAGAGGATGAGATGGTTGGATGGCATCACCGACTCAATGGACATGAGTTTGGGTAAACTCCGGGAGTTGGTGATGGACAGGGAGGCCTGGCGTGCTGTGGTTCATGGGGCTGCAGAGTTGGACACGACTGAGCGACTGAACCAAACTTAACTGAATGACTAATGCACGCAGGTAGCATGGCCGAACAGTTTAAAGTGCTGGATTTAGGCTCCAGTCTCTTCGGAGGTTATTTTTTGGGGCTTCCCTCGTGGCTCAGTTGGTAAAGCATCTGCCTTCAATGTGGGAGAGCAGGGTTCAACTCTGGGTTGGGAAGATCCCCTGGAGGAGGGCATGGCAACCCACTCTAGTATTCTTGCTTGGAGAACCCCCATGGACAGAGAAGCCTTGGCAGACTATAGTCCATGGGGTTGCTAAGAGTCAGACATGACTGAGTGACTAAACATAGCACAGTGACTAATGATGCTGAACGTCTTTTCATGTGTTATTTGTCATTTTTGTATCTTCTTAAGTGAAGTGTTTGTTTGAGCCATTTGCCCATTTTTTTGCCCTTGTACAGTTGGTACAAGATTGGTAACTAAGAATTCAATCAAAATTTTACATAATTCATGGGTACCCAAGAGGGTAAAAACTTCACAATGATTACTTCCTAAAGCCTATGCTGAAGTAAAACATTCTCTAAATGTTAGGGCAAACTTGAAATTCTTCTAAAGCTTGAAAAGAACTTAATTATTCTTTTAATCAGTATTGCTGCTAAGTCTACACAGGTTCAACTTAGTAAAAAAAAAGATGCATTTCCATGTACTCTACTTGTACCCAAACCATCTTAGTTAGTTCTTCCTTTGTACATTAGCTGAAAATCACCAAATTTTGTCTTGAAGCCACATTTCATATTTTGTACTAATTATGTTCTAATATCTTAAGATTCTACTTTTCAGAAATTATGTTTTTATGTCAAATGTGTGCCTACATTCAAAAAGAGACAAAGGCCAAAACCTCTGTCACACTATGCCAGCAGCCACCAGCTAAAATGTGATTTGCAAGCATGAAGATGAATTCTCCTTTAAGGTCTGTAGAATAGGCTAGATTTGAGGGCTGCTACAGGCTTTCCTTTGAGGAAAAGCAAGCCCAGTTCTGCTGTGCAGGGCATCGGTTCGCAGCTCAATTGTTACAGTTGATGTGGGTTTCCTTTTAGATGCCTGGAAAATGACTCTGCTGACCACATCCACATTCTGAAATACTTTTTGAGAACTTGTAACCAAACTGCAGGAACTGACTCATTTTGCAGTGCCCAGCTACCACACAGTCGTACCAGAATAGACTCCAGTCAAAAGCAGAAATAGGGAGGTCTCAGAACACAGGCAACAAATTGTCTCTTTACATGGGGGGAGAGAGGGGGAAATCCCAGGGCACATGGGATGAAATGGCTCAAGCCCTAGGAGACCATCAAGATGTGACCAGCCAGAGGGGAAAGACTAAACAGAACACATGACTTCGTGGACAATATAGGTGTTACCCTCAAAGCTTAAAGTCAGAGGCTGGTGAAAAAAGGACCTGAATGTCTAGCTCTCTATAGTGCACCTAGAAAGTAGATTCAGTTAAGAGAGATATGTGCGGGAGAATCTGCAGGAAGATAGTGTCTTGAATGCCCATTCTGGAATTCCTTGCTCAGGAAGTTAGGAGCCTGCCCTCGTCTCTAAGTAGATGAGCAGGAATGGAATCCTAGCAGGGATGCCAGAAAAAAGTCAGGCTAGGGCCCAAGGACACCAGCGCTTAGGACCGGAGATTTGCTGGTACTCTAAGGTTCCCCTCCATCCTTCGTTATTTATTTCTACTTCTTTCTCTCTCAGCTCCCAATGTGGTCCATCCAACTGGGTCAGCTTCCTCGTGATCTGTGAATTCTCACTCCCTCTCTCAGTGCAGTTCCTACTTAACGGGCAGGATGGAAAGGAGCACACTAGGCCCTCCTCCACAAAACACTCTATGTTCCCAAATTACTGACTTCTCCTCCCCACAAGGGAAACTGTCATTCTCTCAGTCAGTTTAAGCCAGAGGCAATAAGGAAATCCAGTCCAGTTGAACTAAACTATAAATGACAAAAGCAGTAACTCTTTCCTGTAGGTGGGTCCTTGGCTACAAGAATACGAATGATAAGCTAGATGCATAACTAACTAGTAGGGCTAGGGGATAAAATTTAGATGTGAAATCTCAGGTGGTGTAAAATAAGATAAACCTGGACAATACCTCCAAATAGCTACCAAGTGCATCTGCTAAGCCCTGGGAGTTATCAGGCCTGGTTACATTGTCCAATGTTGATAAGGCGACCTCTATACATAATTTATGTCTCATCTCACTTCATGCCTCTTAACATAAACAGTCTCAGAAAACAGAAATTTTGTCTATCTTATGCAAAAGGTAGAACTTTAGTATCAGATGATGAAAATAAAAGAATAACAAGGGGATGCAACTCATTTACAGCAGTCAACACTATTTTAAAGAAACTACAAGTGTTTTTAACACAAATTTAAAGAAAAAATGTAGACAGAATCCCCTTCTACTCAACTGGTCAACTGGTATGATTTTCCCACAATCCCTTTCTGTCTCCAATTGTAAAATGAACACGTGTGACATGACTTTTTAACCTATGTCAAATGGTAAATTTTCATACAGATTTCTAAGAGGTAAACTATCAATTGGTTGAACTGAAAACTAGGAGCTATATAAATCACTTTGAACGTAGAATTAATTAAAAACCACACAGTTCAAAAGTCTAAACTATTTATCACTGAGTGCAAGATCAGCAAAGATAGGTCCCTTGGAAAAGTGAGTTTGGGCTAAGTGTAAATGGAATTGAAACATCTCACTGCTAGAAAACTGAGTACGCCATGCCTCTGAGGAATAGATGTGACAGGAAAAAATTACCCACTTTTGGATCTTTAGCTGATAAGGAGTTGATAGCTCAACTTTATCTTCCTTTTCCAAGGTTTTTATATCATCATAATTTAAACGACGAAAGTAGCATTTCCCAAAAGAGTGCCCTACACAACTTCTACACACTCCGGTTATGAGGCACAATGGGCTAGACTCTCTAGGATCTTTACAGAAGTCACCTGTCCCTTTGGAACACCATCTTCCTTCTCTTCAGTTACCATTTTCTATCTTTAGCTTCCCAAGTGGCTCAGTGGTAAAGAATCCACCTGTCAAGCAGGAGATGTGGGTTCAATTCCTGGGTCAGGAAGATCCCCTGGAGAAAATGGCAACCCACTCCAGTATTCTTGCCTGGGAAACTCATGGACAGAGGAGCCTCGTGGGCTATCATCCATGGCATCCCAGAGTCAGACACGACTCAGCAACTAAACAACAAGAACAACTTTCTCGCAGCTTCTTACTACGGCCAACAGGGCCCTATGTGATCTGCAACTTACTACCTCCCACTCCTCATCTACTACTTTCCCCCTTGCTTGCTGCTCCACACTGACCTCTTTATTGTCCTTTTGAACACACTAAGCTTGCTCCCTCCTCCAATGCAATGGTTTTGTTTTCTCTGCCTAGAATCCTCTTCTCCCAGATTCACACATGGCTCTCTCCTCGCTTCCCACAGATAAGTCTGCACAAATATTGAAACATCAGAAAGAACTTTCCTGTCAGCTCTGGATAAAGTAGCTCTTCCTCAGACTCCTGGGTACTCCCTATCTGTTGGAGCAAGCTTTGTTTTTTTCTCTCTAGCACCTTTTAACGCCTGGCATCTACTTATTTGTTCAATCACTGTCAGCCTGCCTCATCCATGCAATCAGGGAGCTTGTTCACTGCTATATTCCCAGACCAGGAACACCATCTGATATATGGTAGGTGTGCAATACATTTTGGTAAAATGAACGTTTCCCACCTGACAGCTTTGTCAACTGTTCTGCTACAAGCCTTACAGGGTCTGGCTGGCACCTGGGACAATTTTTGTTAACATCTTACCAAATACCCCATACTTCAAGGACCAGGTGGATAGGAGCTATAGGAAAGTTTTTTTCCCAGCCTGAAGAGAAATTGTGCAAAGGTTGTGGGAGAAAGAACAGTTTCTTTATAGTCTCCCTGCCATCCAAGGGTAGAAGATTCGTGAAAATCTTTTTGAGTATCACTGCCAAACAGGATGGAGGAAAAGGTAGAAATTTACTATCTTTACCAACTTAACTTGTCCCAAACAGTCCTTAGTTGATCTAGCTCAGAGAGAAGAGCCCTGAGATCATGAGCCATCCTTTTAGAGGCTGAATGATTTTTGTTTTTAAATTTACATTAAACATTTCCTTCCATTGGGCCATATATACCTGCTGTTGATGTAGACTTCACATGTCATGCATTGCCTTTCTTGCTATAGTCACACCTGTATCAGAAAACAAAGTTTGCACCATTACAAATAATTTGAATGGTTAGTTAGGTGTGTTTTGAAAACTATGGAAAATAACACTCAGGTTTAAAGCACAAGTAAACATAATGACTGCCTTAAGAAAGAGTATTCCTAACTGTAGCACAGTGACAAGTAACACTTCTTTAAGTGCTGGTAGTTTAAGCCCTCTTCCCTATCCTCATCTCCCCCAGAGAGAGAGAGTATCCCTCATTTTTTCCCACCTTCACTTACAGATATTTTCAAAAACTCCTAATATATTTAAACGAGGGCAGGACAGGACTTCTGACCTCAAAATTGATTTGAATTCCATTTTTAAATTATTTTCCAAGACACCATTGTGGAATCCTTTGTTGTCTCATAATTTTCTTCAGAGAAATGAGTCAAAAACTCAGGGGAACTCTTAGACTGGATTTACGGATGGATTTCCTACTATGAGCCCTTTTCCCACCACCATTAAAGATGGAAAGAAAAATCATTTCTCTGCATTATTTTCCTGTCAGGAGGCCCTTCTTCCCCTTACTTTAAAAAAGAAGTCCAGCTGCAAAAGGAAGATGCTTAGAGATTTTGATGAATGTCAGTCTGTGAAATGTGCTTTGTCTCCAAGATGGCAAAGGTCAAGTAAAAGATATAGTCATTGAGGTGAAAGGAATAAAGACTGAGTTTGTAGTTATTCCTCTTCCTTCTCCTAATGGACCTCATCCTGGCCTTTCTTTCATCTGTCTGCAGGCAGGGACTGAATGCGTTAGATGAGAATACAGGTGAATGAATGAATGAATGAACAAATGAAGGAATAAAGACAGGTATGGTTTAATATATCCTCTTACAGGCAGGCTCAGACCAAGGCGAGGATAATTTTTAAAGAAATTTCTAAGCATGCTGAACCCACAGGGTAGGGCAGCCTGTCCTTGCCTTCTAAACCACATTCTCAACCTACATTTGAAGAAGGAGGAAATTCTCAAGGTGAAACTCCTTTCCCATATTCTGAAAATTAACGCCTCATCCAAACATGGGGTTTTATGCACATAGATGGCTTCTTATAAATCTTTACTTAGAAATTTTGCCCCTCTAGATCGTTTTCAGAATGAGATGAAGATAAAAGAGAAAATACTAGTAATTACTGATTCTTACTCATTTTATTTTCTATGGATGAATGCTATACCGTATAAAAGAGTCTCCAGAAAGGTTGACGAAAGTGCATCCTGAGGACCCAAATGCTCACACACTTCTCCCTTCCACCCCCACTTTCAAGTGAAAACATTAGAGAAAAAAATAGGGGAAGTTACATGAGTAAGTGTGTTAGTGCATGAGATCAACTGAAAACAAGGAATTCCCCTCCTAGACTTCAGTGGCCTAATTAAAACTCATAAAACACAAATGACTAAAACTGCTCCCATCAATTTGTGAAATAAGCAGCAGAAAAAGTCAATTTTGTATTTCAATATTGAGAGGGCCAGGCCTAGAAGATATGACACTTTGCAGAACAGAGATGAGAAGACCATTTCTGAGACTTTCAGGTTCAGTCAACTTTTATTCTGCTTTCTGTCTGAAGTACTTGCCATCTATACTAGTGACACCATTTGGATACAGATTTTGGTCCCACAGCTTATCAGCTGAGTGGTCCTAAGCATATTCCTTTACCTCTCTGTGCCTCAGTGTCCTCATCTATGAACTGGTCATAAGAATTGCACCAATGGGTGGTCAAGAGAACTAAACAGGTCAGTGTGGGCAAAGTCCTCATAAATGTGCCTACCCCAAACATTGGAAGTGTGCCAGAAATGGCAGCCACCATTATCATCACTGTTTCACTTCATCTGATGTGAAGGAAAACATATCACTTAGAATGGATCCATAGGCTTTGAGACTAAACTGAAGTCTGGTCCTAAAAGGATCTGGGAAGGAACTCAAGTGTGTGAAGTACCATCATTCCAGGAACCACCACATGTGCTTTATGTGTGTTCCCTTATGTCACAGTTCTGGGAGCTAAATCCACTCTCTGGGGCTTAGGGACAGAAATGGGAATCTGGTCCCTCACTCAGCCAGCAAGGGGCCAAGTAAGCTTAAAGCACAAGTCTATTTGCTTCCAAAACCTGGGTCGCTTAGGGAGCAAACACATCAATGGCTGCTGTGAACAGGTACCTTCTTGGGGTTATGGGAACCACCATCACGTACTTGATATCCACTGGAAAGTGTATGGATGCGTGGAGATTTTTGGTAATCAGAACTTTGAAAGAATCTTGTAACATTTCACTGGGCTTGCACAAAATCACTCAGTTTCTCTCGTTGTTACGAACTCTAATCTCGCTTTATATATCTCACACAAATCCTAATTGAGAGAAGTCAATGGGTTCTCACTTGAAAAGTCTGTGTCCATTTGCTTTAAGAAAGGTGGGAAAACTAAGCTTTCTTCGAATACTACCACCAGCTACGGGCTTTCAGTAGGACAGGTGCTAAAGGAGAATTAAACTCTTCCAAGACAGAAAGGGAAGATGATTTAAAATAAAAACTTAGCTTGCTTTCCATAATCAATGACTCCATCTTCTACCTTAATCAGTTATATTTTGCTTTTATGCAAGTTATTACTTTGGTAGATTGACCATTTAAAAGAAAGCAAGTAGCACAGAGTTGGACACAACTGAAGCGACTTAGTAGTAGTAGTAGCAACTATTTTGCTATTAGAATATAGCTAAGAAAAACAAAAGGTCTTAATTATATTGACTTACAAGAGTATTTTTTATATTCAACTTTTATACATATCTAATCTGTCCCTTTAAGAATTTAAAGAAAAAGATTTAAGAAAATCAACTCCATGAGAGCTCTAATGGTGTATATATATGACATTACTTACAGTTAATAATATCTATGTGTTTTTTAATTTTGTATTTTAGACTATCCTAAATACTTCGGCACATATCAACTAGAATAAATATAAGATTGAAAGACAATAGGTTACACAGTTGAGAATTTAAGAGCTTGAGGCAGGAAGTGTCCAAAATTAAATAATTTACATCTTTTAATATGTAGAATGATTATTCTATATTAATTAAAAAATTTTTTTTCAAAGAATAGCAAGTAGGCAAGTTTAAGATGTTTTCACTGGAATATGTACAGTTCTTCAGTTCCTTATCTAAATTGAAAGTAGTTCATAAAATATAAAAGTAAAGTAATTACTTCTCCTTAGTAATTTAAAATTGTCTTGATTTTTTAAATACTCAATGATTATATTCAAATTTGGCTAAGTTTCCTCTCCTGAATGAAGACATGGGTTCTCCAAATTTTGATTGCACAATCAAAACAGTTTAAGAAAAAGAAATTCTCATGGTTGCGAATATAAAAATGGTAACAGTAAGAAAAATCCAATGAGCAGAAAAAATTCCACTATTTCTAACAGTCTGAGACTGATGGGAGGAAAGAGTTTGAGTAAGGACATCAAAGAGAAATAAATGTAGGACCCTTAGATTTGTTCCAAGATAACGTAATTGCTAGTGCTTGACTGAAAGGCCAAACCAATAAATAAGCACAAATATAGCATGTCAGAGGTAAGTGCTCAGAGGGAAATTAAGCAAGACAGTGGGATAGGGAAGTTGGGAAGTAGAGGGGGGGTTGTTATCACCTTGGAATGAATTTTTAACACTAGAAACACAGAGGTATTGGAAAGACACCTTTCTTTGAGAAGCATTGTTAAAAGCATCCTTTTGTGGATACAGGGTCCTGCAGCTCAAGGTCCATAGGCACCCGTGCTGTGTCCAGTGTGGCTCCCATGCCAAGGAGCTCATTCCCTCTGAGGTGATCCATGCCCTCCTCTGAGCCCAGACCTCCTGCTGGATTAAGGGCCCAAGATATGTCTCCAAAAAGACTTTTCCCACTATTCAAGATCATTTCCCTGGGGGTGGAGGAAAGAGTTATTCTGTGCATCTCCATTTTTCAAGATAAAGAAGTCAGGCTGACTCCTGATGGAGCACCTATTGGGAAGCCTGTAATGAGATGAAGAGCCTCTCAGAGCCCTGGAATGCCCACCCTCCCACCCAGGAAAACCATTCCACAGCAGGCCCTTGGTAATGACCATGATGGTGATGTCATCAGCTGCCAATGATACCAGGCGCAGGGTGACCAGGAGTAAACAGCCAAAATGCCCCTGTAACTCACTGGAGAGGTCCAGTGCCATATCTTTAGGCCTCCCACGTACCTGAAATGGATTCATTAAGAGCAGACTGCAGCTAGACTGCTTGCTTTCCGATCTTGGCTCTAATCACTTCCTAGCTGGAACACTTTGGGTAAGTTGCTTCCCCTTGTTTCTCCATGTAAAGTGGGAATAACAGCCCTATCGGCTCTCTTCAGTTTTTGTGAGGATTACATTAGTTAATAGGTAAAAGCATTTTACACCAAGACACATCTACTGAGCATCTGCCATGTGCCAGACACTGTTCTAGATGCCAGTGCCTGGCATATAACGTGAACTCAATGTATACCAGTAATGAGAAGTCTACAAACCCTTATCTGATTCTCAGACTGATTATGATGATGGTGAATTTAAACCCCAGTACTTCATGACCAAACACATTAATAATTTCTATAGTAAAACATACAAACATTATACT
Organism: Budorcas taxicolor; assembly: GCF_023091745.1. Classification (NCBI taxonomy): domain Eukaryota; kingdom Metazoa; phylum Chordata; class Mammalia; order Artiodactyla; family Bovidae; genus Budorcas; species Budorcas taxicolor. Next base: position 98,579,014 of record NC_068935.1, on the reverse strand, counting down.
AAGTAGGATAAATAAAGACTATAAGTAGCTTCATGTCAGTTTAGGTCAGGATTTGCTATCAAAATTTTTACATTCAAATCTTTTGCTTGTCAGACGTTTTTGGATTTCAGAAGCAATGGTGGACCTATATAGTAAGTAAGGGGCAAAATCCATTGAAATCTGCTTTTCCTTTCTAACTTCTGGATATGCTGTGTGTGAAAGTGTTGGTTGTTCAGTCATGTTTGACACTGTGCAACCCTACGGACTGTAGCTCACCAGGCTCCTCTGTCCATTTAGAAACAAAGATCTGGGAACTAGGTATGGTCATTGCCACCAAGGTGTCACTGCTTCTGTGTTCTCTCAGTGGATAAAGCTGGGCCATATGTGTTTGCATGCGCTGTGTTGTGCTTAGTCATTCAGTGGTGACCGACTCTTTGTGATCCCATGGACTGTAGCCCACCAGGCTCCTCTGTCCCTGGGATTCTCCAGGCAAGAATACTGGAGTGGGTTGCCATTCCCTTCTCCAGGGGATCTTCTCAACCCAAGGATCGAACCCAGGTCTGGACATACTAATGACCGAATAAATAGTCAAAATCATTTAGGAGCAGAAAATAGGAAGCCCTTCAGGCATAGGAAACCCACAACTGCACAGTTAATCTATGCTAAATATAATTCAGGAAATCAGTCCAGAATATTCATTGGAAGGACTGATGCTGAAGCTGAAACTCCAATACTTTGGCCACCTGATGTGAAAAACTGACTCATTTGAAAAAACCCTGATGCTGGGAAAGATTGAGGGCAGGAGGAGAAGGGGACGACAGAGGATGAGATGGTTGGATGGCATCACCGACTCAACGGTCCTGAGTTTGAGTGGACTCTGGGAGTTGGTGATGGACAGGGAGGCCTGGCATGCTGCAGTCCATGGGGCCACAAAGAGTCAGACATGACTGAGCGACTGAACTGAACTGAACTGAACTGAACTGAAATATAATCTAAACAATCCTTCACCCCTCCAACAGAGTGTGCCATAAGCTTCTCTGTCAACCAATTTATTTCCACAAACGACAGGTCTTGGGTTTAGGTCAATATACTTAAAATTCACCACTATTTTAATAGTACAACCCTATCTTTCCTATGGAAAAAGGTCAAGCTATTAAATGATTTTTAAAACTGACTTAAAAACATAGACCTTCAAAGAATACAGGATGCTCTGTAGTTACTCTAGGGGAAACAAATAAACGTTACACCAAAGAGGTAAACTATCTTGCTATCAAAGGAATTTTCTCCACATTGCACTGGAAGAAATATTTGCAGCTCTTGAAGAGCTATACAATAACTGGTTCAAGATGTTCGCACTGCTGGTCAGCACTGGATAAAGGATTTGCACAAATGCATGGAAACCGGCTTCTCTTGCCTCTTTGTTACCCCCATATGTTGTTATTTATCCTCCCCAAATTCTCTGACCCCTTTCCACTTATTTTATACTCAAGTATTGCTTTGTTCAAGACTTCTGTTTACCACTCCCATGGCGATTGGTACACAAAGGCAAGTCAGGAAGACATGGAAGGAACGGAGATACTTATGTTGCTTCATGGTTTTTTCCCCTTCTCATTATCCTCCTACTCAGTGAGACTGTAGTGGGAGGTCTGAATGACATTTGCAAACCGAGAACTTAAAGTTACATTTCAACACCCAGTCCCTCGGTTGTCATAGGAACAACACTATGAGGCTTATCTAGGTTCTGACAGTCACTTGTTCTGCTAGTGATTAAAGTTCCCCCTTCCAATCAAACATATACACACATACATATCCATACCTCAAAACATTTAGTTGGGTAGAACTGTATACCACACCAAAAATGTAAAATACAAGCCCAAAGGGAAAGAGCTTACATTCCTGAATTTGCAAATATCAATACTATTTGAGAGAAACTATTTTGAAGTCTGTCCCTTGACCTGAGTCCCTTCAGTTTACAACTTTACATACCCACATAGAGACATGTGTGTACCATTAATATCTTTTAACAAGATATACAAAAATTCTAGTACTCTCCATAATCCCAGCAGAGAATTCAGGGCAATGCTGTTATTTATTTTGCATGTATTTTTTAAAATTAATAAATGCTAACAGAGAAGAGCACACAGAACTAGAAAACATGAAGATTTAAAGAAATGCTTCTGAATACACTTTCTAGCATTTACTGTTTCAGCCTGCTTCTGTCATATTTTTGTCATTCAAAACAATGGCTTCTAAATGGATGAGTAAAACCTAAAAATTATATAGAGGCTTTATGTCCATTAAGCACAGCAGTATTTAGACAGATTATTAAATCATCATGTTTCTTCCAAGTATTTACATAAAATACAGAGCTGAAAATAACTGTGAATCACTAAACACAAGCTAGCAGTCAGACATAAATTACCTGTAAATATCTTAATGTCTTGTCACCACTTCTCTGGCTCCAAGACTTTGAAACCTACAAATCCATGTACTTCAAGAAAAAGAGTAGCATTTTTCCATATTCTCAACCACACTTTAATTAAGTCAAATAAGCTGTAATATTAACAAGTTTGGATCACCAGTCTGATTTATTGGAAGATCTGCCCTTAATGACCATGCTTACCTTGCTTTTTATCTATTTCTTTGAAAATAAGTACTTCTACAGAAGTCTTGAGAGCTACTAGTCTGAGAAAAATGATCTTAAAAACTCAAAGTATAAGCAGGAAAAACAAAAAAGACCAATTAACAGATCCTACTAGATTCATCTTTCTCCCTTCCACTCTCACCTCACTCTAGTGCCAACAAGAGAAAGTGTAGAACTGCTATCCTGCTTTTTATTATACATTTTCCCCCTTTAAGTTAAGGATTTCAAAATTTTGAAAGTGAAAACCCAAAGTCAGAAATGCAGATTCAATTTTCATTTTGAAATAAGGTATTTTTGAGAAGTAAATTAATAATATTGTATTCTCTATAACCCCAAACTTACAATTCTGTCACTAATAGTTTTGTTGTACATATTCACATTCATAAAGGGAGATCACCAAAATAACCTACATGTTTACTGGCAGTTAAAGGACAAAATATTTTTCCATCTGATTCTATAAGTGGACATCACATGATTACTTCTATTGACCAGTAAGAAACTGGTAAAATCAGAGAGCCACTGACCATTCTGGATTTATTTTCTTATTTTATTCAACTTTTCCAACAGTCATCCTTAAGAAACCAAATCAAGAAATCAGACATTCATGCTTAATATAAAATTGTTTCCTTACGGTTCATGAACAAGAAACTATTGTATATAATACACTTATTCAAAGTATTATTGTATTTCTCTGGAAATTTAAACACAAGGGCCACTCAGGTTTAAGATTAGAAAAGTGAATTTGAGGTTTCAGAGGGAGACACAGGCACACCAGTAAGAACTGCTAATCATGATTTTTCAAAACGTCTCTCAAAAATAAACCATATAGAAATAACCACCCTTTCACTGTATTAATGTAATCAAATGGAACAGTCTTAAAATTCAGGACACAAATGTAAAAAAAAAAAATCTATTACCATCTACCCTTCATAATCGGTAGGAAATTTTTTGAATGCATTACTGAAACTTTAATTTTATAGAATTCTAACTAAATTCTGGACATCCTGGGGTAGAAGGAGGGAAAGGAGGGCAAGTTGACTAATTCTGAAAGCATCTCTTCAAGTATCTATCACGTATACTGTTCAGACTAAATGGAAATCTATATCCATGGAATGCTAATGCCACAATTCTACCAAAGAACTCGTTTTTATTTTCTTTTCCCTCATATTTGGCTAAACTGGTAATGCTCAGCTCATCTTTGTTAATTACCTGGCTTCTTCTCAGTCTTTATGCTATATTCTCGAGCTGTTCCTTTTTAGAATTCCTCACTCTGTTTGTATGTTCTTTAGTTCAACACAGTTGTTAGGGGTCTGTGAACAATTTTACAATTCCCACACACGGCATATGATATCTATTAGGGAGCAATGCCACTTTTCACTTACCAATTCTGGATAAAGCAGTATTTCCTGGTGACAGAATGCTGCTGCTTCCGTTCGCTAAAACTCCCTCTTCACAGCTTGATAAATCTGATTAGAAAATGTCTTTGTTCCAGATCACACGAGGCGCTTTTTTCCTATGAAAGTTTTCTAAAGAGTTATCTGCATTTCATTCCTGTGACAAAACGAATAAGAACAAGGGGGTGGGGGTTGGGGGGGAACAGGGAGTAAGTCCACACAAGTTCCTGGCAAAGATTTTTTAGCTGCATTTTTCTGAGTTTAATCAGTAAGCTACATTAAAGTGACAGTTACCAGTTCAGGGAGCCAGAGTTTGATCAAGGCAGCCACAACCAATTTGGGTGTCTTCCACTGATGTGCAGACCCCAAGGAAGTGGTCCCTTGGTCATCTATCACATGTGGCTGAATCACTGGACACCCATCGCCACCCCCTCTCCTCCCCTCCCACAGCCCCTGTTGAGTAGCAGCCCAGGCAGGAGAGTGACTGGTCGCCCAAAGCGGGACTTCTTATAGGGACCCGCCAATTAGCTGCTGACCAATCGCAGGCAGCACCTAGTACCTAAGTCACATGACAGGGCAGTCCCTATGACTGCAGGATTTCTGAATTACTGGGGTTACACAAAGGACACTCATTCAGGAAAAGAGGGGGAAAAAAAGCCATAAGCCGAAACAGAAAACGCCCAGGCTGTGACAACTCCGGCTTTAAAATAGGGAACACCCGAGCCTCACACAGACAGACAAAAAGCCACCACCAAGCCAGGATGGAAATCAGAGGAGTGCCTGGCACATATTAAAAAATAATCCCCAAGCCGAGGCTGAGTTTACAGACCCACTTCAGCTATAAATCTACTCCTCCTTTCCCCTTCCTCTTCAGTCTCCCCAACAATTTTGCATTCTTCTTTATTCTAAAAAGCTCCGGTGAGCCTCCACACAGCGGCTGGAGGAAAAATGGGTGAGACACAAGAGCCACGCTCTTTTCAGCCCTTCCAAATACCACTAAAGGAGATTCAAAGTCTGCTGTGAAAAAGTTTCTTAAACGAAATACATTTATCTCAAAATGGTTGCATAGTTCAGACAAAATTAAACACAGTCAGGACCAATTTGTACCGTAACGACCAAATCATCAGTCTCCCCCCACCCCTTTCTTTCCCCCACTCTCTCTCATGTAATCATTTTGGACTGTTCACATTGAGAACATTCTCGTTAAGTAAATGAGCCCCCCGCTTAGTGAGCCAGCTACTAATTTATCTAACACCCCCAATGTAGTTCTCAATTATTTTTTATATCCTAGGAAACATTCAACTGTGGACACCCTACCATTTCATTATCCCTCCCCCCAAAAATGGTACTTACATTTGTTCTTTGTTTGGGTCTGTCCAGTTTCTCCCTCTCCCCTAGACATCTGAAGCCAAAATATGGACATAGCTTCAACCTTCAAACCTAAAAGGCCCTATTTTGATTGTGCAAGGCTGCAAGAGCTCCTTCTCCGAGGCAAGCCGGGAACACTGTGCTGCTTGCCATTCCCAATTTATGGAAGGAAGCGTATGTCAAACAAACCAGGTGATGACTCAGACTGCCTCCCCCAGCCACGTTTTCCCTAGAATGGGAGGGTAGCGTAAGTGCAGCCCATTTGGATGTGACTCAGTTTTATTAGACTGGTGATTGTAGTTAATCTGACAAGCTCACATTTTTTTTCTCTTATAACTTGTACATTTCAGGACCACAAGGCAGATTATAAATGGTTTCAAAGAACTGGATCATGTAAAGGAGAAAGTGCAAGATTATTTTGAAGGTATGGTGAGGCTCTGGTTCTAGTCCCAAATATTTAAACCATCCTAATTATTTGTTGAAAATTTTGCAACTGAGGCAACTGAACGTTTGAGTTCACACGAACAGCAGTAAACAGGTTTTATAATTTTAGTCTACTGGAAGCTTTTATCATGGAGGACTAGGACTCTTTTCGTCCTGTGGATCCAAGTTTAAGTCTGTAAGTCTGCAGCCCACGTGGCATGTTCTTTCGGAAGTGGTCAGGGGCATGGGAGCCATGTTGCAACTTTCACTTTTGCATCTACTACAGTTCACATTCTAATCTGAGCCACTCACACACAAGCACATATGCAATATAACCACATTTCTCTCTCTCTCTCTCACACACACAAGCATCTGTACTGTTCTTAAATCCCAACCTGCCTACAAGCTACAAAATAAAAACCTGAAAATCTTCCAATATCATCTGAGAAAATTCTGATTAAATACATTGGCATGCCTGAAAGTCTTCCTCTTCAGAAAAAAAAAAAAACAAAAAACAAAAAAAAACTTTACTACCAAGATGGGGGTGGGATTACATGGAATAAATTGTTCCCAGGTATTACACAGACAGGAAGAATGCAGTAATAAGGAGTCCAAGTCCCCACACAAAAAATCTGGAAGCCTTGGTCTGAGCAGTTTAACTTCAGTTATCTCCTTTCAGCATACTTCCTTTAACCCTGACAGAGTTAGCAACTGCTCTGACCAAGGCTTGACATGCATTGCTGATTATGCCTTGATGGAGAACTAATTTTGTTATAATATAAAAAAAATACAGTCTATTTCTATAATATATCAAAATGTTCAAATATCTCATTTTCAAATTGGTAGAGGAAGGCAGAGAAAAGGTATATACCCTGTAAATTCAGTTGATTTAGGAGCTGACTATTCACATTACAGAAAGAATCCCTGTACTCTTTTACTGGAATAAATCCCACACTAAATGTATAGATAGAACTGACTTTCTGAAGTTAAATCCACATAAAAAATTTAGAAGTACATTTCCAAATTGTACTTTTGAAATCTTTCTATTTTAACTATGTGTACATATTTCTCATTTGGTTCTTAAAACTTACACTTCCATAGGGATGTATTAATCTAGCCACTGACTTTTTTTTGAGTAAAATTTTATTGGTTTAAAGAAAGTTGTCTTCCTACAATATATAAAGACTATAAAATCTATAACTACATGGCTTTCAATGGAAATAAACAGAGACTATGAAGACAGCATATTAATAGAATTGAACGCTTGAAATTTGGGCATCTAAAAGAATCCATAACATATTTTTAAAGCCTAGAGCCAGACTTGCTGAGGTTTGAATGCTGGCTCTGCTGATACCTAGCTGTGATACCTGGGTTAAAAATACATGTACAAGCGGAGGACAGTTCCTGACAGATAGTATGTACTATGTAAGGATTCGCTGTTTTGTTATCATTGTCAATCAATCTCTACGCTTTAACAGCCCTCTACGCACCATCATTTTAGAGTAATACATAGTCATTTTAACATTTCTGCATGAGAAAAATACAATTCCATAACTTTTCTTAAAAGAATCACTTGACAAACACTTAGCCAATCCATATTTTCCTCCCAAAGTTTCAGTGATTTTAATACTTGTCTGGTTTTACATTTGACATCTGCTGGGGCCTTTCTGTCCAAATTTCTTGGAGTTTCCAAAAGCCAGTGCAGAATCGGGCTAGGACCTGCTGGGGAGGACATTCAAGAAGAATTTCCATTCCAGTCAGCCCAGATGGGTCAAGACATGGAAACTCATTGGCCGGCCAGGAAAGAAGGTGAATGGGTCAAAGACTGGGGGAAATACTACAGTCCTGTGGGCGTGGAGCACCACCCTTGGCATCAAAAAGGGGCCCCCAAACAGAGGCATAAGGAAGTGGTTTCAGACCCAGGAAAAAGACATTCACTGTTTATTCTCTCCGCAGGGTCATGACATAAAACTCCACCATAGTTACCCTCAGGGAAAACCAAGGAGTGAGGGTGTGTGGGGATTTCAAAAAGAAACCTCAGCATGCACTCTCTCCCATGCTGTCTTTTATTAAGGAATTTCATTTCTTAAAGCAGAAAACTACATGGATTTCCATCTGAAAACTCTGTGAAGAAATTCAAGCATCCCACAAACCCTCCAGTAACAAAGCTAATCGTTTCCAGCCAGCATAGAACATATTTGAAGAATGATAAAATGGACAGCAACCAGACATCACTGAGATGCAGGCAAGTTTTATAAATATGGAACTCCTCAAATATGGTGCTCGGCACTGCTCTGGGGGAAAAGAGAAATAATTCTATGTTTTGTTGGAGGGCGAGCAACTGCTTAGACTTGTCTTTATCCAGGCAGTGTTTCTGAGACAGATGGTAACAGAATGGGGGGAAAGCCAGCAAAAATGGAGAGAAGGTGATTAGGATTACAAATGAGTGTTTGGGGGAAGGCTTGATTCCATTCCCCTCCATTCAGGAAGACACACAGAGACCTGATTCAACAGTTTAGTTAAAGCCAGGTTTGGAGCTTGGGCACAGAACTTCCTCTTGGTCACTGCTCCTGTCTCCAGGCAATCGCTAACACACCAAATGATCCAACTGTGTCAGATTCCCACAAACCAGAACTACAGGTCAGGATACAGACAGCCAGCCTGAGTTTTAATACTGGATCTGGGACTATAACCTGTGGGGACTTAGGAAAGTGACTCCATTTTTCTCACAGCTTTGGTTTCATCTGGAGAATGGGAATAACTGAGAAAATATGAGGAAGGAACAGAAATCACTGCATCCATAATATGTGCCATAATCATCAGCTCACTAAAGGGGAGCTTATCACCCCCATTACCAATCTTCCAACTCCTTCAGGATGGGAGGGAACTCAACAATCTTAAGGGTTCTAAGTCACACTGTTCATTTGAAGGCTGACAAAATGACTTTCTCACTTATGTTTTACAATGATCAAACATCTTTAGAGTCATGTTGATATCTGGCAGAAACCAACACAATACTGTAAAGCAATTATCCTTCAATTAAAAATAAGTAAGAAATTAAAAATAAATCTTTGGGATAAATAACAAGGACCTACTGGATAGCACAGGGAACTATATATTCTATATCCTGTGGTAAGCCATAATGGAAAAGAATATAAAATAAGAATGTATATATACATGCATAACGGAATCACTTTACAGCAGAAATTAATACAACCTATCTTTGGATAATGGCTAGATTCACTTTTTGATTATAGCAAAGTAATATACTTTGAGATGAGATCAGTTTTATATCCAGTGTATATCAAATTCCCAAAATAAGCAAATGTTCACAGATGCCTGCCTATGTGGCTATGTGTCTACCTCTACTAACATGCACGTGAACTATGTCTAGAATTATATAAGACACTCTTAACATTTCTTTGAGAGTTGCCCTTTGTTCCATGCTTTTCCTATTATATAAGCACTCTGCCCGTCTTCCTGCAATGATTTCAGATCTAAGCAGTACACTTTGCTCAGAAAAGTTTTCATTAGTTGTCTTCTTTTCCCCACCCATTTTAAAGAATGAACTGACTCAGTTTTTGATGGCAACGCCACTGGGTGGGAGTGAATATGGGAGTGGGCAGGGTGGGAGAAAGGGGGGAGGAGGAGGGGGAGGTGGGGGTAAGAGCCAAGAGCTGAATCACAGCCATGTGAGTAATCTTAGGCTTTTTTTTTTCCTCTTCCTAAGGGTATGAATCAAATTAAGCTTGTTTTGCTGTGGGTGAAGGAAGAGGAATATAATAGCATGAATCACAGCAATTATCAAATATGTGGCACTCACTAAAAATTAATTACCATCACTGCTTTCTCTCACATGTCTACCAGAAGATGCCGGAGAGCTTTTGTTAATCAATATAATCCTTTACAAAATTTCTCAAGAGTTTGAACTTGATTCTCACCCTCTTCCCTTGAAAAATTTCCTTTTACACATGCTTTGCAGACACAGGAATTATTTTGGAGCTTCTGTGAGATAATCTTGGGCCCTTAGAGATAAGGGTGAAAACACAACGTGGCTAATACTGGGTAGAGACCAGGTTACATACTATCAAGCCACGAGGGCTGGAAGCAAAATTCTGAGTTTATGAAAACAATCACTCAGACGTGAGTTTAACCTTTCAAGAGCTCACGGATGGGAAGGCTGTAAGCAACAACAAACCTGTGGGGCAAAGTGGGCATTTCTTTCATAATACTAGTTTTTAGTGAGAAAAGAGTTGTCATATGAAACTTCCAAACTGTACTATGCTGGAATAAGTGGATACTCATCCTTGTAAGAATTTATTAGGAGTGATATGGAGAAGGTGGATGAAAACATATGAAATCAGGTTGCTTTTTTTTTTTTTAATTTACATGGAGAGTAAGGACATAGCTCAGCTATTTACAGTCAGGGTGCATATCTAACCAGACTTACAGGAAAGGCACTTCCTTTTCTGCCATATTTTTAACCCAATCTGTTTAGTAATTTGTGGAATATAAATATTACCATGGGGAAAATTGCCTACTTAAAAAAAAAGGCTCCAGTGATCAAATATGTCCTATTCCAGGGCAGGTCTATGCTTTAGGAAATCAAGAGGGCATATTTTGAAATTTCCTTACAAATTTACATATTTTCCTACACCAATGAGCTAAAATGCATTGTCCCTTTGGGTTATCAATCCATGGTGGGTTTATTTTTTTCCCTTTTAAACATAGGTATAGACATTCTGTAGATAGGCAAATGCTCCCAATGGATTTAGGACCTTTACAGAATATTCCACACACAGGAGCTCAAGGAGAGCAGAGTCTTTATCACACTGTCAAGTTTTCCAAAGTTCATTTCTATTTATGGGACAGTGTTTTTGTTCTAGCACAACCTTTCATAAGGTCACCAAATAAATTCTTTCAGGACCACTCTGAATAGGCAAAAGCTTTTTATTAATAACTTTTCCATGTCTACGTGTTTCTCAATTTGGAAATTTTCATCTGTAATGACAAGCTCTTTAGGGATGACAGTTGGTATGCCCAGTTTTACATATCTTCAAATCTGCTTATATAATGGAACATTTTAGAGATTTTATTCAAAGTTTGTTTACATATATATATAAATATATCAACACTGGGTCAATATAAGCTGAGCTAGATTGGTTTTCAGACTTGGTGACTTGGCTCTCTACTCCCCGGCCTTCAAGTTCCTTGCCACCTGACTCCAGTCAAGCTCACTATGTCGCAGGATTTGACTTTCAAGTCAGTACTGTTCCTAATTAAAATCTTTAGTTTCTTAGGTAGTAGAAATAATATTCTCAAATCTAGTTTTCTCACACCCTGACCTGTGTCTGTTGCGAGGGAAAAGTGTCCATAAACTGCCAATTCATGTTTTAGTCCTCTCTCTTTAAATGACCTAAATAGCAACTGATCAAGGCTTCTCTGATGGCTCAAGCGGTAAAGAATCTGCCTGCAATGCAGGAGACACTTGAGACACAGGTTTGATCCCTGAGACAGGAAGATCCCCTGGAGGAGGAAACAGTAACCCACTCCAGTATTCTTGCCTGGAGAATCCCATGGACAGAGGAGCCTGGCGGGCTATAATCCATGGGGTCACAAAAAGTCAGACATGACTGAGCGACTGAACACACACAGTAATTGCACAAGACACTGAAAATAGGTCTTATTAATTCTCAGAGTTTCAGTCCTCCGAAAAGAAGAGTCCTTGAAGTACTCTGCATGGGTTTTTTCTGCTCCCTAATATACCAAAATGTTTGAGGTGAGACTGGGGGTGGGATGGTTACTATTCTGATGTTTTCCATGGAAAGAAACAGAATTTTCAAAGGCATAATTGATGCTAAGTGTAAGTGAACTTAAGACTTTGTAAATCAATCACCAACTATACTGACGTGACCTGGTTCTCATCTAACAATAGGGAAGAAAAATGAAAAACAGCACTGAAATAAACTTGGAAGTCAGGCATCCAGGCAAGGTCAGGGGTGGAGGTGGAGGTGGAGGTGAAGGTGCTGGTGGTGGTCTTGGCTGGGAGGTGATAAGGTCACAGAGTCAGTGAGGCAGAAAACAGGAAGTGAGTAGGAGGCTCAGGCTGGGGAGAAGGGGGTGGTGGGACCCCTCAAAATGCAGACCACCCCCTAGCTTGTGAAAGAGGAACAAATAATAGACATGGGAAAGAGAAACAAGAAAAGGAGGACACCGTTTCATGTGAAAAGCATGATTTTAATAGTGAGCTTTTGTTTCCAATCTAGTACTAAATCCTCTTTGCACTATTTTTCCAAAAATGTATCTCTCAGCTCTCTCTAATTTATTTGATCCATCATCATCCTCTCTCCAGGATGTGGCCAAGCTTTCAAAAAACTGCAGCCTGTGAAGGAGCTGTAAGCAGAGTAATGAGGGAAACTGCTTAAATTACTCCAGTATTAAAGGATTGAGGCTGATTAAGCGGAAGGAAGGAGACAAAGCACTGAAGGAACTGTCTGTGGTGTGATGTGTCTGTAAAAAAAAAAAGCCTTATCATATGGAAACTGGAAGGAGGCCCTAAGCAGAAAGAGGCCTTCAGAAGAGTGGACTAGGAACCTGTCAGTGATGGTAAAGGAGAAGTCACCTTACTTAACCAGTGGTTTGACCAGAAGTCCCTTCCAACTGATTCTAGAACTCCAAGTTTTTCTTTCAAGAGTTTGATAGAACATTTTAAATTTCTTTAAAACAATTTCCGTAAAAGAAACCTTGCACTGAAAATAAAACAAATTGATGACGACCTTCTCTGTTGGAGAGTTTTAGCTCACAAATTAATTTAACCTGATGACTTCCTCTACGAGGTAACCATCAATGTATGACTCTCTCTAGAACATTGTTCCTCCAATCTCACCTCCTGTGACTAGGAACACTCCTTAAGTGGTTGTACAGTATGACAAAGCTACTTTTCCTCTCTTTTCCTTCCCCAGCAGGTCATTGGAAGAGTGCAAGATGATCCATTAAAAACTGTGGCTGTGCATTAAAAAGAATTGAAATAATGCCATTTACAGCAACATTGATGGACCTGGAGATTCTCGTAGTAAATTAAATAAGTCAGACAGAGAAAGACAAATATTACATGATCTCACTTATATGCAGAATCTAAAACAATGACACAAATGAATTTATTTACAAAACAGAAACAGACTCACAGACTTAAAAGAATGAATTTATGGTTCTGGGGCTGGGGGGAAGGTTAAGAGGAAGGAATAGATTGGGAGTTTGGGACTGACGTGTACACACAGATATACTTAAAATAAATAACCAACAAGGACCTACTGTATAGCACAGGGAACTCTACTCAATATTCTGTAAGTATCTATATGAGAAAAGAATTTGAAAAAGAATGGGTACATGTATACGTGTAACTGAATCACTTTGCTATACACTTGAAAATAATGCAACACTGTTAATCAACTATACTCCAATATAAAATAAAAACAAATTTTTAAAACTGTAGCTATGACCAACCTAGACAGCATATTCAAAAGCAGAGACATTACTTTGCCGACTAAGGTCCGTCTAGTCAAGGCTATGGTTTTTCCAGTGGTCATGTATGGATGGGAGAGTTGGACTGTGAAGAAGGCTGAGCGCCGAAGAATTGATGCTTTTGAACTGTGGTGTTGGAGAAGACTCTTGACCGTCCTTTGGACTGCAAGGAGATCCAACCAGTCCATTCTGAAGCAGATCAGCCCTGGGATTTCTCTGGAAGGAATGATGCTAAAGCTGAAACTCCAGTACTTTGGCCACCTCATGTGAAGAGTTGACTCATTGGAAAAGACCCTGATGCTGGAAGGGATTAGGGGCAGGAGGAGAAGGGGACGACAGAGGATGAGATGGCTGGATGGCATCACTGACTCGATGAACGTGAGTCTGAGTGAACTCCGGGAGTTGGTGATGGACAGGGAGGCCTGGCGTGCTGCATTTCATGGGGTCGCAAAGAGTCGGACACGACTGAGCGACTGAACTGAACTGATGTTATAGTTATGATAACTGAGATGTCACCATGGTGGGAAGTTGGGTGATAGACATTCAGAACCCTCTCTCTATTATTTTTCTATCTTCTTGGGAGCTTGTAATTAATTCAAATGAAAAAGTTGAAAACCAGAAACATGCAACTGTCTGAAAAACTTTATCTTCAAACCAATCATAACCAACCAAAGTCAAATTTCATTTCTGGATAATTGTTCCCAATGATGCTAGCTCTCTACTTAATGCTGGAGAAAAAACATTCAGGGGGAAAATCAAGAAACCAAAACACAAGTTTCTAGCCAAGCTTCTCCCTTTTTTTTAATGTATATGGAAGGGTAAATTTGGCATCATAAAATCTAAAATGTAAACTAGTTACTATAATTGACAAAAGAAAGAAAAATTGGTTTTGTAAATTTAAGATCTAGAAAACAGACCCACTCTATTTCATCCAACCTGACATGCCATTGATTGTAAGACACTCAATTCTTCTATGCATTATTAGGTAAGAAACAAACTTTGTCAATTAACTATGACACAATCCCTTAAACATAGACCTGAGTGACAGTCAAACTAGCTTTTCATTGCTTTGTTCTGTGAGGTTTGGCAATTTCTCTTGCCTTCAGTTACACTGCTTGGCATGTAACTGGCAGTCCTCCTGCATGTATCTCAGAAACAAATAACACAGCTTCAACTACTTGTATTTTCCTAGTTGTTGCTTTGAAAGAAAATGTGGGATTTCAGTCATTTATCCAACAATGAACATTTGCTTCACTAATATCAAATTTACTCCCTGCTGTTCTGGGTACACAATAACATTTTGTTTCAGGGCCAATAACATTTTATTTTATTAAGTGTAACCTCCTTTTTGAAGCATGGTTGATGTGTAAGTTTCTCGTGTACAGCACAGTGATTCACAATATTTAAAGGTTATACTCCATTTATAGTTATTTTAAAATACTGGCCATATTCCCCGTGCTGTACAATGTATCCTTATAGCTTATTTATTTTATACATAGTTTTTACCTCCTAATTCTCTACCTCTATGTTGCCCCTCTCCCCTGTCCTTCTCCCCACTAGGAAACACTAGTTGTTCTCTATATTGGTGAGTCTATTTCCTTTTGTTATACTCACTAGTTTGTTGTATTTTTTAGATTCCACAAATATCACTGTATGTGATAACAAACAGTATTTGTCTTCCTCTGACTTACTTCTCTTAGTATGATAATCTCTAGGTCCATGATAATCTCTAGGTCCATCCATGTTGCTACAGATGGCACTATCTCATTCCTTTTTATGACTGAGTAATATTCCATTGTACATCTTTATCCATTCATCTGAAGTGTACTCTTATTGAAAGTGCATCAAATGATAGGTACCCTCAGCCATATATAGAGCCAATAATATACAAGACAACTCAACTAAGTCGTTGGCCATGTGAACAGCTATGGCCAACTTTGTAAATGCGTGGGCAACAGCAACTGCATCATAACCACTGCATGGCAGATGGCACGTGGGACAGACAGTCTATTTTAATAAGTATCCCGGTTTTAAAAACAGTCAAATATGAAGGATAGGTAGAGGCAGTCTCTTAGAACACATAAAATTTCGTAGATGCTGTAGGTCTCCTTCCAGCCTGGGAAAATCCTCATTTCCCATAGCCTGTTTCTGACTGCCTTGTTCATATGATTAATTCACTTGCTCATTAAAAAAAAAAAAAAAAACTTATTGAGTACTCAACTTCCAGGTACTGGGCTAGGTTCAAGGGACAGCAATTAACATGAGACAAAGTCTCTGACCTCGTGGAGTTTCCAGTCCAGAGGAGAAGGACAGACAATCAAATAAATGCAAAATATGCCAGCAGGTCATGAGATCTCTGGTAGGATACAGAGGATCAACAATCTTGGGGTGCAGGTGGGGGTGGGAGTGTGTGGGTGACTCTTATTTTGTTTAGGGTGATCAGTGAATAAGTCCTCTCAAATCAAGCAGGCATTTGAACAAAGTTGTGAGGAAAGGGAGGAAGTGGGTTCCATGGAGACCTAGGCAACAAACGAGAGGGCAAGACAGAGGAGATAAAGGATTATACCTGGTCAGTTAAGGGATAGCAAAGAGGCCATGGTGCTACAGCAGAATGGGCAAGGGAGAAAGAAGGAGATGACACTGATTCGGTTGAGCAGGAATGAGGGGAGCAGATGACATAGAGCTTTCTAGGCCATTATCTTTCAAGGACTATGGTCTTTACTCTGAGAAAAATAAATACCTAGGAGGCTTTTGATCGGGAAGAGTGGAAAGATCGAAGAGGTACCACCTGAGGCAAGGATGGAACAGAATGCTTAGTTGATTAACCCAGATGAAATGCCAGTGGCCTGGCCTAAGTGATATCGGTGGGAGATAAAGGTGACTGGTCAGATTCTGGATACATTTTAAAGGAAGAGCAGACAGGATTTGCTGATGGGGGCGTGCATGCTAAGTCACTTCGGTCGTGTCTGACTCTTTGTGACCCTGTGGACTGTAGCCCACCAGATTCCTCTGTCCATGGCATTCTCCAAGAATGCTGCAGTGGGTTGCCATGCCCTCTTCCAGAGGGTCTTCCCGATCCAGAGATTGAATCCAGGTCTCTCACATTGCGGGAGGGTTCTTTACTGTCTGAGCCACCAGGGAAGCCCACTGATGGGGGATATTAGCTAAAGAGAGAAGTCACTGACTACTCCAGGGTTTCTAGCCTGGACAACTGAAAGAACAAAACTGCTATTTCCCCAAAAGAGGCAGGCTGGGTATGGCTGGGGTTAGGGAGGTGTGTAGAGGAGGATGAAGAGTTGGGATTTAGATATGCTAGGTTTGGGATGTCAAGTAGACATCCAAGCAGAAATGAATCTGAAATTGAGTGAAGAGTTCCAAGATGAAATCATTAGCGTTTAAGTGGTATTGAAAGCCAAGAGATTAGTTTGACTTTGGGAGTGAGGACAGATAAAGAAGTGGTAGGAGAACTGAGGCACTTGATAAGAAGAGGTTGGAGCAATGCCAGGAGGATTCAGCAGAGAAGACTGGCAAGGAGCACCCTCTGGGAAGGCAGAGCACCAAGTGTGGCCTCAAGGAAGCCAAGGGAAGGAAACGATTTCAAGGAAGACGGCAGGAGCGGCTGGGTCAAATCCTGCAGGCAGGCTGAATAAAATAAGGACTGGGGACGCATCAGTGAATTTGAAATGCAGAGGTCTGGGAGTGCTTGATGGGAGCCATTTTGGGGGTACAGTGGGTAGGGACATGAAGTGTAACTGGAGTGGAGACAATGGAGCATGGAAAGAGAGGAATTTGCAGCAGTAAATAAAGACAACATTTTTAAAGAGAAATGGCACAGTGGCTGGAAGGGGATGTGTGTGTGTGTGTGCTCAGCAACACTGATCACCCCCATTAGAGGTACTAGCTATGTAGCATCTCTCAGAAGCTGACAAGTTGGTAGTTGTCAGGTAGAGTCTCTCTGGCCATAAACTGAGGCTGACCAAGTTCTTGGTAACAGAAGACATTAAGCCCAACCATTGAACTTCTAGAGCTCTAGAAAAATTAGTTATCTGCAAATGACATTAAAGTTTATTGCAAAAAAGCTGTGAGTCAGGTAGTGGCTGTGAAAAGCAGCACCAAAATTCCATTATCAATTCCATTATCAACAACAAAAAATCAATTGGTATACCTGAATTAACTGACTCTAGAGACAGACAGCAGAATGAGGTTAAGACCACAGACTTCGGAGCCAGACTGCCTGGGGCCAAGTCTCAGCTCCAACATTTACAGACTGGGTAACTTTGGGCAATTCATTGAACATCTCTATGTCTGCTTTCTTGTCTGTAAAATGAAGGGAACCAACGGTCCCTATTTCATAGGGTTACTGGGAGGGTAAAGTGAATTGCTATGTGCAATGTTTACTATAAAGTCATCATCTCTATCTTAGAATTTAAAACTGAACAAAAAAAAAATTAGAACTTAATATGAGGACCCTCTCATAAATCTGCAAAACCAGAGACATCAACTGTACTCCAAAATTTGAGGACAATAAATAATGTAACTCAGCAAAAATAATTTTTAAATTGTTTTAATTTGGGAACATAGACATCTAGTGAAGATTGAAATACAACCTTGACACTTTAGGATAAAGCAGAGACTTAATCAATAAATTATATGTCTGCTCGCCTCAGTACTTTTCATCCTCCATGGTCTGAGTTTAGTATTCTCTTTTGAAACTTAAGGGGAACACTGGAGTGGGTTGCCATGCCCTCCCCCAGGGGATCTTCCCAACCCAGGAATCAAACTCACGTCTCTTATATCTCCTGCACTGTCAGGCAAGTTCTTTACCACTAGCACCACCTGGGAAGCCCATTTAATTCCTAACGCTAGACAAAACAGACCTGGAAAAGTTCAGTGACTGCTAAAGGTTAAAAAAATAACAAGTGGTAAAGTTAACAAATAAATCAGGGTCCCCAACAGCCAGTTCAGCCATCCTTCCACCTTGGCCTGGAATGTGGAGTCTCCCCTAAAGGGTACCTATTTTCCCAATGACAGATGCCATGCTGTAGGTACAGTGTTTCTTGAAGGAGAGTCCAGGAATCTCTGGGGCATTTCTGAACTGTGGTCTCCACCTTAAATGCTGTCAAAGTGCCCATCCCTCCCTACCTTCCCCACATCAGGTGGTTTGAGGCTCCAAGGGCTGTTTCCATCAGGCCTGTCATCACCTGTCTCTTACTTTTAGCCTCAGACTTAAAGAGACAGAACCCAACAGATAAGGGAAATAAAGTGACAGTGGTATAGATGGATTCCATTTTCGGAACTATATATTAATACATTTTAAGAGGAGCAACGAATGGGTATGCCCTCAGAAGGAGAGGGGTCTCAGGGTATCAATATTTAAATTCGGATAATCTATAAACTGTGCTCTGACGGTCAGTAAATGAAATTATCTGCTTGTGCAACAAATATCTATTTTTGATTATGTGCGGTCCCAGGCTGGGCTCTGGAACAGCAAAACTGAGTTGGACAGGAATCCTGTCGTCTAGGATTTAAGATGCAATTGTAGAATCCAGGTATGCAGGTTAGGAATGATAATGAATACTATGAAGTAACAGATAGACTCTAAACAAATGAAAAATATCTGAAGCTCTGGAATGCTTTCCTCAAAGGAAATTAACAAGAAAGCCCAGTATGTAAAACAGATCAAAGTAAGTGATCTGGCAGAAGCCACAAGAGCCCCTATATGCAGCTCTATTCCCTGCTGCCTGAACCTCACCAGTGCCCAGCCTTCAGAGCCTAGAGAAAGCGAGGCAGGGTCTGCTTTCAAAGGTGAGCAGCACCAATGAGCAGGTAGGAAAGGGCTGGCTAGGTAAGAAGAATTGCAGAGACGCAGGTGTGGAGGCGAAAAAAAAATGCTGTAAATGTATTTAGGGAAGTAAAAATAAAGAACCCAACGATCGGAAATGGTGGCTTCATCGATAAGAGAGTTAGAAAAACTTGGAGCCATGATTTCCCCTTTCTGACTTAAAATTCTAATCCTGAAGTGAAAGTGAAAGTGAAGCCGCTCAGTCGTGTCCGACTCTTTGCAACCCCATGGACTGTAGCCTACCAGGCTCCTCTGTACATGGAATTTTCCAGGCAATAGTACTGGAGTGGATTGCCTTAGACTGCACAGCAACTGTGCAGCTATTTAAAAATAAGCTGTGCAGCAGTGGTTTGGGAAGGCTTGGATGGAGGGTGTAACTCCATCCATTGCCCAAATGGCAGGGAGAGCAGCGGGAGCCACACCTCCCATCCCAACCTGGCTTCTCATTCCAGCTCTCACCCAAGCCTCCCCATCCCATAGTGTGATCCCTGTGAAAACGAGGAACATGACCACAGGAGATCCCAACCAAGATGTTCCCGGGGCTGAAGTAACAAAAACAAATGAGAGGCGGAGGCCAGGGCAAGTTGTGGAACCTGTGCCTCGGCTTACCATGGCAGGCATTTTTTCACACTACCCCTCCCCAACTTCCCTGACTTTTACCACTTGAAGATATAGGTCCAGGAGGCCTAATCTCCCAGTTTTTTTCAAAAGAAAGAAACACTGCAGTGTTTATAACACTGTGTGAGCCAAAGAGAATATACCTACAGGCCATGGTGCATTCTTACATTAGAAGAGGAGTCTGAATCTATCTTGCCTACTGCACTAGCCCCAGCATCTTGCCCAGCTGTGTTTATGTACATATGTGTTCAATATGTATCTGTTGAGTACATGAGAAACAAGTATTAGATTAGGCAGCAGTTTGTAACCCAACTTCTTTTGTCTTTCCTCCATTACAGAAACACCACAGCTTAGGGGAAGTATATGGGGTAACAGGTTCTACATAAAGGGAAATCTATGGATAAATTACTCACAGGTCACTATTAACAGAGCCAGTGTTACTGGATTTGCCCTCCACATCTCAGTTCTTCAAAGTTTTCTGTTGTGATGCTATGATTACCTCAATCTCAATCTAGTTCTTTTCTTCCTCTTTTCCCTTCTTTCTTCCAAGATTTCACTCAGGGTTTTAGGAAGGAAAAAAAAAAAAAAACCAAATCACTAAGAAAATGGGGAATGTATGTGCAGTTCCATATGAGGGTGGCAGATGGCGCTACATCTATCTCCAGCCTCAGAAGATAGTTAAGACCTCTGAGGTGGGAGACCTCTGAATTTCTGCTCTTCAGCGCCCTGGTCCTTGCCAGAAAACTAGAATGGATGTGTATGTCATAGGGTTGTCAGGAACATCTCTGGAGATCTTATATTAAAATGTTATTTCTAGGGTTTTTGAGATATCCCAGGTCCATATAGTCAAAGCTATGGTTTTTCCAGTACTCATGAATCTATGTATGTATGTATGTATGTACGTAAGAGTTGGACCATAAAAAAGGCTGAGAACCGAAGAATTGATACTTTTGAATTGTGGTGTTAGAGAAGACTCTTGAGAGTACCTTGGACAGCAAGATCAAACCAGTCAATTCTAAAAGGAAATCAATTCTGAATATTCATTGCAAGGACCCATGCTGAAGCTCCAATACTTTGGCCACCTGATAGATAGAGCCAACTCAATGGAAAAGACCCTGATGCTGGGAAAGATTGAGGGAAGGAGGAGAAGGGGATGACAGAGGATGAGGCGGTTGTATGGCATCACTGACTCAACGGACATGAGTTTGAGTAAACTCTGCGAGACAGTGAAGGACAGGGAAGCCTGGTGTGCTGCAGTCCACGGGGTCACAAAGAGTTGGACATGACTGAGTGACTGAACTACAACAACAAAGTCTCTGCTCTCAGTAGCTCTTGTTGTGATTCAACAGAAAGTCAAGTGTAAGATTTGAGGATCAGTGAGTTCCAAGATGGACAGGGTAAAAGTTCTACCTAATGTGTGTCCTGTACATCAGAATAAATAAAATAACTTTTGCAAGGTAATAAGGAGATGGCTCCAGAAACCCAACCACTGAAGTGAGGCACTTAATCAGAACTTCAGGACAAAGACTAAAGTGTCCCAGAAACAAACGCACAGCTCCCAGAAGTGCTGAGACAGAAGAAACTCTTGATTATCTTTCTGAGGGCATGCAAGACTCGAGATGGTACCATATTTCTGCATTTACGAACATATAACATTGTTCAGGGCAATGGGAGGTTTGGACCAATTTATAGAGGAAAGGAGGGGAGAAATGGGGCTGAAGAGAATGAGCAGAGGACAGACTCCATGACGGTTAAGTTTATAAGAGCCAAGTCAGGATTCACTCATCACAGCTAAGAACTCACTTCATCTTCTCCCTTCATCTCCTTCTGATTTCAGCGGTCCTGAGCCAATCCCATACCACGCATGCCTGCCTTTGAACCTGGCCTCTGGGTATGTTCAGATCTCCCCCAGACCTTTTAAGAGCACCAATGATTGTTCTGGAACAATATTTAGTATCATCTATTTCTGCTGCCTCCTTTAAAAATATTTTTATTGGGGAACTCTTAAAAGCATCTCCCAAAGTAGAGAGAATAGTATAATGACTCCTTTAATTGACTGCAAAGGTTATTTTTGCCAACCTTGTTTCATCTATCCCCATCCACCATTGTTTTTACCCCCTCGTTTTAAAAGTTAATAAAATTGATATTAGAGAGGGAGTGCCTCACTCAAAGTGCCCTATAAAAAAGAAGATATAAAATTATAGCTCAGGCCAAATTTAAAAAAAAATTATAAGAAGTTCTTTTGAGAGATTAAAACTGAGGAAGAACAAAACAAAAGAGAAACCCAGCCTGAGTGAAAGTCACTTTCCACCTTTGTCAGTAGAGCCCTTGGCAAATTAAAAAGATCAGTTGTAAGATAGGTAAGCAATATAATATGTACACTTTTTCAGGCCAAGAGATGTATTTTTAAAATATGACTTAAAATGGTTAGATTGCTTTCTAATTTTCTGTGCAGTTTAAACTTTTAGCAGATGAAAGGATAATGTTCAGTGAACCACCACAACAAAAATCTACGTGTCCATTGTTAAACATTTTTTAAAAAGGTAATATGGAGAAAATATTTATTTTTTTTAATTGCAATTCAATGTCTATCATTGAGAAGATAGCTCCATTTGTGTTATTTATACCCATATACACCTCTCTTGTTTTTTGGGGTAGAGTTAGTGGCAGCATCTTTGTAAAATATGATTTTAAGAGGGCAAAGGTAATCTTTTTCAGATAACTATAGCACATTTCCTAATTAAAACTGAGAGGCAGACATCTGGTCTTCTCCTAGGACTATGAGAAAATGTTTTATTTTATAAAATCAGCAGTCTAGATTGTCATATTTGCTGTTCCTTCCATCAGCCCTTTCAGTTCTAGCTAAATCCTATCCCTTCTCTCTCTCCAGACTGCACCACCAGTGCCTAAAGAACTCACGTTTTCTAGGTGCTCAAAAATATTTCAGATACTGCAGAATGAACCACTGTTGGTTTATTTGACACTCTTCCCATTGTCCGCAAACCTTACCGTTCTCAGCTTTCCAGCTCTCTTGTCCCAGCTCTATTCCATCTTTTTATTGATTGCAGTGTTCTGACATTTAAAACAGTGGTCAAAGTAAAAAGAAAGGGAAAGTCGCTCACTCGTGTCCAATTCTTTGAGACCCCATGGACTGTAGTCCATGGAATTCTCTAGGCCAGAATACTGGAGTGGGTAGCCGTTCCCTTCTCCAGGGGATCTTCCCAACCCAGGGATCGCACCCATGTCTCCCACATTGCAGGCGGATTCTTTATCAGCTGAGCCACAAGGGAAGTCCAAAAATACTGGAGTGGGTAGCCTAGCCCTTCTCCAGGGGATCTTCACAACCCAGGAATCGAACCAGGGTCTCCTGCATTGCAGGCAATTCTTTACTAACTGAGCTATCAGGGAAGCCCAAAACAGTGGTAAGTGTTCCAAAATGTCTAAGAATGACGTCTTGTGCCAGGTACTATGGGTATATCACATTTTACAAATCTATGGTCATGTTTCATCTATGAAACTGTGAAAAGGGGAAGGAAACTGTTTGGGTGGCAAAAGGGAGCAGAGGACCTCTGAATTGCTGAGGCTTTGAAACTCAGTTTCTGAGTCTCCAGGCACAAGCTGAACATCTAAAAATAGAACTTAAGTGTTTTATTAACAAGAACTAAATATTACTGCCACTTGATGCTAACAAAGCCATATCCTTACAGTACATTATATTCTGACTTTGCAACCCCTACTATTTTTGATGCTTAGTGACAATTTGAACATAGCCAATATACACTGCAGCACTCTGTGCTGGATGATGGTACCTGAAGCTCAGTTGAATATAATAGCAGCTTCTAAATACCTTGGACAAAAAAATACTTCATACAGAATGGCTGCCAACTGATTATTACCTCCATGATGGAGAGATCAGGTGGAAGTGGAAGAAGACAAATTTCTACTATGAGAAAAGCAGAATGGAGAAAAAGCAATGTACCTTGAAAGTGAAACCCTAAAAAATAATGGGCTTCAGATAGATAAACAACAAAGACCTACTATATAGCACAGGGAACTATAGTCAGTACTTTGTAATAACCTATATGGGGAGAGAATGTGAAAATTATATTTATATATATAAGAATATATAAACTCAGGAGACCTGGGTTTGATCCCTAGGTTGGGAAGATCCCCTGGAGAAGAGAATGGCTGGAGAAGAGAATGGCTACCCACTCCAGTATTCTTGCCTGGAGAATTCCATGGACAGAAGAGCCTGGCGGGCTACAGTTCATGGGGTCACAAAAGAGTTGGACATGACTTAGTGACTAAACAAACATATATATGTGTGTGTATATATATATATATATAATATATAACTGAATCACTTTGCTGTATACCTGAAACTATCACAATATTATAAATGAACTATACATCTTAAAAATGATTAAAATAATGCATCCCAGAGATCACATATAAATCCTTTTTGTTAGTAAGCTATGGTTTCTACTCATTGAGATATCTAGAAAAAATATTTAGATATAACTCTTTGCTAAGGTGGGTGACTCAGGCTAACATTTCTTCAACACATTTCAGTGAGGCAGGGAGAATATTTAATTTAATTTCTTTTCTATTTCATTTCAAGTTATGGTTGCTCAAGACCAGTACTGTTGACATTTGGGGCCAGACCATTCATCGGTGTTGAGGCCAGGAGGGCTGTCCTGTGCACTGCAGGATGTTTAACAATATCTCTAGTGTCAATCCACCAGAGGCCAATAGCATCTCCACTCCCCAGTTGGAACAACCAAAAAACCTACTCCAGACACTGCCAAATGTCCCGAAGGGGCAAAGTCATTCTCAGCTGTTTTAAGTCCCCAAACACACCCGTCTGTTTAGCCTCTCCTCCCTCTTAGCATCCCCTATCCAACAAAGGCCAAACTCACCATCCTAGGCATTGACTTTTTTTCAAGGCTATAAATTTACTTCAATGAACAGCTGTGAAAAATTAAAAAAATCCATAAAAGGAATGGGTGATCACTCAAAAAATGCTTGATTTCCACTTTCCTTTTCTATTAAAAGGATTTGTAGCTTTTAAAGCAGACACCTGTCCCTTTCAGGCCCCTTATTTCGAAGGTAAGATCACATATTTTGAATATGGCATTACAATCAAAATAACATAACTCAAGATTATGATTTCTTCTACTTCTTCTACCTTTCTCTCTGTAGGAGGAACCCAAGTCTTAATTTTTAGGAAGAACACCAGAACTAAGTAAATACTTAGCACTTTAAAGGAAACTCATTTTCACTTCAATGAATCCTTGCCAGGAGACACGATCTTAAAAACACAGAATCTTCACCATGATGCCTAAGGATAACAGCCTACAGTACTTACAGCCTCCTACCCAAGTTTCTATGGTGATGCTTGAAGGCAAAGGGTTTGAATTCAAACTGCCAAGTAATCTAAAGAAAACCCCTTGCCTCATTCCTCAAAGCAGTTTTAAAATAATTTGTTGAGGGAGGGAAAAGATTTATACTTTATACTTTTTAATACAATTGGTTTTTTCCCCCTAAATTAAGACATTAATTTTCAAGTGAGACCTCCTAGGCTCTTAATGGGCTAAGGATAAGAATTCTAGACCAGTTTTCTAAGACCCATTTTCTTTTTGACAATCAGGAAATACTAGACATTGTTCAAGTAGAGGCTGAGTTTAAACTTGCCATGTAGCTGAAAAATCATCAGCAAAATATTAATCACAGCTGAAACCTGATATATACTCTCCCATGTTCCTTAGGTATAATACATTCCAGCGATTAAAAATACATTCCATTTCCTCTAAGTGCATATTCAATCTGTCAGACTGGATGACAACACCATAAAGCTGCTGAAATTCTGAAACCCAACCTGCTAAACATCCTGAATAGCCCTTTTCCAAAGAAAAGTTACAAGCAATGTACGTATCTTTTTCAAATGTGAAAACATCTCAAAATTCCCTAAGAAGGATTTCAAAATAGTCCCCTATTAAACTGCTGAATATGAAGAGCATTTCAAATTTCCAGCTTAATTTAAAATTTCCATATTTGTTATCAATGGTACTCAAAATTTTTCATTGTGCTCCTAGGAATGCTGCAGGGTTTCAGATCCCTCTAGCAGACACAGGCAGAAACCCTTGCAAACCGTGGGTTGTATCTTTAAAAGGTGTCAAAGGAAAAGCAGAAGAAATGCTGTAATCTCCACCCACTGTCACTTAAAGACATAGCAGCCCACGCGCTCTGCACGCCTAGCCAGCATCCTGCATCCACCCTTTCTTGCAAACCCACTGCATTAGACTATGGAAACTCAGGATGTGTGGCCACAGCGGCCCCTGCTCTGGCTCCAGCTGGCCCACCATGTGGCATGGCCGTGACCTTAGTCACACTTCCCCCTAACATCCTGTGAGTGGGCTCAAGCTGGAGCCAGACCTTCCCACCGCACTGCCAGCCCTGCTCCTGGAAATGACAAACCCCCACTGCCTAAAACATTCCATTCTCCTCTAATACCAACAGAGTTTCCTGCTCCCCACCCCTCCTGAACAACAGGTCTTTGAAAATCATTCACCACCCTGGTAATACCTTTAACCGTTTAGCTATGGAGGGAGACATTTACAGCTTCACTTCCAATCCTCATAGACACTTGTTTTCAGATTTTTAACGCAACTATTTTAACTATTAGCACAATAATCACTTCTCCAGGAATTATAAGCCCAGCTAACATTCAGAATCTAAAACAGAGCACTGAAAAATCTGTACAACGAAGCTCTCTTCGTTCAAGAAGTATTTCATTGCCTCAAGAGGGTGCTTGCTGGGTTCAGATTTATAGAAGCACTGTCTCCCTGGTCTTTTTCTAGTTGGATAAAAGGATTTCAGAAAGCTCTGACTTGTATGTATAACTCTTGAGCTTGAAAAAGAACTTTCATTGTAATAAACAGGTCAATGAGAAAAAAAAAACGCTCCCCATTTAATTTTAGTTGTAGTGTTGAGAAAGAAGCAACTTTAATTTCATCGAATGATGGAAATAACACTACTAATTGGCAGAATTAATACCACCTTCCTTCTAAAATGCATATCTAGATCCAAGGATGGTTTTTCAAGCAAAAATGTAAAGCTGGGCAGAGTAACACTAAGGAGACAGTTCACATATCCATTGTTTAAATTCATGCTATTGTAAATATTTGAAAACAGACATAGAGCTTCTGGGTCTGCTTAAGATGTTGACAGCCCACTCCACCCTGTCTTTCCCAGGGAACACAAACTGTAAAACCTGGAAGGACTGCCTGGAGCAGCTCTTTGAGGACTGAGGAGTAAATAGTAGCAGGCAGATTAGGAAAGACCAGAATTCAAATACCAGCAAAGTGCCAGCAAGTTTACCATGACTTTTTCCTCTAGTATGCCCCAAGACTGAACTCAACACATTGCCAGCAGGCACCAGGCAGTGACAGAGAGCCAGGAGATGCCCTGTAGCTCTGGCTCAGGGAGCAGGAAAGAAAACTCCTGACACTCAGAGAGTGGGGGAAATCCCTCATTTTTTTCCTCCTCTCTGTTCTCTCAGGCCACAGCCCCCAAGAGCAGCCTGGGGCAACAGGAGCCTGCAGGACCAGAACTCTGGACGAGAAGAACATTCCTCTGAGTTCAGCAGAACAGGGGTTCCAAAAGGATGGGGCCAAAGCTCGCAATATTTTTTCTCTCTCTGGTGTTTCTCTCTGTTTTTCTCTATTGCTTGCACTGGCGATGTGGGCACAGATGTGGAAGTACATGGCAGAACAGAATAATGAAATCCAATTTTTTGGTTAAAAAAAAGGAAGTCTGGTGGAATTAGAAACTATTGGAAAACAACAAGGTCTTACTGTATAGCACAAGGAACTATATTTAATATCCTTTGATCAACCTTAATAGAAGAGTCCAAAAAAAGAGCGCATATATATGTGTATATGTGTGTGTGTGTGTGTGTATATATATATATATGTATATATATATATATATATATATATATATATATATAGTCCCAGGTGGCGCTAGTGGTAAAGAATCAGCCTGCCAAGGCAGAAAATGCAGAAGACATGAAAGATGAGGGTTCAATCCCTTGGTTGGGAAGATCCCCTGAAGGAAGGCATGGCAACCCACTCCAGTATTCTTGCCTGGAGAATCCCATGGCCAGAGGAGCCTAGCAGACTACAAACCATGGGGTCGCAAAGAGTTGGACATGACTAAAGTGACTTAGCATGCAGGCATATATATACACAAACACATATGTATGTATAACTGAATTACTTTGCTCTACAGCAGAAATAAACACATTGTAAATCAACTATACTTGAATCAAATAAAAATGTTTAAGAAGTACTGTTGAGATCACAGAGGAAGGAACTTGGGAAGAGGCCCCATAAATGGTTTCTGAACTCTTGGACTCACCTGTAAGCTTTACCTGCATGGATCTCATCCTAAACAGCCTACTTAAGACTCTGAGAACTGAACTGCCTAAGTCACAGACAGGTCACTGGGGAGCATATATATCAGACACATTCAAGTACCACTGTCAAGGCTTGGAAAATTGAACTGACTTTGGGACCAGCAGAAGGTGGGTAGAACAGAAGGTGGGTTAGAACTTGCTCTATGAACCTAACCAAGTAGACTGTCTGCTAAAACAAAAATAGCAACATTCTCCATGGGCTTTCAACAAGATACAGTCTCATAATTCTCAAAATGTGCTGGATAAAATCCCAAATTACCCAGCATGGGAAAAGACTATCAACAGATGCCAATGTCGAGATAACAGAGAGGTTTGAACTACCTGATAAAGAATTTAAAATAGTTATTATAAAAATGCTCCAGCAACCAATCATGTGCAATCTTGGAACCTATAAGTGAAAGTGAAGTCGCTCAGTCATGTCCGACCCTTTTGACCCCGTGGACTATAGCCTACCAGGCATCTCCGTCCATGGGATTTTCCAGGCAAGAATACTGGAGTGGGTTGTCATTTCCTTCTCCAGGAGATTTTCCCTACCCAGGGATTGAACAAGGGTCTCCCACATTGTAGGCAGATGCTTTACCATCTGAGCCAAAATCTGAACAAAGACAGAAAATATATAAAGAAGAACTGCTGGAAATTTTAGAATGGAAAAATAAAATAACTGAAATAAAAACTCACTCGATGGGCTCAGTGCTGTGTGGAGATGAGTCAGTGAACTTGAAGATAAAACCATAGAAATTAGCCAATCTGAACAACACAGAGGGAAAAAAAGATTTAAGAGCAAAACCAGTGCCCCAGGGATTTGGGGGACTATAACAGAAGATCTGTATCATGGGAGTCCCAGAAAAAAGAGAAAGAATGCAGTGCAGGAAGAAAATCTAACAACATAATAGCTGAAAACTTCCTAAATTTCTCAATAAACATAAATCTAAATATTTATTTACTGATTGATTGATTTGGCTATGCCAGGTCTTAGTTGTGGCATGCTGGATCTTTAGTTGCAGTGTATGGGATCTAGTTCCCTGACCAGGGATTGAACCCAGGCCCCCAGAATTGGGAGCACAGAGTCTTAGCCATTGGGCCACCAGGGAAGTCCCAAGAGGCATAAATCTATCCATTCAAAAGCTATCCTTCAGAAATGAAAGTGAAATACTGACATCCTCACTTGAAGGAAAACTAAGATCATTTATTGGCAGCTGACTTCCTCTAAGATAACAGCTAAAGAAAATTCAGAGGGGAGTGATACCACAAGGAACATGAGGACTGAAGAAAGAGCAAGAGAACTGGTAGATATCTGGTTAAAAATAAAACATGATACTTTTCCTCTTGAGCTCTTTATTGAAAGCAAAAATTATAACATTGCCTATGGGATTTTCAAAGTATGTCAATATAACAGATCAGATGAAAGTAACAACAGAAGGGAGGATAAAGGGACCTTTATGATGGTCACAATTTCTAGAGCAGATACTGAATAAAAAGATACAAACAAAAACACAAGAGATCAAGTAAAATAAAACACTAAGAAATAAATAAAGAAGGCAGGATACAGGAAACAGATGCCTGAAAATAGAAGGAACAAACAGAAAACAATAATGAAATGATAGGCATAAATCCAATATCAATAATTATGTTAAATTCAAATGGTCTAACAGATGAAAAGACAAAGACTATGAGAATGAATAAAAAAATATGAGCCACATGCTAACAAAAACCTCACTTGAAATATACTATCGTTAGATAGATTAAAAGTAAAAGGATAGAAAAAGGTATACTATGAAAACACTTCAGAAGAAAGCTGGAGTGGCTTTACATTAGACAAAACAGACTTCAAAACAAAGACAATTGCCAGAAACAAAGAAGCAGACTACATAAAAGGGTCAATTTGCCAAAAAAGATGTGACAATCTGAAATGCATTTGTATCTAACAACAGATCTTCAAAATACATTAAGCAAAAACGGACATAACTCAAACAAGAAACAAAAAGATCTAAAGTTATAGTTGGAAGCTTCGAAACTCCTACTCCTCTCAGTAATATATAGTAGAAATAGTAGACAGAAAATACCGCCAACCAACTGAATCTCATATTTATAAAACATTCTAACCCACAAAAGCAGAATATGCCTTCTTTTCAAGTACACATAAAATATTCACCAAGATAGACCAAACTTTAAAGTATTAAACCTCAACAAACTTCAAAGAATTGAAATAATGCAAAATATGTCTTCTGATCATAATGAAATTAAACTAGAAATCAACAATGTTACTTCTAAAGTAATGTTTGGGCTCAAGTGAAAAATATTTAATTGAACAAAATAAAAATATAAGCTTATCATGGGACCTCCTGGCAGTCCAGTGGTTAAGAATCCATGCCTCCACTGCAGGGGACATGGGTTCAATCCCTAGTCAGGGAACTAAGATTCTGTATGCTGCATGGTGTGACCAAAAAAATAAAAAATACAAGATATCAAAATGTGTGTGATGCAGTTAAAATGCTACTTATAGGGAAATTTATAACAAACAGTTATATTAGAAAAATGAGAGGTCTCTAATCAATAATCTAAGCTTCCACATGCAAAAACAAGAAAACAAAGAGCAAAATTCACCCAAAGCAAGAAAACGACAGAGCTGAAATAAATGACATTGAAAGGGAAAAAAGGCAAAGAAAGGAAAGAAAGAAAAATCAATGAAAACATACACTGGTTATTTGAAAATATCAATAAAATCATTAAGCCTCTAGCAAGACTGACAAAGGGAAAAAATTAACACAACTTACTAACATCAGGAATGAAAGGGAATATCACATCATTCTCACTGACATTAAAAGGATAATAAGGAAATATTAAGAACAATTCTAAATGTATAAATTTGATAACTAACATTGCTAATATTTTAAATGTTTTTTTTTTTTAAATCTATGTTCTTGAGGTATATGGATATGTGGTTTTGTCTTTGTTTTGTTCTTTTTACCATTTTTGGTATCAGAGTGATGCTGGCCTCATAAAACAAACTGGGAACTTTTCCCTCTTCTGAAAGAGATTGCCTAAAATTGGTGCTATTTCTTCCTCAAATGTTTGTTAAAATTTACCAGCAGAACCACCTGAGCCTGGAGATTTCTTTTTCAGAATGTTTTAAACTATGAATCCAGTTTTATTAATGATTACAGAACTATTCAGGTTATTGATTTCATCTCAGATGAGATTTGGTAGGCTATGTTTTTTTTTTTTCCAGGAATTGATATAATTTTTTGTTGAATTCTTAAATTTGATTCCCCTTGCATTAGAGAAGAGACCATTTGATCCAGGATTTTCCAGATTGTCACAGAGAGGGCTCTAATCTTCTTGGCAGTAAATCAGATAGGGGGAGGGGAAGGAGGAATATTTAGGAGGCTCAGGGGAGGGGTTTTGATATATTAAATTTCAGGCTCCTAGCATCTGAGACTGGTCTGTCACACACCACTGTACTTACTACAGTCATCTGAATCCCTATTACCTGGCCAGGCAGAGGATCTGAAGTGTTACGAGGTGGCTAGAAACTGTGGTGCTGGAGGTGGGGCAGGGGGTGGGACATGGGAGTGGAGGCTGAGGTCAATTCTAAGTCCAGTCAGCAGGGGAAGGCCAGTGTCTCCACTGTCCTCTCCCACCAGAGCAACTGCCCACTGAACCACCTCCTGGGATTCCTCCATCTTACCTGCAGCAAACAGCCAGGCATAGGTTAAGGTTGACATGGCTTCTGCCCACAAAGAAGCAGAAGTCTTTTTAATTCTTTTATTATTTTGGGGAGAACGGGGCTGCAACAGGAAAAGTGTGGAAAACACTGCTCCCAGATATCCCAAAGGAGGTGATGGGTTCTGGCCTGGGCTCCTAAGGAAGGCCCTGGGCCAGCCCTTCCCAGCCCAGGGCAGGGCACTTCAATAGAGTCAGCTGGGGTTTGGAAAGAAAGTCGTGGCATTCAACGGACTGGCTGCAATTCTTCCTTCATTTAGTCAGACTCACACACTGAGACTCATAAAGCTGAAAGTGACTGCATGAATCCCCCTTCCTATGGCCTTATTTCACAGATGAAGAGACTGAAGTCCAGTTATGGGAAGTAGCTGGCCCAAGGTCGCCTATGCTGTTGAGGCAAAAATGAGATTGGGGCCCAAATTCCAGGTTCCCACCAGTGTTCTTTACCCTACACATAAAAACAAGTATTGACTGTACAGCTATTATATATATATGAGGCAATGTGAAAACAGTTCCCATCATCATGGAATTTGAACTTCAGTGGGGAGTTTGGATATTCAATAATTACACAGGTAACTAAAATGAAAATGAGCATTAAATTAATAAGAAACAACATAATGAGTATAAATATATTAACTCAAAGTTTTCCCCAAATACACACCCACCAGCATCAGCACAACTGTCATAGTGATCTCAATGGAAAAGTTTCACCTTGAAAAACTGGGGAATTATCAAATGTGAGGGCTTCCCAGGTGGCGCTAGTGGTAAAGAACCCACCTGCCAATGTAGGAGACATAAAACATGTGGGTTTGACTCCTGGGTTGGGAAGATCCCCTGGAGGAGGGCATGGCAACCCACTCCAGTACACTCACCTGGAGAATCCCATGGACAGAGGAGCCTAGGGGGCTACAGTCCATAGGGTCACAGAGTTGGACACAGCTGAAGTGACTGAGCAAATGTGATCTTTCACTGATTGAGTGAAACTGCATGTTGTTTAAGTCTGCAACCCAGACTGCTTTTGTCCCTAATGTGAAGCACAATCTTAGACAGGTACATGGAGAAGAATGTCACATTTTGTATACTAAGGAGCTAGACAAAAAGCTGGACATTGAAAGGAATAACAGTTCTTGCCATGAGTCCTTTCTTGGACCAGCATGAAAGAGCCACTGTAAGGTAATTGAAGCCAAGCATGGCCCAGATACTGCAAGGAAGTAGCACCACAGCCACCAAGGCCCTGAAACATGCACCAGCAGGACATACTCCAGAGAGCAGGAGCCCTCTACTCAGTAAACTGGACAGTTCTGCAGGGTAGAGAATGAATGACTGTAGGATCTATTCCAACAGCTTGTTGATGAAGAAAGAACAAGATGAAACGTGCCCAGATGAAGCTTCTAGTTTTAATCTCAGAAATCTGATCAATGTGACATTTTAAATGGGAAACTTTTATGAAAGTTTAATAAGTTACACTTTGGGGAGATGTTTCCCCTACAACTGGTGCTCTCATGATGGAAATATTTAAAGAGTCTCTGGTTTTCCCTTGTACTTTTTCAAGGGATAAACAAAATCATGGAATATGAGACTTGAGGGGAAAAGTGGCCATCACTGAAGCTTTGCACATGGTAAGTTACCACATGAGAGTTTAATAAAACAGGCTCAAGGCTATAGTCCATGAACTGAGAATTCTATTGTATCAGGAGGTCTTTTAACCATAATGATAAGGATTGAAAATAGGTGTACAATTCTACATGAAGCATAGAGCCTTCTGTAAGAAAAAAAAGGTCAACTTACCTATGAAGTGGCAAAGATAACTACTAAAAGAGATGTTTCCAGAAGCATCTATACCAGATTGCGAAGTGGGGTAAACAGAACACATAGTTTCTGACAGAAAAGCAGGAGGAACTGTCAGACAGTCACAAAGCTTCTCGCTTTATCTCAGAATGCGTAGGATTCAGGCCACAGCTATAGACAAACAGGTATGTTTGAGACAGTCTTAATATTAGACACAAATTCTCTCAAACTAAAAATATATGCCCTTAAAAGTCACTATTTTGTTATTCAGAGTGATATACAAGGAAGGGAGGAAATAGCAAACCAAACATCCACTTTGTTATTTTTTTCTTGGTATGATTTGGTGAAATCAAACAAGTGAGGATACCTTTTATGGTTTACTATGTATGTGATTTGAGGCAAATGATTTGAATGCTGCTCATAAGTATCTATGTGTACGTGTGTGCTAAGTCACTTCAGTTGTGTCTGACTCTTTGTGACCCTATGGACTGTAGCCAGCCAGCTCCTCTGTCCAGGAGGCAAGAATATTGGAGTAGATTGCCATGGCCTCCTCCAGGGGATTTTCCCGACCCAGGGATCGAACCCACATCTCTTATGTCCCCTGCATTGACAGGCAGGTTCTTTATCACTAGTGCCACCTGGGAAGCCCCAATATCTATGGCTTCATATTTAAAATAAGGCCAATAATCTCTCCCTCACAGTATCACAGTAAAGATTAAATCTGTCCATATTATTTCAGAGCCTAGCACATAACAGCTGTTTTAACAAATGAAGACCTATGAGAGAGTATAAGAAAGTTTCTCACAGTCTTCTTTGACCTCAAACACAGGACCCAAGTAGAGGTATGTATCATCCATGTCACTTTCTGAGTCTCTTCCCAAAGAGATGACTCCATCACTCATTACAGCAAGAATTCTCTACCCTGAGTGCAGAATGGAACCCCAGGAAAGCTTTCCAGTCAGGTGATCTGCTCACTGTAGCTCTTTAGGGGTAGATGGGAGGACAGAGGTGCCCAGTGGGGTTCTCCACCTGACCCTGAACCCCCAGGCTCTGTGCCCTCAAGGAGGGAGTGCAGGTGCTTAGGAACAGAGGGGCACTGGAAAGGATGCCATCAGTAAGTACACAGGGAGCATGATGCTTGAGAGCAGGTGACAGGCAGACAAGCATAGGGAGCACCAGGGAAGGATGGCTGGCCCCATTAAGGAGCATATGACCTCTTTCTCAGAGAAGCAGCCTTCATTTAACCAGCAAGTAATAGGACATTTGGAAATAACTTCTACAAGCTGTGATTTGACAGAAATCTCTAATGAACGTATACCGAAGCTTTCCAAACAACAGCTCTGAAATTGGCTGGCTAATTTGGCCTAAACCATAACATACGGATTGATCTAAATGCTGCCGAGAGCTTCCATTTTAAAAGCAAGATATGTATTTTTTCAATACAGGTTTAACATTAAAAAAAAATCATAAGTGATGTAATCAGAAGGTCAATACTCACCAAGCTGAACAAAAGTATTTCTCTTCAAGAGGGTGCCAATCAAGCAGAAGCGATTCCCATCTTTGCCTCCTAGATAAGCCATATGCTATTTTAGTTCTTTGCATAACTTCAAGGATGTTGCAACCTTTTAGGACTCAGTTTCTCCATCTGTTCAAAAAAAAAGCAGGGAAGGATGGCTCTAGCTCACTCTAAAACACTATGCTTCTCTTCTGAAAACAGAAATCATTGGTACTTCCCTCTAGGCCAGGAATTACTAAATATGCTTACCTTTGAAGATGTGGTTCCCAAGGAGGGACTAGAGTTTAAAAAAGAACACAATGAGTTAACGCAGGCTTAAAGGAAAACTTTAGAGACACTCTGTTTATCCTAAAACAAGATAGACTACATCATCTCCTTTTTCTTTTAATCTAATTTCCATAAACCCGTGTCCCAAATGTCAGAAGCATTTCTCACATTAGGTAGTGTGTGTGAAAGTAAAAATGGTAACTGTGCAGTCATGTCTGACTTTGCAACTCCATGGACTATAGCCTGCCAGGCTCCTCTGTGCATGGAATTCTCTAGGCAAGAATACTGGAGTGGGTTGCCATTCCTTTCTCCAGAGAATCTTTCTGACCCAGGGATCAAACCCAGGTCTCCCGCATTGTAGACACATTCTTTACAAGCTAAAATAAATCCACTCATAGGCTGGGAACATTCTTGCTAAGTATGCAGTTGTCAGAACACAAAAGATGAGCACAGTATTGAATCAATTGCTTATTGAAGACCCAGTGCAGCATACTCATCTCAATATCCTTGCTTAGCCCATAGCTAGGAGTGCAAGTCAGTCAAAGCTATGGTTTTTTCCAGTAGTCATGTATGGATATAAGAGTTGGTCCACAAAGAAGGCTGAATGCCAAAGAATTGATGCTTTTGTACTGTGGTGTTGGCGAAGCCTCTTGAGAGTCCCTTGAATAGCAAGGAGATAAAACCAGTCAATCCTAAAGGAAATCAATTCTGTATATTCATTAGAAGGAGTGATGCTGAAGCTGAAGCTCTAAAACTTTGGCCACCTGACGTGAAGAGCTGACTCATTAGAAAAGACCCTGATGCTGGGAATGACTGAAGGTAGGAGGAGAAGGGAATGACAGGATGAGATGGTTGGATGCATCACGGACTCAATGGACATGAGTTTGAGCATGCTCCAGGAGATGGTGAAGGACAGGGTGGCTTGGAGTGCTGCAGTCCATGGTGCGGCAAAGAGTTGGACAGGACTGAGCAACTGAACAACAAGGAGTGCAAGATGCTGACCAAAAAAAAAAAAAAAAATCTTGAAAGAGGGCTCTCATTTAGTACTGATGATGGAAGAAACACATCTATTTCTTGTGATCAAGTTCAGTTCAGTCACTCAATCGTGTTCAACTCTCTGTGACCCCATGGACTGCAGTACGCCAGGCTTCCCTGTCCCTACTCAAACTCATGTTCATTGAGTCAGTGATGCCATCCAACCGTCTCATCCTCTGTCATGTGAGATTTTTTGTTATACATACAAATTATAATCAAGTTAACATACCAACAAAGGTCTCATTTTGTACCATTCTCAGTAATGGAGGACAAATCATAAAAACAAGGTATAGCTAAAACCAGCCTGGTTTAAAAGCATGGGC
The DNA here is from genome assembly GCF_023091745.1 of Budorcas taxicolor. Taxonomy (NCBI): domain Eukaryota; kingdom Metazoa; phylum Chordata; class Mammalia; order Artiodactyla; family Bovidae; genus Budorcas; species Budorcas taxicolor. Next base: position 98,542,094 of record NC_068935.1, on the reverse strand, counting down.
TATATAGAGTATATGAAAAAAAATGGATTTTTAATAAGTTCCAATACAGAGAATACCTTAATATTCATTAAACACTGTAAAAAAATCTTTCATAGACCTTGAATTTGATAATACTGCATGCTCTAAGAGCCCAATGTAGGTATAGAAAATTTGATATTTATCAAACACTAATAACTGTACAGACTGAAAAAGCAGAGAGCACTCACTCACAGAATAAGGATTTCTAAAGCACATAATAATGACCAAGCTAGAGAACAGTTGAAAAGTTTTCCTCATTACAACAGCCCTGTACTATAACCACTTAAAGTGTTCTTGGTTTGTAATCATACAAGTCCATTTCTTAAAACTGGAGGACTATTATTGTAGCCAAAGGTCAACAAGCACCTATGCTGAGAGTCACTAAAAGAAAATCCATTTAGGAAGAAGTAGATTTGTACAATGTCTGTGAAGCAAAACATCAACTCTCGATATTTCTAAGGGGAACATGAAGTCCTCTTTTTTCACTCCAATTCATTTCTTTGGACCTTAACACCATGCATAAAATGTCTAACTCCTACCATTTTGAAAGCATTCTCCGAAAAGCACAAAGAAATTTTTAATTACAAAAGAAAGAAGAAGTGGTAAGATTTTTTCCCACTTATTTTAAGAGAAGAAATACACAAAGGAAGCCAAAATGTTACTTAAAATGCCTGATGCTAAACTCATGTCAAAATAAAATATGGAGGCTCATGGAAAATAATCACAACTTTGCTAAACACTAGCATAAAAATTATTTTTAATGTAAAAACTATTTGTTAAGGGTCCAGTCTTGAATGAACATATAGAAATAAAACCTTCTTAACAGAGATAGCTGGACAAATAAATTCTTTATTTCTCTCATATTTTTCAGAATATGTTCACATAGTTCTTAATTCACAAGACATAATACGGTCTAGTCCACTGTATAAATGGATTCATTTGGAAAGCCTCCTTTCATTCACAGGCTTAAAAATGCTTGCTTCCTGTGTTCCAGGAGAACATATTTATAATTAGTAGTTTTTCTAAGATTTACTTTGCATGCTTCTCATGTGATTAAGACACTGACAGGGCTAACCAGCATGGGGTAGCAACTGAACAGGGGCAAAATCCTCACTTACTAGAATGTTCACAAGCCTGTACTGGTAAGTCCTTGGCTTTCAGTGTTTATGTCCCTGAGGCTTTGGTTAGGTATTAGACAGCATATTAAAAAGTAGAGACATTCTTTTGCCAACAAAGGTCCATCTAGTCAAAGATACAGTTTTTCCAGTAGTCATGTATGGATGTGAGAGTTGGACTATAAAGAAAGCCGAGTGGCAAAAAATTGATACTTTTGAACTGCAGTGTTGGAGAAGACTCTTGAGAGTCCTATGGACTGCAAGGAGATCCAACCAGTCCATCCTAAAGGGGATCAGTTTAAAATATTCATTGGAAGGACTGATGCTAAAGCTGAAACTCCAATACTTTGGCCACCTGATGTGAAGAACTGACTCATTGGAAAAGACCCTGATTTTGGGAAAGATTGAAGGCAGGAGGAGAAGGGGATGCCAGAGGATGAGATGGTTGGATGGCATCACTGACATCGTCAGTGGACATGACTTTGAGTAAACTCTGGGAGTTGGTGATGGATAGGGAGGCCTGGCATGCTGCAGTTCATGGGATCACAAAGAGTCAGACATGACTGAGCAACTGAACTAAACTGAACTGATTTTACCAGAAAGGAATAATGTGGCTAACAGCCACTAGTATATTAATATATGACATGCTAATTTATTTCTGTCAGCAAAGAGGACACCAGATGAAAGGAAATTTAAAGGGCCTCTCCACTCCCTCCTCCCTTCCTTAGTGGCCCAGCTGGATTGCCTGGGGTCTAGGAAATCAAAGGAGAAAAAGGCAGAGGGTTCACAATACTGGGTGCGAAGCCTGAAAGACTGATTTATCTACTTCCCTGGGTTGCTTTAAAGGCTGGCAATTCTATTTTGTGTTTCGTTGAACTCTCAAATAACTTTACCAAAGCACACAGATAAAGGCAGAAATTAACATGTACAAAGCAAAAAATATATGGAACATTCACTTATACAATTCATGGAAAAGCAATACATTTGCATTTCTCTGTCAAGTGAAACATTCTGGGAAAGCAGACATCTCGGCTTCCCAAAGCCTCACAAGCCTCTGAAGCTTGGCTACTTTAGGGGTGGACCTCAGCTTCAAAGACCTTTTTGCATCTTGCAACTATAGCACATCCATCCTTCCCTTATTCCCATGTCAACCCAGTGATGAGTTTTCTGAGTAAGGTGATTCTGTTGGCCAAAGGAGGCCCCCCCTCCAACACATCATTTTCCCTTTGTTTAGAACGTAGTTTCATTTTGTACAGCAACACCAAACTGGGAGTTGATTTTGGAAAGGTGAATATGAAACAGCAGTAAAGGAAACTGGTATAGCTTCTATGGAAATTCTGTGTCTTTTTGTTGCTTTGAGGTCAACCTAAATTCATGTCAGTCATCACATTCAAGGGGATACTCAGACAGTGCAAAAGGCAGTATTCTGGCTAACAAAGACATAAACAAATGAAATAAGGTTCGAACTGTGTCTCCTCAATTTGTTATTCTCAGCTTTCAAATACAATACAAATTCCCCTATGGCTCAATTTCCTTTTAAATAAAATGAGAAAACTGTCAAAAAATACTCCTTGCTTCTCACTAATTTTTGGAACGAGTAAAACTTGTAAAGCATTTTGCAAATATAAAGATATTTTAAAAGACTGGAGGGGGGATGAAATGTATAAGCAGGATAAATGAAAATTCTTTTATAACGACCTTGTAATTTTTTGAAAGTGAAGGTGAAAGTCACTCAGTTGTGTCCACTCTTTGTGACCCCATGGACTATATACAGTCCCTAGAATTCTCCAGGCCAGAATATGGGAATGGGGTGCCATTCCCTTCTCCAGGGGATCTTCCTAACCCAGGGATTGAACCCAGGTCTCCCTCATTGCAGGCAGATTCTTTACCAGCTGAGCCACCAGGGAAGCCCAAGAATACTGGAGTGGGTAGCCTATTTCTTCTTCAGTGGATTTTCCCGACTCAGGAATTGAACCGAGGTCTCCTGCATTGCAGGCGGATTCTTTACCAGCTGAGCTACTAGGGAAGCCCCTTTTAATTGTTTCAGTTCAGTTCAGTTCAGTTCAGTCGCTCAGTCACGTCACACTCTTTGCAACCTCATGGACTGCAGCACGCCAAGGCCTTCCTGTCCATCACCAACTCCCAGAGCTTACTCAAACTCATGTCCATTGAGTTGGTGATGCCATCCAACCATCTCATCCTCTGTCGTCCCCTTCTCTTCCCGCCTTCAATCATTCCCAGCATCAGGGTCTTTTCAAATGAGTCAGCTCTTCGCATCAGGTGGCCAAAGTATTGGAGTTTCAGCTTCAGCTTCAGTCTTTCCAATGAATATTCAAGATTGATTTCCTTTAGGAAGGACTGGTCAGGTCTTGTTACTGTCCCAGGGACTCTCAAGAGTCTTCTCCAACGCCACAGTTCAAAAGCATCAATTCTTTGCCACTCAGCTTTCTTTATAGTCCAACTCTCACATCCATACATGATCACTTGAAAAACCATAGCCTTGACTAGACGGACCTTTGTTGACAAACTAATGTCTCTGCTTTTCAATATGCTGTCTAGGTTGGTCATTAACTTTCCTTCCAAGAAGTAAGCATCTTTTAATTTCCTGGCTGCAATCACCATCTGCAGTGATTTTGGAGCCCCTCAAAATAAAGTCAGCCACTGTTTCCACTGTTTCCCCATCTATTTACCATGAAGTGATGGGACCAGATGCCATGATCTTCGTTTTCTGAATGTTGAGCTTTAAGCCAACTTTTTCACTCTCCTCTTTCACTTTCATCAAG